>NW_028258357.1:16751250-17058125 GCF_053883595.1 Heterocephalus glaber | reverse complement strand
CTAAACTATTTCCTACTTTTTCTCATCACCCATTTCTCCAGTCACTTTCCTTCTTTAATTTGTTCTCTTTATAGTTTAAATCTTGTGTTCATAAATAAAACTGTCAGCCATAAAATCAAAAATAAACAAACCAAACCAAATCCTGTCATTTTTCTCTTTATAATCAGTCTTATTGTCACTAATCTATTTTCCTCTAATATTAGTCCAATTCTAGGACTGAGATTGCTCAACATTTTCCTACTTTTTTTTCACTTGAACCTCTCTTTCTCAGAGCCCCAGTTCCTGAGGGCAGATTTTCCAGACTGGTTCATCCTTGTATTCATCGTTCAAGTGTTTGTCGATTATCTCCTCTTTGTTACTTACCGTGCTAACTAATGGTGATAATTGATGGACTAAGACAGTTTATATCCTCAAGGCATGTTGTCTGCTTGAAGAGATGGAGAACTGGACCACTAGCTAAAATGTATTGTGATCACTGCGTGGAGGCTTGTACAAAATGCATTTTCTGTCATGCTGGCTTGCCTTCTCAAGCTGAATCTACTGTAGCTATTTCACAAACGTCACTTATCACGATGGCTCAGTAGGAAAAAAATTATCAGAGTAGAACTCATAGGGCTACAGATGCTGCTATTGTAGTTATTGGCTTTGATACCAGGATAAGGTCATCGCTCATCTGCAAGGGAATGAACCATTTCTTTATTCTTTCTGTTCTTCATGGGAGGCCTGAGGAAAGTTTCTGTGAGAAATATAGATGTAAATATATAGATACAGATAGTCTAGCTCTTAAAGGTTAAGTTGAATGTCTCTGCAGTTAAAAAAAGTCTTTAAAAAAAATCAGGTCTTGCATGTTTTTATTTCTCTCTTCCTGTAGTACATATGTTCTCTAGCTATTTATGCTATTTATCTACTCACACCTCTATGGCCTTGCTGGAGTTCATCTCTTTATTTCAGCCTCACAGAGAAAGGAACTGAGTCACGAGAAGGTTGTGGGTAACCTACACATGAACCTGCATTATACCTCATTCCAGGCTGTTATGCAGGCCAGATTCCAGCAGATTCAGGCTCGGGCTTGATGCAAGGCTAATCCTGTTAGCTAGGAGCATCCACTAAAGATTCTTAACATTGCATGAGGCATTTCTGTTTTAATTATTCCATACTTTGGTCTGATATTACAAAAAGGAATGCCAGGTGTCTTTCTATAGAAATACATATCCCCAAAGACAGTCCTTTTGAAGTTACAGGATCTCAAGTACTTCTAGCTAACATTTCAATTTGTGCTTCATTTGTAAGTCTGAGGCAACATGGTAGAGGGTTCTGACTGGTCATCTGGCAGTCCAGCTGCCTTCTGTGTGCAGCAGCAAGTCAGGCTTCATCCACATCACTCTCACAGGGCACTGCTGCCCAATCCGAGAGGGCGTGGCTGCTCCCTTCAAAAGTGAGAGGCAGGGGCAGCAATGGGGTGATGGGATCATTGTTAGGATATATTATTTTCCATATTAATTCATTAATCAGATCAACGTATTTGTTTTAGTATCAATGGACTTCATAGACTTATCATTCCTTCATTTTGCCTGGACTCATTTATTTTCCTATTTTGAGTTTATTGACATCGCTTTGGCCGCAGCAGCTCTCATGACCGTTCTGTGGGGTGGGAAGGGAAAGCACCATAAGAGCAGGTCCTGGACCACTGCTCTGCTCTTACTCCAACAGTCAGCTCGCAGGGCAGCCAGGGCCAAGCCAGTCAACCTGCCCCTCCTTCACTCCTGAACGAGGTGATATAAATAAAAGCTAAATGGAAAAAGCTCCATGAAATATACATTATGGTTTTTGACTCTTACTATCAATGAGTAACAAAACATTAGCAATGAAAGAACACCTTTAGACACTGAAGATAAAGGCACGCCTTGCCTAATGTATTATTTTGTTGTATAATTACATGGGATCGACACATTAAGGTGAGATCCAAAATATGATTTAGAATCACGCATGGCTCTGGGCCACTCAAGTGTAGGAGGACAAAAGTCTTGCACTAACCCTAGATTTTAGGAATGAATTCAGTTTCTTGGTCACTTCTAAACTTGTCTTTGGAGCACATAGTGGGATCTTGGCTGTAAGTACTTCACATCCTGGTCTTTTTAGCTACTCCAGGATTTTTCATTCATTATACGTGGAAGGTGGCTGATGATGCTGAAGAAGACATAGGAGGTTTTGAAGAATGGGAAATCTCTTTACCTGGGAAATTAGGCTGTCAATTGTAATTGATCCCCTTGGAGTGCCTGTTGGGTGAAATCATTCACAGATGGTGACAGTGAGCACTTGGACCAAAGTAAAGATCTGAGCCCTTGTAGAAACTCCTGATCAAAGATCTGCCAGGAAGAATTCCCCACGCCACCTCACACTCTGTCTCAGGGATGTATATTTGTTTGTGCAGAGCTGTGCTCCCATAAACCACTCATTTTCTTGGCATTGGTCCATGACTGGTTGACTTAACAGTACTGCCTTTTGTGCCTACTATGGTGTCAGAAAGTAAGGCATTCAGTTTTCATGTATGATTAAAATAAATGTCCCAGAGAAAAGGAATTTGTATCCCCTGTGACCTTGAGTCATCTGCAGAACACTGTAGCTGCTCCCCTTAAAGGTTTCTAAAATGGAATCTGGCTTTCTAGTTTTTCTGTGTGTTTTGCTGTCCCATTTGCTTTCAAATTCCCGCCCCACAGGAACTTACTCAGAAAAGAAATAATAGTTTGCACATATGAAAAAATAGGCAGCCAACCAGATATATTGCTTTGAGGGGAGAGGATGAAAAGGAGAAGTTTGAATGGACTTAGTGATTTTCTTCTAGAGTTGTAATTGCACGAAAGTCCTTAAAAATACAAAGTTAACTACTTCAATCTTATGTTTAACTTAAAAGCATAAAGAATAAAATGCTTTTCTAGATGGTCTCTCATTACTTTTTTCTGCTGGGTGGACTAGGATTGGCTTTATGTCCAGCCATTTGAAGATTTAGATTTTAAAATGTTCAGGTTTACAAATAAAATCACACAGAACCACATTTATTTAACAAATACTTACTAAGCACTCCCTGTATATCAGGCATTGCATTCAAGCTGGAGATCAAGCATTAAACAAATTATTAAAAGAGTAGTCTGCCTTTATGTAGCTCACAGAGAAACTAAGTAGAAAAATCTGTGGTCTACTTAGCAAAAGTACCTGACCCTGTGCAGGGGCATCAACCAAGAATTCCTGGGAAAAGTTGTGAATGAGAATGAGCTAGGTTGAAACTAGTTAAGACCGTAAGGGGAAGGTGGAGAGAGAGAGAAAGGATTCCAGTTACAGAGCACAGCATTGCAAATGCCGAGGAGTAAGAGGACACACTACATTTGAGGGGCCTTAAGTAGTAGCATTCCATTCAATTTAACAAGTATTTAGTAGGAATTTGTTATTTGCCTGACCCTCTACAGAGCACCATAAGAACTACAAAACATATTTATTTATTTCTTTATTTTGGCACTGGGGATCGAACTCAGGTCCTTGCGCTTGCGCAGCAGGTGGTAAAACCACTGAGCTAAATCCCCGGCCCTATAAAACATATTTAATAACATGAATCTTGCCCTAAAAGATATATGGGCTCATGTATCTTGGGTATTCAAAACTTAAGACCTTATAAAATAAGTGAACATTTGACCATGTAAATGAAAGTTCCAAAATCAGCCCTAGAGGATAATAAATGAGGAAGAAAAGATAGCAATATTGCCTGAAGCTGTTCTAGAGAATATGTCACAGAATGTATCATAAATGGTAGCCATGATTACTATTTATATAGTGGGATCAGCAAATATTTCTGGGCTCTTAAGCTGGCCCACCCAACCCTCCAACATGCCAACGAATGCTCAAATGCACACTTAGCATCTAATCTGTAACCAACTTACCCTACGTGGGCCTTCATCATGTCACCTACACTACTCCAGAATCTAGCATATCTACCTACCTTCTATCCCATTCTTTTCAAACTCTCCCTCCAACCTGCTCTCCAGGTTTTCTTTAGAAAACTCGTATCTAGTAATATCCTCTGCCTTAAAAGTTTTGAGGGCACCCAGCTTTCCTACATAATAATGTCTAATTTTATCAGCATGCCATTCAAGCTTCCAAAGGCTCTTGTTTCTATACTGCATTTCCAGTCTTAACTTCTTGCCATTTTGTCCTGTCTTCTAATCACAGTTTCACAGATCTGTGCTTTTGCCATGCTGTACCTTCTGCCTGTTAACATCCTGTTCACGCTAAAAGCCCATTCTTATAGTTGTAAGTGCTTATGTACTGGTGCTGAATATATGTGTATTAGAAGATATGCGTTAGAAGATTCCACTGAATGTAATATCCATGTTTTGTTTATCTTTGTATGCTTTCAATTGCTAGCGAGTCTATAATATCAAATTAAATAGGTATAAATATAAATATATCTATGTATTATTCCTATCTACATACCTATCTATATCCCTATCTATATTTCTGTCCTCCAGGGGCTTATACTCCATTAAATGTAGTTGATAAATACTTTGTATAATGCATTGCTACTGCTAGAACAGGTGTGAAAAACATTAGCTAGCCCTTAAGGGATGTAATAGTTCAGTAGGCGAACAGTTTAAGAATGAGCCAAAAACACAAACAAAGTGAAAAAAGGAAGAGATAAGAAAAGGCATCATGTTGCATGACTGACTGGTTGATTGAATCCCTTCCTTGTTCAGAAAAGTATTTAAAGTAGCTTAAGAGATAATATAAAAGACATCAAATAATTTTAAAATGTATATATAAGATGAAAGCAAAATACAGATAACTATATATCACTTGTGTTGGATCTTCAAAGATCAGTAGAATTTTGAATATTGCAGGAAAAAATTGAGATCAAAGCAAGGACAAAAGAAATTGAAAAAGAAAGGAAAGATACTGAAAGAGTTCATGACAGGTAACCTCAAGCTGCTCAAAATAGCAAGAAATCTTGTAAGATTGAAGGCTGTAAAGATAAGATTAGAGACTTGGGGAATTACCAGAGAATTTTTATAAGGAACTCCTGAGAATAAGAATTTGCCACACAGAATGCAGCCTATCAGTAGTTAAATGATGTGCGTCTGTAGAGCACTCAGCAAAGTTACCCAACTTGGTCAACAGTTTTGGAGCTCCAGTTCAGTGAAGCACTCTGGGGGCACAGAGCAACTGCCTCTGTCCACTCCTTTCCTCCAAGCCTTTGTTTGCTGAGCCCTGCCTCCTACCTCCACCAGGTCTCCCTTTCCTCTCCTGGGTCTCCAGTATCTCCTCTCCACTAGCACATTCCCTTAAGAGAGGAGGAAGAGAGAGAGAGAGAGAAATAAAGAACCCTCTTCAATCCTGTTCCTTCCCCAGCTATGTCCAAATTTTCTCTTCCTTTTCCTTCTCTGACTCAAGCCAGCTTCTCAAAATATCCGTCTGCCTTCAGTATCTCCACTGCTTTTACCTTACAGTCCTCTTTGATCTGGCTTTTGTCTCCACCGTTCTTGGAAAGAGTCCTCTTGTGGTCTCTCCCAAGCTGCTCTGGTACCAATTCAAAGGGCCTTCTCTCACTTCTTCTGAGATCTCCCTACCACATTTAACAACTGGTTCGTGCCCTTATTCGTGAAACTCTTTGCACTCTCGGCTTCTGAATAACATAGTCTCCCTCACCTCCTCATTCTCTTCTTTCCCTTCCTTCTCTCATAGGTGCTTTTAGCCATTCCATAGTTACAGCTACCACGTAGGTTCTGATCCCCCCAAATCTATAGGTGGAGTCTAAACCTTTCCCCAGACTTCAGCCTCCTCTAACTTCCTGCTGAAATTTCCTCCCACCATTTCCACAGGCCACAACCAAATCCAAGAGTGAACACATCGTTCCTCGCTGCACCTCCAAAGCCTCTACCTCCTCCTGAAGTCTGCTTCACACCTGACCCTTAGCCACCAGTTGCCCAAGCCAAAGACTTCGTCACTACCCTGGACTCTTGCCTTCCACACTTACATTTAATCAATAGTCAAGTCCAGCCGGTTTTAACTACTAGTATTGTTTTAATACATGACCATTCCTGCTATAAGCTGTCACTCTCTCGTCTGTAGTTGTAAACAGGAGCTCCATAAATGGCTTCCAACTTCCAGTTTTACCCCTTCAAAGCCACACTTCAAGCAAGGTGTGGTGGCACACTCCTGTAATCCCAGCACTCTCGGAAGCTGAGACATGAGGATCTCCAGTTTGTGTCCAGCCTTGGCCCTTTAGAGACAGCCCAACCCTGCCTCAAAATATTTAAAAAGGACCTGAAGGCAGAGGTCAGTGCAAAGGCCTTGGATTCAGCCCCCAGTACCACACACACACACACACACACACACAACACACACAATTGAAGTAGCTCCTGGAATGTGCTCTCTAAATTGTAAATCCAACCATCACCTTTCCAGGCACAGAATGATTTGTCAACTGCTCAGAGCCTCAGAATGAAGCCCACTTCAGGTCTCACCCTCCCTGTTTCCCCAGCCTGATTAACAAGAAATAGCTTGTTGGTTTTCACTCTCACTGCACTGCTTCTTTTCTCAGTGCCTTTCTCCAAGCCAAAATTGATCTACACTATACTCCCTCCCACCTGCCTCTACCATTTCCTGCATCCTGGTTAACTTGCAGTCATCACTTAGCAAGTAGCAAAGATGTCACTTTCCCCAAAGTGTCTTTCCTCATTCATGCTTGTATACTTCAGGAGTCTTTTCTATATAGAGCCATAATCATTGCACTTGCTCCATTAAAAAAGAAATAATCGGTGTATGTGTCTGTCTTCTACCCACCCTGTTGCCTTGGATTGCCTTTGGGAGAAGAATAGCTTAGTCACTTTTGAATGTGTACAACATGGCAAGCACTAAGTAAATGTTGTTAAATGGCAGTATGAGTGAGTGACTGAAGAAAGAAGCCCCACAGTTCTAGGCAAGTTCTAGGCAAGTTGCAGTGTTTCTCATTGTCCTCATCAATTTTTAGCCAGCCCTAAAAATAAAAGGGGGAATCACCGCTACTTAATGACTAGTGAAGTCAAATGATCTCCATGTTGGTCAGATGATCCTCAGAGTTTCCACGGGATTTCTCCTCCTCGACCCACATGGAAGGTAAAGGTAGAACCACAGATTACTGGAGCGTGAGCTAGTCTCGAGGCAGTCCGACCACACTCCTAACAGAGCAGGGGTGCTGCGGGCACAGCAATGCAGGGGGCAGAGATCCGGCAGCCATGAAATTGTGGATCCCCTTATGCCACAACACGGGGAAGAATGTCATGAGGTACACACAGAAAGCTCTTTCCTGAAGTCTTTCCCTTCTCTGGACTGGGCTTGTCATAGTATTTTGCTGTTGTAAGAGTTTGCTTTTTCATACTAGAGATCAAACCCAGGGCCTGCACACTGAGATCCATCCCCAGCCCTTTTTTATTTTGAGATAAGGCCTTGCTAAGTTTCTGCGTTGCCCAGGCTGCATTCCAAATTGCGATCCTCTGGCCGCAGGCTCGTAGAGTGTCAGGGTTATAGGCCCGTACTACCATGCCCAGCTTGTTGTAGCTTTTAATTTCCTATATAATCCTCTAAGTAAACAAAAATTAAAATTTGATGTTATTAACATGGTTTTTCCCATTTATTTTTATACTGTGCAATGCTCCTTTTAAATGTAAATATTTAAATAAGCGTCTGACTCCTATGCAGGATCATCACACTTACACAGTTCAAGTTTCGTGGTTCTTGTCCAAAAGATGCCTTCAGCTGGCCAAAAGACAAACAGGGACCAAAGCCAAGAAGGTTGCGTGTAAGGAGAACGTCCCCAGACAGGGAGCCAGCCAAGGGAGCCCAAGGAGCAGTCTCCAGGGCAAGGGAGGTGCAGGAAGAGGCAGACGCTGCTAGGCACCTCGGCCCCTGCCTCCCTGGCCAGGCCTCCACCATTCTCCTGAGCAGTCAGTGCCCGGCCAGGGCAAGGACTGGGCTGGTTTAGCCAGGTATCTTCTTTTCCTGGAGGCCCTTCACCCCAATCCAAGACTGACAGCTGAACCCCAGGAATTTTCAAATCTCTGCGCTGGGGCAGGCTTGGTAGGTGGGTCTGGGAGCCCCCAGGCTGCTGTGCACCCAGTGTACTGTGGCGCTGCTGGCCAAGGGCCGTGGGCGGGAGTGCTCGACCAAAGCCCTCTCTACGCCAGCACCCAGGCCGCTGCTGGGAGGGAAGTTGCCAGCACCTTCAGAGCCAAGCCAAGGCCAAGGCAGAGGTCAGGCAGGGCCCAGAACCCATCCTGCAGAAGCAGCAAGAAGAGAAGCAAGACCTCACATGAGCTGAAGTGCCAAGTCTCTGGCGCATGCTCTGTTGTCCTCTTAGACTTTTATAAAACACAAAGGATGAGAAACAGGAAGAGTCTCAAGCCACCAACTACAGAGGAAAATTAACCCCCGAGTCTATGGAGGCCTGATTAAGTGATTTGCCCAAGGCCACAGAGCTAAGAAAATGGGAGAGCTAGGAATAAAACCTATATTTTTTTCCCGTACCACACACACTGCCTCTTTCAGAACAGACTATTTCTGGCAAAAACAACATGAAACTAGAAGATTTACAGTGCTACGTTCTTTAAAAAAAAGTACTTCCTGCAGGCATGCTTTATTTTTAGCAATTTTGCTTTTAGTTTATAAAGCATCTTCATAAATGTTGTGTCACTGCATCCCTAAAAGGTAGGCATGATTGTTTTCCTGGTTTTACAGGTGAAGGAAGGGTTCCCTGGCCCAGTGTCACACTGCTATTAATGAGCAGAGCTGGCCCATGAACCAGGAGCTCCAAATTCCTCATTCTTTTTATTATTCCCGAGGCCCTCAGTAGAAATTGTGAGAAAGAGTGTTAACGGAGATCACTGCGTTGTGAGGGAGAGCTTCCACCTTGAGGGGGCAGTTCTGTGGAGAAAACAGTTGCCTAGATTCTATAATCCACTTTCCCGAAGCAACTCGTAACATTTGCCGTGTGACTACAGTCAACTTGCTAGTTATCTCTGTGCTCCCATGTACTCAACTCTACAGTGGGGGTGACAATAGTAATAGTAATGTGTGTTTATAGAATTGAGAATGGAAACAGAGCATCCAGCCCACAGTCCACTTGACGAATAGCAATCATGATCATTATATTTATTTCACTTGGTGAAATCAGCTGACTGAGCCCAAGTCAGCATATCTCAATACTGAATGTTTGTTTGAAGGCAATAACTTTTCCTCCTAAAACAAGAATTGATTGTCCTTTAGACAGTATTAGTACTCATACTCCTCATTAGAACCTTCAGAACAGATGTGTGCTAGAAAAGAACATCTGGTTCAACCCTCTCATTGTTTAATTGAGAAAAATTAAGGCCCAAGAAGTTAAGTGAGTTTTCCATGCTTGCACAATTAATTCATGATAAATCAGGACTCTTAATTTAGTGCTCATTTCTAATGAATATTGCCCCTGTCAGACAAAATGTAACTCCATTACCATCATTGCTTTGCAGTACTGATGTTTCATAATCTAGGAAGATTATGAAGAACTAAATATTCCTTTTATTTTGGTTGTTATAAATGATCCTGATGATCATTTTCATCATTATGCTGTGGAAAATGATTTGAATTCATTTGTGTCCCTTGTACACGTAAATTGAAGGATATACCAGTATTATTTTCACAGTATGTTCTCTTTTTCCTTCCGGATAGGAAATATTTTTGAGCCATATGGGATCCTAATTCTCTGAATGCTTTTAGATTATCAGATGTCTCAACTGACAGTCCTGGATGAAAGTCAAATCATGAGAATTTGCAAAACTGAAAAAAATTAAGAACATTTTGCTGTTATGGTGTACCGGCAATTCCATCTTTAAATTTCCTTCAATTAGAGGGGGAAAAGCATATCAGGCATCCTGCATATTACAATTTCCTGCTTAAACTTTTCAATTCTTTTCCCAAAAACTTATTTAGCTCAGTGATCTTTAAACTCTATGTTTTTTGTAAATCTGTGCTTCATTTTTTACTTATGCATTCAGTTTTCCAAGTTTTTATTTTATTCAATACTTAGGAAACAGGTGTTGGGGAAGTGCAAAGATCCTGCAGGCACAGTTCTTTCTCCCAAGAAATTTGCTGTCCAATGAAGGAGACAGAATGTATGATACTAAGTAGAATGAAACAAGAACCCCTAAGGCTGTTTACTGCCTCTTTAACATAGATGAGATGTACCCACTTTTAATAATGCACAATTTATGCTTATATGAAGGACTTCACGATGGCTTTAGCACCAGTTGAATATTTGAGTCATCTTTCTTTAGGTTGAAAAATTAGACAACTGAACACTTAATATCACTTAACAACATTCACTATGAGTAAGCATACCTTTCCCTTTTCATTCCCTTGAAAGGTTGGATGATACTATTCAATGAAGAAAATGGTGTAAGAAAACAATGAGAGTATCCTGCGTGGCATAAATATGATAACAAGGGGCAAAGGTGTTTTTGTACGCAATTTCCTTCTGTCTTAACCCAAGGCTAAATGGTAT
Organism: Heterocephalus glaber; assembly: GCF_053883595.1. Classification (NCBI taxonomy): domain Eukaryota; kingdom Metazoa; phylum Chordata; class Mammalia; order Rodentia; family Bathyergidae; genus Heterocephalus; species Heterocephalus glaber. The sequence goes on along the minus strand of NW_028258357.1, from coordinate 17,047,567 downwards.
GACTTGCAGCACCAAAATAGCTCAAAGGATTCTTTTTTGTTAAGGTCTTGCTCAGTTTTCAATTTCACCACTTGGCTGGGCAGCCTGCTGCCTGTCTGCCCACAGTGACCATCGCCTTAAACCTCAGGCCAGGGTTGGGGGAGAGCCAGCTTTCCCACCACCAAACTTTAAAAATCAAATAATCCAAGCAAAGTTTTCATGGGAGGGAAAGTATTATTTTATCCTAAAAACATCTCCAAAAATGTCTGAATTATCAAGACCAAAACTAAACATGGGGAGAGTCACGAATTCCACTGGCCAAATTTCAGTGGAGGTTTTAGCATGCGCCAGGTTACACAGGGCATGGACAGAGACTGGGACATCTCAAGAGTTCAGGGCAGAGCCACACACTGAGGCCAAGCTGAAGTACTTCCAAATGTTTTTATTGTTTCTGCCCTGATAAGACTATAATGAGTTTGGATTTCAAGAGTAAATTTTTTTCCATGTAGAATACCAGGCTTCACGAGGCACTTCCTTCAGCTCTGTAACTTCATACAATCTCTAGATGTCCGTCATCTCCAACTACAAACTGAAAACGACTCCAGATTTAAAATCTGTCAACCCCATGAAAACTTTAGAAATTTCATATCCAGTGAGTGTTAACAGAATCCAATATCCAGAGGAAAGAAATTCCTTTAAGAATTTTTTATGAGATTTCACAATTTCAAGTCAAAATGAAGAGAAGCACTGCTAAAAATTGACGTACTCACCAACTTAGTTTTGATAAGTTGTATTCTTCTACTATCCCTTCTCTGGTATTCTTTGTATTCTCACCCTCCAGTTTGTGTAAGGTAAACAGTAAACATCGTTTTGCCTCCATAATGGCCTCTATTACATGCCATGGTACACAGCCCCATCATTACTTCTACTGACAGATAAACATGGGTCTGAGCAACTTAAATGTAAAACATGGAAGGAACTTTCTTATCCAGGGACTAACTCTTCCATAGCCTATGCTTGCTTGTTTCTTAATATCCAGTGTAGATTTCTATCATTTATGGTCAAAAGACTGTGGACCAACCTCTGACATCTAGTTTGAACAGTCTACCAACCCATCCTGAGGGACATCAACAGGACTTTCTTACAGGCACAGGAAGGTAGCAGGGGAATTTCCCCTTTTTATCGGAAAAGCAAAAGCTTTTCCAGAAATTTCCCAGGGAAATTCTGTCACACATCCAAACACATTTTCAAGGGTGACTGAGAACATTTCACACCTCCAGCCTCTCTAGTTGAAGATAGTAAGGGAGAAAGGACTCAGTCCACCAAGACCATTTGCTACAACCTAGAAGTAGCATTGCCAGGCTGTGGAGTATGGACATTTTCAGTATAATAGGTACTGCTGAATCTTTATCCACAGCTCTATGGTCCTAGAATATTTATCAAAACTATTGTGCTTTTTACTTTTGCCATCTGATTTTCTCATTGACTCAAGTAAAAGATTATATTCACTTGGAAACTTGGAGGTTCCCTGGCCCTCCAAAAGGTCATTTTATCACGTTTCCTTCAGACTTTTGATATTTCTAGGCTTTGTCAATTTGGGTTGTCAGGGTCGACTTCCATATCACTCCATTTTCTTATCCATTCTTCATACCATAGCATGTACACTCAAAGGTGCAAATTAACTTATGTCCTTCAATGTTTCCCATTGCCCTCGGAAATATCAAATCGGGGTCATCAAGTCCTTGCATTATCCATGCCTTTCTTTTCCCCTCCCAGGTCTCCTCCCTCAGCCATTGAATTCTACTCTCCATAGGCATCTGTCTGTCCTTAGAATATGCCTGGCCTCTGCTCACCTCAGTGCCTTGGCATCTGCTGTTACTCCTCCCTGGAATGCCTTTCTAGTGACTCCTCACTGAGTTACTCCATTTAGTCCCTCAGGTCTTAATGTATACACTGCTTTCTCAGAGGAGATTTCTGGACCAGTCTTTCCTCAGCACTCTGTTAATTTCCTTTATAGGATGGTGATTTTACTAGCTGAACAGATTTGAGCAAATTATCAGCTTCTCTGTGCCTTCACCATTTAATTTGTAAATAAAGACAATAATTGTACCAACTTCTAGAAGATGTAGTGGGCAATTAAAAAAGCAAAGTACTTAGTAAACACTCATAAAATGGCTAAATAATTATTTACATGTTTTTATTCAGTTATTTTCCATTTTCCCCCACTAGACTAAGTTCTTTTTTTTTTAAATTCTTTTATTGGTACATTTTAGGTATACAATACGTTTACATTTATCATTGGGTGCTTGTACAAGTAGAAGGATCTTTTGTGTCTTGTTCTCTATATGTCTCAGAGCCCAGTGCCTGACAGAGTATGTGCTCAATGGGTATGAACTGAACTAATATGATCAGGAAACACTGTGAATGTTTAAATTTTTTAAAAAATGTATTACAGTGAAAACACTAATACCCCTCATAATACTCCCTCTCACTTTGAACATACTTCTCTCATCATTTTTGCCACTTGCTGAAGCATTTCTGGAAGTGCTCTTTTATGAGTCTTTAGTTGCACTGTTGCGGCTGCCTTGATGTCCTGAAAAGGTTCAAAATGTCTACCTTTCGTGCTCATTTTAACTTTGGGGAGGAAGCCAAGTTGCATGGTGCCAGATGTAGTGAATAAAGTGGATGAGAACACACCTCCTGTTGGATGGCACATGGCAGCAGCATTCATAGTATTTTTAATCACACCTCCTAAAGACACTCACGAAAGAGGACTTCCAGAACTGCTTTAGAAAATGGCAAAAATGATGGGATAAATATTTTAGAAGGGAGGGGGAGTTCTCTGAGAGGGATTAATAGCAATGTGTCTTTTACTGTAATAAATTTTTAATTTAAGCATTTGCCGTATTTTTTATCACCCCTCAAATATCTTGACTAAATGAATGAGTGGCTATTCGTGACTTTTGACAGCTCTACACTAGGCTTAGTCAGCTTATTTCTAGCTTTCAGTGACCTCTCTAAGGCTTCGAGGTGAAGCAAATATAAAGATAAATGGCACCAGTTAATTCTGAATTTCTATATTTTCTAGAACCCCACTTCCTTCAATAGCACTTGCACCCTTATGAATATACTTTTTCTTTTTCTCTCTCCCTCTCTTTTTCTTCCTCTTTGCTCCTTTCCTTCTAAGTTTATGAGGGTGAACTAAGTATAATTCTGTGTTAGGAGACACCATCTTCCTTAAATCCATCTCTTTGATGGCTTAATGAGTTGTGTTTTTGACTGACCTACCAGTTCCTGGAGGACCCCATAATCCGCCTTCATCACCACAGGCCTCAGCCTACACTGCCCTCTCAGGAGCCCTGAGTACCTCTCCTCCATCCCTATCCTGATACACTCAGTGAAGGACACAGCCCTTCATTCATTCCCAGGCACTCTCCATCTTCAATTGTTTCTAGACATCCTCTCTTAAATCTGGCTTTGAAAGAGACCTAAAAGAAAGTTAAGCTATGCCCCTGACCCTGAGAACATCATTTTCCCAGTTGTTCAGTCAGGTCCTCTGACAAGGCTTTGCAGAAAAGCTGGCTTCCTCACGTCAACCTGACGCCATGTGGTTATATCCTAGCTCCCTGTGTAGACTGAGCTCGGAATATGGCGAGTTACACAATACACTAGCCAAAGGCGCCTTCAGCCACTTTATTAACATGCTTCTCTCCAGATTACACTAAAGTAATTTGAAAAGAGAACTAGCTGCTTGACCTTTCAGAAGGTAAACAATTTATTTAAAACACAATATGATACAGAAACTATGGCAGTCACTCAGTGATCTCTCAACACACACAAACACACACACACACACACACACGGCTGTGCATGTGTGGAAAATAGTGTCATGGGAGTTACTTCTTAGCAACGTCATACATCTAATGACTGGAATCTCCATCCAGAAAATGCTCTCTACTAAACATCTGGTTCTCTTGACGGTGTGAAGGAAGCATCGTCTCAGAGTGTGACAGACTAAAACACTGACCCCAGACCCATCATACTGACTGTGGCTGAACCTGACTAAATGGCCTCACATCTCTGTGACTCGGTTTCCTTGTCTGTAAAATGGAGATGATACCACCTATCTTAAAGATTCTTACAGGATTTATAACTAAGGTGGCCAAAGTACTTGGTACACAGTGAACACTTAATGGCTGTTGGTTAATATTCATCTTTTCAGGCACTTTTTCCTGTCTCATCCAGTGCGGCTGTGTTGGCCACACCCAGGAGCTTCTCCCAGGAGGGTCACTTCCTGTTGGTGCTCTGCAGTGCCAGTGAGAGAGCATTTGTGAGAGGGGCTGTCTGGAAATCCCCAGGCGCCATCTTCCTCCTCTGCAAAGAGCGGGTGTCCAGGCTAACCTAATTGCTGCTCACTTTTCTCTTGTGAGGCACAGGGAAATGTTCAGCATATTCGCTAGAAGAATGAAATGCAAATACCTGCCAAGATTATGTACAGCCTACTCAAGGAAAGGAATTTTTTTTTAAACTTCACAGCTTGTGATGGGAAAAGGACACAGGACAGCTGCTAACTGTTTTCCTTTTATCTCTGCTTTTGGCGTGTTCTTCTAATAGTGCTCCTGCAACACTCAGTCTGTGTCGCAGTGGGAGTTGAAAGAGTAGAATTGAGGTGTCCCTCAAACCCCAGCCCACCCCTGCTCAGACTCAGCTGCTGGGAAAGGACATTTAAAGCATTTAATATCCTCCCTAACCCTTTGGGGATGGTGTAAACCCAGCTAGACACCACACTTCAAAAGCGAAGTTAGAGCTTTGCAGTTCGTTAGGGAACATTTAAACTAGAAGACCCCCAGTCCCGGCCACTGCCAACCCTGATTCTATGAGTCAGTGAACAGAAAGTCCTGGAGCAGAGAGGGAAAGAACAGGTCAGAGCACTTTCCAAATTCTTTTCCAAGGATGGAGATTCATTGTTGCTTAAATGCCATGAAACCAAATATAAACTACATTGGAACACTTTCCTTCATATGAATTTCATATGGCTCTTAGGCAAAAATATAAACAACTTAGGTCTAGCCATGTTTCTGTGACTGAACCTTTCTCACCTACACTAATGTCACTGGAGGAGGTGTGGGCTAAGTTAAGTGAAAGGCTCCTGCCAGCTGTGGGTGCAAGTTATTTAAGTACCTAGTTCATGGAGATATTGTGCAAATTAAATAAGGCAGTGTTTGTAAGGCATTTAGAACAGTGTCTGGCACAGAATAAGAATTCAATATGTGTGCAACTTATACTCATTACATAGATTGTCATTGGTATGAAAGTTGAAAAAAGACAGCAAGCATTCATAAGATATATGGGAGGGTATTTTGAATACATGCTTTGAAGTGTGGTGTCCAGCTGGATTTACACTATTCCCAAAAGAGTAGGATAGATCGTATAAAGGCTTTAAAGGCTCTAAATGATCTTTCCTAGCAGCTGGGTCTGATCAGGGCATGAGGATGGAGAAGGGGGAACCCAATCCGATTCTTTTAACTCCCATTTCTTTCTTTTCTATCAATCATCTACCTATCTATTATCCATCTAGATATAGATCTGGGAAAAAGTAAGAGCATACCAGTAAGTTTTGTTCATGTCATCTTACCTACAGAGCTGAGAACTGGGATCCCTAAAATGAAACCTAGGCTCCCTCTCTTGTACCCATGAAACTTTTGACCAAAGCAGTAGAATTACCGTATCAGTGACTTTGCAGTATTCTAAGTACACATAATTCTAAAATCTACACGAACACATGTCTCGAATGAGCCATAATTGTAATTGTAATTTATAATTTTACCAAATCCTGCTCTACACTTTAACCAATAAATACCTGATTACTTAAATTGTTTCTCTTTCTTTGATCTTGGGAACAGATGTTTCAAAGGAAAAATAGACTTCAAAAGTAAAGTGGAAAAAACAGTGATAGAAAATTCATTGTGACCATATTCTCTATTAAATGCCATGTTTAAAAATAAATCTAAGATAAACTTTATTTTATTAAAATGCATGCATATGTAAGATATTCTCTATCTTATTGCTTAGTGATGTAACATTTATTTGAACCAATAATCCATGTGATGTTTTTAAGTATCTGAACATTTTCTTCATTAGCTAAAAATACAAAAATTTTGTTAAGTGTATACAATGAATTCCACTGCAGTAGAGAATATATTTAAATGGAGGATTTAGGTAGAGATTTTTTTTAAAAAGCTCTACTAAGCTTTCTTCCTCTGTCATTTCATTAGAGTGAGAGAAGGAATTAAAATTGGAAGAAGCACATCATGCATTATATGATTATTTATAGTAACCATGTTTTGTAGAATAAACTAAATAAAGCTATGTTCCAACACTGACAGAAGAATTATAAATCTGGTATATATTACAGTAATTTTATCATAATCAAGCAGAAAAGTCATATATTAAGTTTACTTATAAATCAATATCAGACTGACTCAAACCTTTTATACAAGCTAAGATGTAGCATTTTTATTCCAAGAAAACTGTGTACAACTTTATACCACCATGTTATTTATCCTGTAAAAATATGTTAGAAATAAACTAAAGTATATATTTTTTCCATGTGTGAGTTTGCAAGATCCTGGTGTCATTCTATTATACAGTTATACTACTTTAAATATTTATGGGCACACAAATTGTGGAGAAGAATCTAATTGAGTTAATTATAGAGCAAGAGCAGTTTTCCTCAATCAACAGTATCTTTTTGATCTTTTCAATCTTGGCTGAATGAAGAGCAAGAATAAATAACATTACCTAACTCAAGCTGGTATTAAGAAGAAACCAGCTCCCTACGGTCCTTAAATGTTGCCAAGCATTCCATATAATATGTCATGTGAAGGAAGGGTTTTTAAATGAATGTGATATAATATTAAGATTACAAAACTAGAACATCTCTCAAGCTGTAAGTCTGAGAGGCAGGGCCATTAGTACAGACATCCCTGAGAGATTATTTCGATAAATAGCTGTTCTATTTCTAATGGACCATTACATATGAAACACTGCTTTTCATTCTGTTCGGTCATCTTATGAGTTTATCACAGCTGAAAAAATCCCATGAATAAGATATTCTCCCCATGGTCAGAGAAACTTCAGCTCTCAGCTATCAGTGCATAAAATATTAGGTAATTTTTCTTCATTCCATGATGTAAGAAAGCAATAAGGACCTCCTGAATTAGACATTTCTTGTCGGTAAAAGAACAGCTGTTATAAAAACATTGCCTTGGGCCTTTAATCATCTAGTAAGTTACTAACTAAACAACTTTATAAATCATTGTTATTCCCTAAACACCTTGTGCAATGTGCCTGGTAAGGTGCTCAGAAAATAATTTATCAATTGAACTTGTCATTTTCATAACACAGATTTATAACCCTATAATAAAGACACACTAGTGAAAGTAGAACAAGGTTCTAATTTGCTTTGATGGCAGAAAAATTAGAAGAGAATTTGCTAAAGATCCTAAATTTAATGTTCACGAAACTTTGACTAAGAAGCACATAAATAATTCTATCTGGAAAATGACACATGAGTATTTTTTCCCTGACCCATTTTTGCCCCGTCTATGTAATACGACCAGAGTTTTCAATGTCTGTCACACTAGCCTAGTACCAATAGAACTTTCTACAGTGATAAAAATGTTCTAAATCTGAGTGGTCCAGTATGGTGGCCACCAGACACATGTGGCCAACGAGCCCTTGAAATCAAGATTGAAAAGAATCGAGCAAGTTTGGCAATCAAGAGGTCATTCTTCACATTTAACAGAGCATTCTGTGGAGTTAGCGGAAGATAAAAGCTCATTGCAGGGCGTGGAGGAGTAAATGGAAGATGAATTAGAGACAGCAGGTGTACTGGGCAGGTGAGGAGGTGGAGGGTACACTGGAGTAGGTGGCGAAGCAGAAGGCAGGGGCAAAAACCAGTGATCTGATTGTTATGTGAAAAATGGATGGAGGAGGGAGAAAGCTAGGATTTATGCTCAGCCCTTATTAGGAATAACGAAGTTAAACTGAAATTCTGTAACATGTCATAAAGACAAGTGATCAAGTGAGGATAAATTCCAACTCCCTTGGAAGAATGGGAATGTTTGTGGTCCTTGATGGTGTAAACGATTACCCAAGTACAAAAGAAATGGTTATGAGGCTTGAAACACTAGATTTTTCTCTGAAAAGCTGTAAGAATCTAGAATGCTGCAAAAATAAGATATTCTATTATTTTCTTTGGTAGAAATTTTCTAGTCATAATCTCAAGATTGATTTGTCGAAAAGATACATTCTTGAACTTCTCCATAATCACTTCCTAACTCTAACTTTTAGTTACACATTCTGAAACACTAAAATGTAATTTCAAAATGTACAATCTATACTAACATATAATGATACTAATCAAAAGTTAAATATGGCTGAAATCATAGCGTTTTTGAACTGAATGTACATTATGGGTGAGAACCACAAAGCCAAGAAAGAAGACCTGACTCACCCAGGTTTATTATGACCCAAACTCGGGTCTTCTGACCTCAGCACCCTCACCAGCTAAATGTCTTCTCTGGATATTTGGTTATCCCTGTATATTAGAGAAAGGGGAAAAGCTAGAAAATTTCTTTTTATTACTAATTTTTCATTGACACATAATAATTGTACATAGTCATGGGGTATAGTGTAATGATTCTACACATGTATATATTGTATAATGAACAAATTAGAATAATTAGCAAAATAAAAATTTCTAATTGTGTGCTTCATTGGAAACAATGATTCCCTTTCTTCACCTTTCCCAATTAGCACTTTGGGTGGACTCTCACAATTTGCAATATGCTTCCCATTCCTTTTCACTCATTTTTCAAAAGTAGTAATTATCCTGTGTGCTAGGAAATTTAACTGAAACACAAAATGTTGTCATGTATTTAACACTTTCTTTAAAAATGTCTAACTTCCTTAAAGTCTTCCAAAAATCTCCCTTCTTGAAGAAAGAAAAGATAGTATAGGATGGCTTAAGGGAAGGCCAGTGGGCTATGTCTATTTAATTGGAATCAGCTCAGTATTCAAATATGGGCATCAAATATCAGGAATACCTACAGATTGTAGCCTCTCTGAACTGTAGATCCTGATGTACTTCATATTTGTACAGAGAATCTAGGCCCTGTATTTTGCATGAGCTGAAGGTGTGGGCTGATAATTTAGGATATGGGAAAACTGAAAATGCTGTAGTAAACAGATGGCCAAAGATCTTTTTTTTTTGTTTTTTTTTTGAGGGCCAGTAACTCCTTTCAAAAATACCTGAAAAAGTAAAAGTCAGAATAAGTATCACATATCCTGCTCAGGCCACCACAGTCCATTTCTAGAAATAATAAGGCTTTCTCAAAATGAAGTCATTTATATTCTTAGCCATGCTGTATTGTGTGCACTGAGTAATTTCTTGAGAGCAGTGTTTCCTGTGGCATATTGCCAAGACTGGCTTTATTTGGTTTTCATTAGGCTTTTCATTATCATGCTGCTATATACCTGGATCGTTCTGCTTCCTCCGAGATGGCTGGTGTAGCTTAAGCATAGCAATGATACCACGAGTAGGTGGAATGCTTTTGTCCAGTGAACACTCATTTTAAATCCCTAGTTATGGAACTGTTCTAATGGCTTTACTCTTTATAAGAACACTCAATTATCCATTTGTAATGTAGTCTGATATTAAACTGTTTACATCCATCTACTATGTCTCTGTCCAGAATAGGCATTAGTCTTACTTTGCCCTGCACTAGGCCTGCCCCTGCACATAAGAAAAAGAAAAGATATCCACCTCCACCTCCTGCCCTGGCGTGGCACCAGGGCAAGTCCGCATTTCTCCATCATTTAACACATTCAGTCTCAACTCAAACTTTTGTAGCTTTCAAATCTACCTGCTTCTTTCTGCTCCCATGACTGCTCCCTTAATCTAAAGCCACATCATCAGTAGAACAACTGCAGCAGCCTCCTCCTGATCTGCATGACCCCAGGATGACCCTTTCTAGTTCATTTTCTTTTCCTTTGAATGTCTGTCATTACTCATCGCTCTCCATAAACAGATGTTCTGTCCCTTCTACTCGGGTGTATTGTCACACATTAATGGGACAGTTCAATTTTTCCAGAAAGGCAGCAATCCAAATTCTTAAATTTCTATACACACCTCATTTTTTAATATTATATTTTTATTTTTTAAATTTACATATAATACTTATATTTATTTATAGGGTACAATATAATAATTTGATATATTTGTATAGCGTATAATATTAAGATCAGGATTTCTGTACACATTAAAGGAAACTTTAAACTCTTCTAGTTATTTTGGAAAAATATAATAAATTGTTTTAGGCTATAGTTACCCGACTGTGCTATAGAACATTAGATTGAATTTCTTCCATCTAATTCCATTATCCAACCTCTCCACTTCCCCTCCTCCCTGTCCTTCTTGGCCTTGTGACCACTGTTTTACTCTCTGCTTCTATGACATCATCTTTTTTTAGTTTCCATGAACGAGTGAGATCATACAGTCTTTGTCTTTCTATTCTTAGTTTGTTTCACATGACATTAGACTTGTCAATTTAAAGAGAAACTGAAGCTTACACACTGAAAGTCTCAAATTTAGGGGCAAAATGATCAATGTGTAAATTTCAGTATTCAAATATTAACCAGAGGCTTACAATAATCATTGAAATCTGAGACTTTCAGGGCTAGACTAGTCCTCAGGGCTCACCTTCATCATTTTATAGATTAAAAAAAAAATTAAGTCTTAGTCACAGAAACCAAAATGATCTTTCTAAATTTAGAATCTGATCATATAACTCTTCTTAAAACCTGTCCATAGGGCTGGGGATTTAGCTCAGTGGTGCTGCCGCCTGCCTCGCAAGTGCAAGATCCCGAGTTGGATCCCAGGTACCAAACAAAACAAAACAAAACAAAACCTGTCCATGGCTTCACATCATGGTCAGAATGAAGTCTAAACCCTTCAGCATGGCTTCCAGTATCTGTATAGTCTGGTCTCTGCTTATCTTCCCATCCTTTCCTTTTTCTCTTCTCCCAAATTATCCTGATGGATCCAAGTGCACTGTTTTTCTTACAGGTAATCGCACATAATTTCTTTAGTCCTTCCACTTTGGGGTCCTGACCACGCTTCAGATATCATTTGCTTCAAAAACTATCTCATATCCCCTTTGGACTTCCAAATGTCACCATCAAAGCCTTGCATAGCATTCTAACTGCTTTGGACAATTCATTTCTGTCTCTGGGCTGGAAGTCGTGGGCAGAGACCTGCATTTTATTCATTGTTTTTCCCCACATCTTGATTGGGAATCTGGAAATATTTTTAAATTAATTATCCTGACTTTTAACCTGTCTAGTACATGTTGATTTTTTTTCTATAGGCCCACCTCGCAAAATCTGTTTTCAGAGTACTTTTTAAAAGCTGATTTGTTCACACCAGCATGGAGGTCACTGATAATCTTAAATGACAACTCATCCAAGAAGCATTTAAGTTTCCCAGTAACAGAATTCTAAGTCACAGGAATTAATCTCCAGTGCACATAATCCAGCCATAAATAATAAGATTTGTGGAGAGAGGGAAGTTCCTATAGCCTTCCAATCAGTGGCCTAGGTGACCCAGTCTGCCCTCACTCTCATAGAATAATGACTGTATGTCATTGTTTACACAAATCAGATCACTTGTTAGTTGTTTATTATTTCCTCCAGTGTAAATGTTTGATTTATCCTGTAATGTTTCTGGTTTTGTTTCAGGGAAGCAATGTTATGGAAGATCAGGATCTGTTGGAAATCGGAATCCTCAATTCTGGGCACAGACAGAGAATTCTGCAGGCAATCCAGCTACTTCCAAAGGTGAGCAGTGCTTTCTTTTCCTAGTCCTACATACAGTTGGTTCCTATGGTTTTAAGTTCAAGCACATGAGGAGGATTAATATGCAAGTGCAATATTTCTGTATATGAATGCAGCCCACAGGGGCAGCCTTCTAAAGTCCTACTGCACATTCAGACACATAAGACTACTGTGGCTTCACTTGTCTTTCGGTTGACCTAGAAGGACGTAATATAGGAAACTGCTCACCAAGAGTACAGCTTTAGAATTTCTCTTCTGTGAGTCCTAACACAGGGTACGTATCTCTCCTAGCCCCCAAATACAGCTCAGGTTCAAGAACACTAGATTCATACTGAGTGAATGTAGGAAGGCTGCTGGCATAAAAGCCTCATCTCACCTACAAAGCAATATCTCTGATGACACCTCCATAGACTTAGGGACCTGCCTAATTACAAGTCATCATCCAGGAAAGTCTAAAGTGTCCCATCCCTACCATGCATTTATGGTTCATAGATCAGTCTTCCTGGTACAGATGCAATTTGTCAGCCAGGCATCAAATTTTTACTGTAAGCTGTGTGTTACCTAGCAACAGAGTTGACCTTCAGTTTGCAGATACAATTTTAAAAGAAGAGGTAGAATGTACTAGTCTTTCAAGGTATGTGGGATTTTAATTGGTAAGGAATGGGAAAGGCAGTTCAGGCTAGCAGCAGCCATATAATTACAGGTATGGTCCAGGCAACAAGATGCTAGAAGCATTAGGGAAATAATTAGTAATTTAAAACCAGGCAGGATTTGCACAACAGGGGGAATGTACTTAATGCCACTGAACTTACATTAAAAATGCTAATATGGTAACTTATGTACATGTATCTCACCACAATCTTAAAAATAATCAAAAAGTTGAAGAAGAAAATCCAACATGATGAAAACAATTAGAGGATATAGCAGCAGAGTCAGAGATAAAGCAGAAAACGTAGACTGGGTCAGTTTGTGTCAGGCCTTAATATGAAATTCAGTCTGTAGGCACCAGGGGATGGACATGGCTGGACTGCTTTATGTTGATTAATTCTGGAAGCAGCTTACAAGAGCAATTAGAAGTGGGGAAAGTTGAAGCAGGGTCATCCAGTTGGGGGAAGATTAGGGGAAGCAAGATTGGAGATAGAGTAACAGGTGGATGGTAAGGGCTGCACCCAGGTACATGAGATTATCCTATGTTGTGTGCTCTCTTTTTCTTTCTTAGGAAGTTATAATTTTTCCTCCTCAGTGTAGAAGGAAAGTTGCTAAGGAAATTACTGAATGGAATTTGCCAACTGACAGAGAACTGAGCTTCTACTGACAGAAACTTAACACCTTAAAACCTTAACACCTTGCTTAACACCAGCAAACTCAAGGGAGGTCAGGCATATCAAGGAATTTAATCACATAATTTTCTACACTAAAAAAAGAAAAAGAAAATATCCTTAAAATTAATTTTCAAAGTGATTTCTATGAGCACATTGTTCGGCTCCTTATCTTTGTAACTTTGTTTAAAATATGACTCTCTTAGCAAGTTTCCTCCTCACCTTCAGCACACCTGTCCATGGCTTCACCTCATGGTCAGAATGAAGTCTAAACCCTGAGCATGCTGTGTCTCCAGCCTCTAGCACAGTACCGGAGCCATAAAACAGAGACACTCAGTGAGCCAGGGAGCGACTTGTCCTGCCACAGTGCTCTCTATTATTTAAAGTTCAAAGCTGACTGCATCATATCACTTGCTTTGGGAGGCTCCACCTAGAATAGAACCACATCACACACCTTGTCAGTCGTCAACCTAGTCCAAACCCTGCCACCTGTAGAAGGACTGCCACAAAGGAGTCTAATCTGTTCCCCTGATGAGACTTTATTGCATCCATTTCTCACTGGTCCTGGCTAGCCTGGACTTCTTAGCACATCTACTCTCTGGCTAGATTTCTCTCCTAACCTCCACAAATGGATTTCCACACGGTGTTTCCAACAGTCCATCCAAACTGTAAATAAGATTACCCTGCTTGAAATCTTCCATTTTGTCACTTAGAAGAAAATCTTTTTCTTGGCTTACAGAGTCAGTAGGCTTTGGCCCCTTCCTACCTCGGTGACAGCATCCATCACTCTTTCATTCCACACTCTAGTCAGATGCTTTTCTTTTTGTTGTTATTGGTTTGTTGTTGTTCTGGTGGTGGTGGTGGTTGTTTTGAGACAAGGTCTTGCTATGTAGTTCAGGCTGGCCTTACGGTGATCCTCCTGCCTCAGCCTCCAGAGTGCTGGGATTACAGGCCTGCACCACCATGCCCAGCTCTGTTTGTCTTTTTTACAAAAACTTTCCATGTTAGTCTCTCTGCATGGAAAGCTCTTCCTTCAGATTTTAATATATCCCTAACTCTGATTAGATATTACCCCTTCATAGAGGCCTCATGAACTAAAAATCACACCTTTACCAGCTATCACTGTGCTTGGTAGTGACCTGCTTTATTTTTTTTCATAGTACTTATGACTATCTGAAGTTGTATTATTTGTTTGTTTGTTTCTTGTTTTTTTTCTATCTTAGCCAGAAGTAGCAAGGTCCATGTGTTCAGGAACCTTGACTTTCTTGCTCACTTCTATGTAACCAGCTCCTAAAAGAGTATTGTAACATAGTAGCTGATCAAGAAGCATTTGTAGAAGGGAACACACTGACCTCTAGTTGAGATATTTATGGTCTGACATTTGGCCCTGTCTAAAGGTTAAAAATATTCTACTGCTTCTGTTTTATAAGCACCCTGAGGGCAGAGATGATTCAGTATCTTTGAATTACCCTTTGTGTTTAGCCCAGTATGTGGCATTAAAAGAATGAATGAAGGAGTGACTGAATAGATGAATATTTTCCTCACATGTCATTCAAGTGTTTTTGTAAGGGTCAGAATGCCTCAATTTTAAGATAATTCTGTGACCCTATATATGCAGTTTCACAATGAGAAACAAAAGAGACAGAACCTGGAAATATTTGGAGAATAAATGGAGTGTTTATTTTTTGAGACAGAATATCACTCCCAACAGAGGAAACAATGCAATAGAAACAATATGAAGTTAAGCTTCTATCAAGAGGCTGGTACACAGGCACTTTCTCTGCACGCAAATGAGGAGAGGCTACGTAAGAACACCCACACGTATCCTGAGCAGCATAAAGAGAAGATTGTCGTGGGGCACGGTGATGCTTTGCTCTCTTAGCTCATGAGCCCAGTGTCCCAATGGCCAGTGCTCTTAGCTTCATTCACTCCAACTTTGCCCTGCCAGGAAATGGGCAAAATGTTTCTTTGTTTTGTTTAGACAATTTTGATCATGAGAATATCTGTGTTGTCTGTCTATCGTAAGAAATGTTCCATGATTACTACCTGAGATGGCTTAATGAGCCATTTTGTTTTGCAGTTGGTGAGATTGTTCCTAAACAGAGCAAGTGTGGTTTTCTGAGAACAATTTTGATTCCTTAGCATACCTCAAAGCATGTTTTGCTTGTAGTTGTTGTTTCAAGTTTCAAAGAAGAAAGTTTCTTCTTTAGTAATGGTTTTTCTGTAAAATGTTCTTTTAATATTGAAATATAGCCCAATGCAAAGATCTGCATAGTCTCAAATACATTTGATACATCCAGTGCATGTAAGACGTGAGTTATACCTCAAGCATAGACATCTGTAGAACAGTAACCGCGGGGCTTTCTCCACCTTAGTGCATGCTTTCCCTCTATATTTCACATTGCTTGAGCTCCAGCGTAAAGCCTGTCCGTAGTCACACAGCATCCACCTTCTTAGCCAATCCCAACTCAGTCTTTTCTCATGTCTTAAAGTTTCCTTGAACTTCTGCAAGGTTAAATTGCATCCTTCCCCCCTTTAAGAAAGGAAACATGCCAAAAGTTCCATGGGAAAACGGATTGCTCTGTACTCTCCTAGAAACTGTAAGCACATTGTGCTTTTTCTGTCCCTTAGACTCAGGGAAATTATCTGCTTGCTTATTTGCAACATGTAACTTACCTTTCCCAGGGAAGAACTCTATGGGTTTAAAACCTTTGGGTAATCCTCTGATGTTTTCCTTTTTCAAAGGGCATAATCACTTTCATTCCTCGACAGTATAATACCTGAAGATCAGGTACTCACAGGATTTTCATTTTAAACATTTAGAGGGCTTTGTGTCAAGGTGGACTTTGTAATTTTCTTCTAAGTACCTGTCATCTTGAATTGCAAATATATTAGCATACTTTTATGTTATATGCTCTGTCTTTCAGTAGTTCCTATTCTATCATTTTCCTGTTTTATAAGAACATCTGTGATCTATTTAGGGGTGAGATCTGCACTTCTAGTCTCTTTCTCTGTTTCCATTCATCCCTCAATCTGACTGGGTCCCACTTGCTCCTTTGCTGCCACCCCCACACACGACTGGTGCAAGCAGAGCGGAGATTCCAAGTGCCCCTTTCCATCGCACCCTTACTATAACTTCAGTGATGTTGATAATATTGAACAAAAGCAGATCTATCGATAATATTGACAACCATCAACATTGTATTCTTTTAGCTCCCATGATACCAACTTGCTCTCTGCACTTCTCTCTCCTTTGCCTACTACTTTAAACTACATCCTCAATTAAATCTTGGAAATCCTCAAAATTCAAACTCAAAAATATTTGATGACTGAAAAAATGCTATTATCACACGACTCTTCATCATATTGCACTTTCTTTTTTTTCCCATTAAGTTTATTGGTACATTTTGGGTATACAATACAGTTACATTCATCATTGGGATCTTGTACCTTTACATGAGTATCTTGGTTCTTATTTTTTTCCCCTTCCCCTGCCCTCCCTTCCCTATTTGCAAAGACTTTGTTCCCATTTTTTTCCTTTTCTCATATTTTTTTCTTTTCCCTTCTTTCCATTCCCCTACCCTTCCCACTTCCCCTGCTCCTTTAGACCTTTTCTTTCTATTACACAATATCAATTATACATTTTTAAAATTACAATATTAAGATCTAGGAGACATTACCACAGATTTTACAGAATTGAAAAGGATATAGAAAGCATATTACAAAAATCTTTTTTGAAATAAATTTGACAACTTCTAAGAAGTAACTTAGAAGACAAATTAATGAAACTAACTCTGGAGGAAATATAAAATTTGAATAGCACCTATTAAAGAAAGTATATTCCTAGCTTGAAAACCTACCTATATGACAACAGCAGGCTCATAAACATTTTAACTGATAAATTATATCAAACATTTAAAGCAGAAAAGAGAAGGAACACTTCTCCCCTCATTTTAGGAAATCAATGTTGTGCTAATACTAAAACTGGATAAAGGTAATAGAAGAAAAATGTATGAACATAGATAAAATTTTGTTTAACAAAACAAACTATTAGAAGTCAGATCTGGCAGTAGGTAGAAAGTGGTTTTATTATAGGGATGGCAGTGTTGGTTCAGCATTGGAAGATCCACCCCCAAAAGTCATCATTTTAACAGAGGAAAGGAAAAAGCCATATGATCCTGTCACTAGTTGGAGAAAAAGTATTGGACTAAATTCTACAGCTGTTCATGGTAAAAGCTATCAGGAGACTAGAAGTAGAACAGAACCTTCTCAACAGATTAAAGACATGTACTCCATACTTCCAGTGAGAATGCCTTATATGAATGGAGAAGATACAATGCTTTCCCCCTAAGGTGGGGAACAAGAGCAGATATGCCTACTCCTCATCCGTCCATTAAACTTTGAAACATAGACCTAAACCAAAATAGTCTGACAATAAAATGACACAATTAGGATAGGATTGGCAAGGTAGAAGCAAAATCTTTATATGTAAATGAAATGATCATCAGCAGAGAAAATACTAAGAAATATGTAGGAGCCCCTAGAACTTGTATTTGAATTTAGCAGGATTAGAAAACACAAGGTATATATAAAAATTCAGGTGGATATACACTTGCTATAAATGAAGAATTGGATATTGAAATTTAAAAATTATGTAGGAGTACAAAGTACCTAGAAAAGTAAAAAGAAAAAGAAAAAAAACAGTGTTGGAAGACGTTTAGTTCCTAATTTTAAGCCTTCCTCTAAAGCTACAGTAATCAAGGCAGTTTTGGTGTAAGGAAAGACATATAGATCATTGGAATAAAACAGAGAATCTACAAATAGAACCACACATATATGGTCCACTGAGTTTTGAAAGATTATTTAACATTAACATTTTATAGAATATAAACTCAATTCAAGAGCCGAGGAAGAGATAGTGTTTTCAGCAAATGGCACTAGAACACTTGGTATCCGTATATAAAAAATTAACCTCAACCCTTTATTTCCATACATAAAAATAACTTGAAAGGATCTATGAATGTAAATATGAAAGACTAAAACTCTAAAACTTTAAGAAGAAATTATAAGGGAAAATGTTATGAATTTAGGGTAGTCAAGAACTTCCTAGGATACAAAAAACATGACGTATAAAAGAAAAAAATTGGTAAATGAGATTCCATCAAAATTTAGAACTTTAAATGACATCATTAAAATGAAAAGTAGTCTTTAAACAGACCATATTTACAATGCATATAACCTATGACCAGAATATATAAAGAACTCTTACAGCTCATTAATAGACAACCCAATTAAAAGGTAGACACAAGAAGATGATAAATAGCCAGTAAAGCACAAGGAAAGGTGTGCAACACTAGAATCAGAAAAATACTAATCAGTACAAAAACAAGATTGAATTATACCCTCATTAGGGAGATGAAGTTAAAAGTTTTAAAAGCCTTGTCATGACTTTTTCTTTTTGTTGGATTCTCCCCCTTTGCGTTTAATTTGCCATGCCCAATGGATTCATTCTGCTGGGCTTCCTGAGGTTGTGATCCTCATTGTCTTTTCCAAGGATATTGTCTAAAATTTTTTGGAGTGCTGGTTTGATAGTCATGATGTTCCTAAGGTGCTCTTTATCATGAAAGTATCTTATTTCTCCATCAATTTTGAAAGATAGTTTTGCAGGGTACATCACTCTGGCTTGGAGGCTGTTTTCCTTTAGGGCTTGCAATACATCACTCCAAGCTCTTCTTGCCTTGAGGGTTTGCATTGAGAAGTTTGCTGTGATTCTGATGGGCTTTCCTTTGTATGTGATTTGTTTCTTTTCTCTCAGTGCTTGTAGAACTTTGTTCTTCTGTTGGGTTTCTGGAATCTTAACAATTATATGCCTATGTGTAGATTTTTTTTTTTTATCAAGACTATTTGGAGTCCTGTATGTCTCACTTATCTGTATGTCAAGTTCTTTTCCCCTCCTTGGGAAGTTTTCTGCCATCACTTCTGTGAACAGTTTTTATGTCATCTGCACTGTCTCCTCTTTCTTCATTGACTCCAATCAGTCTTATGTTATTCTTCTTTGCATTGTCTAGCAGCTGCTGGATTGATTTCTCGTGGTCCCTTACAATTTTAAAGCAATTTTTCTTTTCCTGGTCACTAATTGCAATCTTATCTTCTATATCTGAAATTCTGTCCTCACATTGGCTCATTCTGCTGTGTAGACTTTCAATGGAGTTTTTCATGTCCTGGAAATCTGTTTGAATTTGTTTTATGGGTTCCATTTGTTTCCTATATTGGGATTCCATCGTGTTCCTCAGCTCTTCTATTTTTTTTTAATCTGTGTCCTCTCTAGATTTATTAATTATGTCTTGCACTATGGACACAATCTCTGCTGTTTTCTGAGAAATTATTTCTGATTTCATTTTTTCCAGATCCTCTTTTGTTGCCAGTTCAGGGAGTCCAGGTGGTTGAGTATCAGAGTGTTCCATCTCATTTCCCTTTGGGGTTGCTGTAGGTGATATGGAAGTCTGTTTTTGAGGTTTGTTTACGTGTCTTCTCATTTCCATGGCAGGTGGGAGTGCTGCTAATGCCTATGCGGCTCACCTCCTCTGCCCTAGGAGCGGTGGAATGGTGGCCAGGGAGCCTCCTCCTGGGCCCTGGGATTAGCTCACCTCCTCTACCCTGCCATATTACACTTTCTGATACCCATTGTTTTGTTTATTGCTACTGTACTTCTACTTCATTACATAATGAAATCCAAAATTTTAGTTACCCTTTCCTTCTAAGTTCAATTGCATTCAATCAGTATTTGTCAGAGCTACATATTTTTAATCTTTTTTTTACTTTCATTGGATTAAATTATCCCCTCTCTTCTCCTCACTTTGAGAATTTTGTTTAAAAAAAAATAAAGAGTTCCTTTTATCCAGGAGAAAAATAAGATTTTGTATTGCTGTATAACAAATCACCCAAAATATTAGTGGCAATTTAACATTTATTGTCTCATAGTTGCTGTGGGTCAGGATTCCTGGTCCAGCTTAACTGAGTCTGCTGGCCCTGGGTCTCTCCAGGGCCAGTCATCAAAGCTCACATTGGAAGCATCCCATCCTAGCACACTCGTGTAGTGCTTGGCAGGATTCAATTCTTTTGGGGCACTGGGACTAAGACCTCAAGGCCTCACAGCTGTTGACTGGAGACCTCCCTCAGTTCCTTGTCACATGAGCTCTCCACAGAGCAAGAAGCTCACTTCAATAAAGCAAGCAAGTGCGAGGACAGTCAGTGCTAGCTAGATGGAAGTCGCAGAAGCAGCATCCTGTCCTTTTGCCATATTCCATTCATTAGAATCAAGTTTCCAGACCCAGCCCCCACTTGAAGGAGGTGTTTAAGCAAGGACATGAATACCAAGAGGGGGAAATTCCTTGGCCATCATACAAGTCTCCTACTACAGAAACCCTGTATGGTGGCTCACTGTGCAGCCCAAGTTCCACATATGCCTCCAGAGTTAAAATGAGAAAATCCATCAACAATTACAACAGAATAATCCATCATCTTGCATTTCCTTGGGCCCTTTCCTGGGACTGGGATATTCACAGTTAGATCACTGAGAAGGCACATTGGCAAACATTGCTTAAAAGAGAGGCAGATGTCTCAGGTATGTAGTATGAGGTATAATGTAGCATGATAGGACACAATCCTACAGAGATTACAGACCTTGGAAATTTCCCAGTTCTACATAAAGACTTCATAACCTGAATGTCACTGATCTAAGTGATATGCACAAATAAGTAATCCCATAAAGCATCTCAAAATTTTAAAAACACCTTTGTTCTTCATTGGTGCCTCATTACTGAAAGGAAGATATTTTTTATCTATTTTAGGGAAGTGAATTGGCTACATTCTAACGATAATGACAAAGAATAGGGCTTTGGAGGGGATTTTTTGGGGGTACCGAAGGACCCAAGAATGACATCCTCAGCCCTTTCTATTTTTTTTATTTTGAGACAACATCTCACTAACTTGACCAGGCTGACTTGGAACTTGCAATCCTCCTGCCTCAGCCTCCCAAGAGTCTGAAAGGCGTATTATGGATGCGACATTATTGCAATTTAGCTTCCTGTTCAAGATTATGCTTAAAGACTTTCATTCTTTTAAGGTCTTTAAAATTAAGATGTTTGTTAAATGTAGTCTTAATGGTTTATGTACGTGTATACTTGCTTTCAGGGAAAAGGTAAAACTGATGTAATGCCTTTAGCAGTCTAGAAGGAAGGTTCAGTCTTACTTCCCTGTCACTGAGAAAAATGATAGAAGTCATTCCTGCTTCTTCTGCTACTTTTCAGAAGGGCAGTGACAAAGCACTGGCTAGAGGCATAGGTGTTCTCTCCTGGTACCTTCTGACAGGTGACTTTTCATTCTCCTGTTCCATCTCTCCCTTTCTATCTGCCTTCATTCTTTTTACTTCTAAAGCTTTCCTTTTTTCACTGTCTGATGTTGTAAACTTCATGATACCCGTGTTGGCCTTCAACCATATGTAAAGGGGCCGGGGATTTAGCTCAGTGGTACCACCGCCTGCATTGAAAGCGCAAGTTCCTGAGTTTGATCCCTGGTACCAAAAAAAAAAAAACAACACTGTAAAATAGTCTCTCCTGTACATATATGCACCATTAACATGGAGGTCCCAAACTAAAATAAATACATGACCAGACTAACTGAGGGCATAGAGTATTCTACTTCCTGTATTTCTGGTCC
Organism: Heterocephalus glaber; assembly: GCF_053883595.1. Classification (NCBI taxonomy): domain Eukaryota; kingdom Metazoa; phylum Chordata; class Mammalia; order Rodentia; family Bathyergidae; genus Heterocephalus; species Heterocephalus glaber. Next base: position 17,025,653 of record NW_028258357.1, on the reverse strand, counting down.
TTGGTGATTCCCAGGGGTCCATACAAGCTCCATTTAGCTCTGAAAATGTCTTACTGATCTAGGACAAAGAGCTGTGCTCACTTAGACCAGAGACAGGCAAGTCTTTTCTGTAAAAAGCCAGATCATAAATACTTTACACTTGACAGGTCATATGTCCCTTGATGCAATTATTCATTCATGTAAAATGAAAGCAGACACAGATGACTTCAAAATGAATGAATGTAGGGCCGGGGATTTAGCTCAGTGGTTCTGCTACCTGCTTGGAAAGTGCAAGGACTAGAGTTTGATCCCCAGTACCAAAAAAAAAAAAAAAAATGAATGAATGTGCCTGAGTTCCAATAAAACAGCCAATCAGCCAGATTTGGCCATAGTGTACAGATGCATAACTTATATTAGCAATAAATCTTCAGCTAGACTGGAAGCTTTTCTGCACTTCTGAGAATCTTCTAGAAAGAGAAGAAACTCAGATCAGAAATATAGCCCACTGTGTCAGTAATAAAAGGCCCCAGGATGGCATGTAGACCTCCTGGCATCACCCCAGAGATCTGTGTAACAAGTGTACTTTGTACAGTTAACATGGTTGACACTGGCTGAAAGGCATCAGTCCCTGTGGCCATCTTCACAGGAGCATTTCAAAGTTCAGCATTCATACCAATCAACAAATAAGTGTTCATTGAACACTCCTATGCTCCCAGATCTGACTCCCAAACAGCAACTCTCCCTGTGTTATCATAAAGCTTTAACTCACAAACAAGAAAGCATGCAGCTTCAAACTCTCATGCCTTAGTGCCCTCTTGTTCTTCTTCCTTTTCTGGATGGTCCTTCACTTGTTGTTTATGCGTAATCTATCTCGTGCATTAATATGCTCTGAAATTCAGTCTTGACCCTCTGTGCCTCTTCTGCCTACCTATATTCTCTCCGGGCACCTCCTTCTGCATACATAGCTTCCACTGTCATCTGCCTACACATGAGCGGCTCCAAAACATCTGTCTCTAAGCTTGGAGATCTGTCTGCCTTTAGGAAGCTCACACCTGGATATAACACAGAGACTTCCAAATAAACATGTCCATGCTGAGCTCCACCTTCTTCAAAAATACCTGGTCTCCATCCTATTGTATTTATCTTTATATTCATTCTGTACGTAATTGAGGGTGGCTATTATATACCAGGTACTTTCCTTTGCACTAGAGTTACAATAATGAGCAATATAGACACAACCCTTACCCTCAAAAGATATATATATGTTCTACTGAGTAAAACAGATTTTACATTCACATATGTATATATGTATCCACAGTTATTAATGACATATTCTTTATTATCTATAATATTGTATATATAACATATTTAATATAATATTAACTAATATAATTATATAAAATTATTTTATAAACACAATAAGATTTTTATATAATAATATTTTGCTACATAGTTATGCATATGTACATATTATATAATAATATGTACAATAAATGTCATTACAAAGGTACTGGATGCTGATAATACACTCAGAAGGAATGACTGACTTGCAATAAGACTGAAAGATAACTGATCTTTCAGGAGAAATGTTGGTGCCATTGGAGAATGGGGAACAAAGAGTACTGGACTTCAAGATTAAAAACTTATGCACTCTGAAGTACAAAAGTTTTAAAGTAATAGCAGTTCATGAGATCTTTCTTATTATTCTCTAGCCTAGCACACTATATAATAATGGTAATGACTCTGACCACTGTAACAAACAACTTCCGAATCATAATGGTTTAACACTATTAATTTCAGTTTCTCATTCCTGCCGGGTCCAGTGTGCTTAGGCAGCTCTCCTCCAAGCAGTAACTTGGGGTCCAAGCTTCTGTCAGGGTCTGTCTCATCTTGGGGTTCTTTAACAGGTATTATAAGGCAGAATGGACCATACTGCCTTCATGGCAGCCCTTAAAAAACTCCAAGATGGGCAGTCACACAAGACTGTTTGTTGTCAGGCTTGCATTTGATTCACTGAGTCAGGTTCATAACCCTCACTAAACTACAAAGTAGAACAAAAATTATAGATTCTCTTTCCAGGAAGAGATGGTAAAAATCCTAAGAATCTAGCCATCGGTGCCAGAAGCACCATTTCCTTTCTGCAGTTCAACTGCCACATTTCTTCACATGAGTTTCTTCTCTTCATTCTGTGATGTATATTTCTTGGCAAAACATTTTATGACATCTTCTTGGGGCTAGATTAACAACTTACCCCTTCCAAGATCCCATCATAGTCTACTAAATAATACCTGTTGACTAGTTTGTCTCTCGTTCTAGATTAGGATCTTTGCCATATACATCTTCATTTCCTAAACTCAGAGCACACAGCACTTGAAGATAGTAGTGCTAAATTCATATTTATTAGATTGAATTGAGCCAAACAAGAATGCAGATTAGAGATCAGTCCTGAATGGGCTAGAACTCCCCAATTCCTGACTGAGTACTTTTATGTGTAAATGTTTTATGCAGCATAAGGTGGATCCTTTGTGCATGTAACACACACCCTAGGTCTGAATTCCCTAGAGCAACACCCCCTTCCCCATGCCCCCTACTTTCTGTTTATGAGTGAGGAGCAATAACTGGTCTGTTTCTGAGGGAAACACATTGAGGGAAGGGAGGACCAATGTTCCTTAAAGCTCTTTTTCCTCTTCAAAATGAAAAGGCCCAGTGTATGTAGAGCACAAAATAACTACAACTCTTATCAGCTGAATAGACGTCCAAAGCATTGTTGGTGTAACAGTGGTACAGTCCAAACTTGGTCACGCTCCATTCTAAGGTTACAATGCAATTTCAGAAAGCAGATTGGCTAGTGCATTCCTCGAAAGCTAAGACTGAGGATTTCTTAATATTTTATTTTAAATGAATTGGTGCTGGAATGGTTTATTATTTAGACCAGAGAGCCAAAATATCATTTTTACTCATAATCCCCCCTAATATTTACAGAGAAATAGGGAAGGAATTAGACAAGTAAAATAGGTTCTCATCTCTTGCCTCCCTCAGCAGCTGTTGTCCTTCAACTTTGGGAAGTTCGCCCTATTTAGCAAAGACAATATCTGCCTCGAAGGACAGGAAGGAAATGGCCAGGGAAAAGAAGAAAGGCAGAGTAGACCATGTCAGCTGTCCAGTGGCTGCCTGGGTCAGATCTCCCATTTATTCTTCAAAGTGGCCTAGAGAGGCTTCATGCATTGCAGCTTCCAGGAAGGAGAGGTGTAATGGAATAAAGTAAAACAATCTTATTTATTTTCTTCTTTAAGGGGAAGGGAAGGTGGGCAAGATAGAACACCATGCTCTGTAAGAGAGTGAGACAAAATTGTGGAGCAATAAACGCCACGGAGATGACATTTTTATAGGGTTAAGCTAGGATGTGACATGGTGTAATGATTGGGAACATGGCCAGACTCCCTGAGTTTGAATATTGGCTCCACTCTTTGCCTGACTGTACAACACCATGGGCAAATCTCTAAACATCTCCCTACATATTTTCTCTTCTTTAAAATGCATGTAGTGATTTTACCTACCTTGAGAGATATTGTAATAATTAAATGAGTCTGTGCTTACAAATCACTTAAAATGGAGCTTGGCTTAGTGTATGTGTTATATTCGAGTCCATTAAATAAATTTTAAAAGAAGGTTGAAAGTGAACCGAGAAAAATGTAAGGTTCCTCCAGCCTATTAATTATATCTGAAAGTTGCTACTCCGGACATAAATAATAAGCAAAATGAATTTTCTTTTATGTGTTCATGCAGTAGATATTTATGAACCACCAACCACATGCCAGGCACTATTCTAGCTGGGGATAATTTGTCCAGGAAACAAGACCTACAAGGCCATTGTCCTCATCCACATTATATCTTCGTGAGGTAATCTCAACAAAAGGAATTAAAATGTGTAATTTCAGGTAATGACAAATACTGTGGATAAATATTAAGCAAGTAAATGGAGATATATGAATGCTATTTGAGAGGATAAACTAAGCTTCATGCCCAGGCAATTTAGCTAGGTTCTTAAGCGCCTCACTGTATTGTCTCAACACTGAAGATACTGAGGGGATATTTAGATGAGTAAACTGAATAATCCACTTAAGGAATTTGTAATCTTGCAGAAACTCAAAAATGAACTCTCTTAAGCTTTTAGTTAAACCTAACTTAATTCTAGTTTAGCTACCTACCACTTTTATCATCTTGGACAAATTACTTAAATTCTCTAATCCTCAACTTCCTTGCTTGCGAAATGGAGATGGGAGCAGAACCCACCACATTCAGGTTTTATTGAGTTATAAATATAAATGTAAAATGTGTATGAGAGTTCTGGCATATGGAAGACCTCAGTTAATGTTAGTCATTGCCACCTGCATTTGTTTAGCAAATTCTTGGTAAATTACAAAAATCAATAAAATTTTGATATAGAACTAAAAATTAACCCAAAAGGGATATGCATTTACTAAAAGAAGAGAGTCTGCCCGTGACTGGTTTTCATTCTCCACTTGTGGATTTTATACAAGGCAGATTACTCATTATCTAAATAAAAGAGTGGGAAACTTGGAAATTTAATTGTCATCTGCCAACTTACTCATTTTGGAATACATTTGGGGCTATTGTTTAACCTATCAGGAATTTGAGGAGATGGTTTTTAAAGACATAGCTAGGGCCTTTCCATAAAGAGATTCGATGAATGGGCAAAATGCTGAGAGGGTTGCCTGTCTGTACCTGTTACAGGTATTGCAGTCAGTTCCCAGCACTGAGTGGGGATGGAAGAGGAGCTGGGGGCAGAGGGAAAATGGAAAATAGCTTAAACAGCAGTAAATGTATGTGGCACAGAATAGAACTGAACTGAGAATCTGAGCAGCCAGACCTAACAGTGTACTTCCATTAAATTGCTAAAGACATGGTGAAGTTGGAGAAAAGCACAACCGCGCGAATTTACACAAAAACCCTAAACAACATGTCTACCATTTTGGATAAGCCTCCCTTCACGATATAAATGAAGCCAATGTCAGTTTAATGCCTGAACAGAATTTGGCTGTGTTTCTTACTGTCCATCAATGGCTTTCAAGTGGGAAGACTATTCCTCAGGTCTGCAGATGCACTGAGCATGTACCCGTATCTGAAACACAGGGCAATGAGCAGGGGAAAAGTTGAAATTACACAGTATTGGCCTTCAAGGAGACTTTAGTCCAAATAAGGAAATCAGACTGATATTCAAATGATTCTAATAAAAAGCAGGACATAAATGAGTTATAAGAGAAGTGAAAATACAAAGATTGCATGTTAGATGCAAGGGAAGGTCTCTTCTGTTCAGAGAATCAGAAGAGGGTTCCTGGAAGGTGAGCCTGGTGTTTTTAAAGCCATTCCTAAGCTTCTGAGAAACGTTTTGTGCAATTTTGCAATAGCTCATGATACTCCAAGCAAAGTGACCAGAAGCATTTGTTTAGCTTGTTTAGCCAGATAGGTATGTTATTTTCTTCCGGTTTGTAATAATCATCCTCTGAAATATCCATGGTGTTATTAACAAAGCTGTGAATTTAAGTCAGCATTTGCCCTTTGAATTATAATGGGTCAAATACTTCAAGCTCAAGCAAATACCTGTACTCAGCGTCAGTGGAGCTGGCTACGCCAGTGACACAGTTAATATTCTCCCACCTCTCAGATAAGCACTTTGCATTGCATGGTATTTCTTTGTGGTCATTTCCTTTGTTGAATGATCAGTGAGATTTTAGATTTCAAAATCTAACAGTCTTCTCTCTTTGCCTTTGGGTTCCAGCTTGATGGTTGATCTTCTTGGGACCTATAGTAAACATTCTACCTAGCAATTTGTATTTCCTAAGACATTCCCAAGCATGCAGAAAGAAACTCCAGGGAAAAGCCTTGTATTCATGGCAGACATTTAAATAGAGGTTTCCTGTATTACAGTACTACTCTACTATTAGATTAACTCTAAATTAACTCATTTAAATCTCAAAATTAAAGCACAGAGAAGTTAAGTAACTTGCCTAACACTACACAGGTAGTAAGTGGCAAAGTCAGAATTCAAACCAGTCAGCCTGACTCCAGAATCTACCTTTGTAACTGCTTTCTCTTTCACCAGAGTACATTTCTGTCCTCTCTGGAATCACCTATCAATGCACGCAACTTTAGAATACAACAACTAAACATTTTCCCTAACAGCATTGTTGTCTTCTATTTTAGTAAATGGGAATTTGGCTTTCTTTTTTAAAATTAACAGATAACCACTGCTCTTAGAGGAAAGAGTACTCAGGAAACTGCCAGAGTCCTCTTAGCTTTACTTCCTCCATGAATTCTTGATGTTATACGTATTAAATATATACACTAAAAAAATTTTAGGTTACAACTTATGAATCACAAAGTCCTGGCAAGTTAAAAGCTTTTTCTTGAATGCATTATCAGTTTTAACCCTCGACTGCTTCTTTACTTAGAAGCTGTTGCTTGTGGCAAAGGATTGCACATACCATTTTCTAAGTATAAAGAGGAAAATTTAGTAGAGACATTTTTGAATGTGAAATACTGTCCACAAACCTACAGGAAATTACTGCAGTAAAAGTAGAGAAGCCTGACTTTCCTGCCTCTCCCCTCTGGAACTCCACCGCTCTGTCAGTATGCACTGCTGTCTGCTTTGGACAGAACTCGTTTTTCATGGGTGACATGATGTAGAAGCAAAATAACGACTGGCCATACATCCCCAGACCTCAGCATCCCAGGCAGATGTAGAGCAGGTGGAAGAGAGCTAGTGGCCACGTGACCACACCTGGCCTTCCCCGGTACATTGCTGGTTCCTGTGCCTGTGCAGTTGTGGAGTAAGTTCATTTGGGCTGTGCACTAAGTTCAGAGATAAGATGGAAAACAGATGACACTCGGTCTCTGCCTCAAGGAGATCTATCTACATTTTAGACAGAAACAGATCTGTAGAAATGCTACATGGGGAGAGAAGAGCTAAACGCACAGGGATCAGGGAAAGGCAGGTGATGGTGCTTGAACTGAATCTCAGAGAATGAATAGATGTTTGTAGCCAGATAGATATTGAGGGAGCCGGTCCAGACAGAGAATACTAAGACTGCCTGTGGTCCTGCTAGGACTGGGTGCAGTAGGGGAAAAGGATGCTGGTGCTCGTATGTCAGATTCTCTCTCTCTCCCTCCCTCCCTCCCCTTCCCTTTGCCCCCAAAATAAAAAGGATTGGGGATCTGGGGGTGTGGCTTGGTGCAAAGACCCCAAGTTTAATCCCTAGTATATGAAAAGTCTGGGCAGATAAACAAAATGACCATGAGGTTAGATGAGGTTGGCAATATCTCCTTGAGGACCAAGCTTCTGTTCACTGGGACTTTTCCTCTCACCCAAGTGGTGAGGGAGTGGGGCTTAGACCGTCCTTCAATGTCGTTACGAGAAGATGTTCTCGGGAGCAGTGACCAAGGCTTCAAAATGGGGTTTCAACAACAGTCTTAGAGCAGCACTTCTTGACATATCCTGGACGTCACTGAACCTCCTCCTGAGACGCTCACACATCATATGCACACCATTCACCAGACCACTGGCTGACCATGTGACACCTGCCCTTTCTGCCTCTCCTTGTTCTAGCTTATTATGGTGATGTCTCCTGTCACCAAAGCTTGAAACAGGGCCACTGTGACTTTTTCAAAAGTGATCTCAGTCCCATTAATACCCAATAAGGCTGCCAAATCTGCTACTACTAACTTCCAAAGACAGCTTCAGGGCTGTAGATGCCCAATGTGTCAAAGTTACTGATGCCTGTACTACTGGTGTGATGCCCAGTGTCTTCTCATCAAGGGCACCTTGGCCAGTGCCAAATAAATGTTCTGCCAATGCCACTAACACCTGCCAATATAGGCACCCTTGCCAACTGCCAGTGCCCAGTGTTAAGGGCACCAGTATCTGCAATATGGCACCATCTCTGCTTGCTGATGAAGTGGCAGGTGCCAATTTTGCTTTCATTCCCAATGTCCCCAAAAATGTCTTTTGATATAGCTCTTTTATTGAAGCTTCTTCATCTTAAGGCATGGCCCATGGGTGCTGGACCAGGGCCCAGAAAGAGTACCAGATCCTGAAATCCACCCAGAATCACTTATCCCATCTGATACTCATCTTTTGCCTCTTGAATTGAATTTGTCTGCCTTTGAGCAGAGAGCCCCTGGAAGCCCCTGGATTGCTCACTGAAGACAGACCCCTCTGAAACCACCCTGCCAGTCATCCACAAATTCCCACACATGGTTGATGAACAGAATTCTGAGATCCATGCCACATGGCTGCAGCCATCAAGCCCATGTTAGAGAACTAGGAGCATTTTATGTTGTTTGGGGGAGTTTTCCTGATCTACTTTAAAACATGTCTGGAATCTAACTATTACTACCTTTATCTTGGTGCTCTTTCTTCTGGACTACTTCTACAGCCTCTGGAAAGGCCACTCAGTTCCCATGCTCAGCACAGCAGGCAGAGTGATTCCGCTGAAATATAAGTCGCATTATGTCACACCTGTGTTCTAATTCATGCTTCAGTTTCTCACTTCCTCTAGAACAAAAGCTAGCCCTTATAAGGCCTTCTAGGCCCTACCTTATCTGAGCTGCCAGGTTCCTTTCTGACTGCTCCCATTTCCTCTCCACCTGCACACACTCCACCAACCCTGTTGGTCTGCTTGTTATTCTTTCAGTACACGCTGGACTCTCCCCTTTCTGAGGGCTTTTGTTTTCCCTGAGGGCTTTTGATGAGGCTGTTTTCTCTACTTAGAGTCTTCTCCCCCTAGTTAGCAGCACAGCTGGTGCACCAGCTTCTAATCTCTGTTCAAATCTTGCCTTCTGAATAAAACTCCCCTTAACACCCTGTTTAATGCCCAGTACACACACACACACACACACACACACACACACTCCAGCTCTTCCAACTCCCTACTGGAACTATCACGTTCTAACATAATATATTCTTTATTTTATATGCTTGTTACTAATTCTCATCTGTCTCCCCCATTTATCAGGTGAACTCCACAAAGACTAATATTTTTATTATTTTGTTCACTGATGCATCCAGAATGGTTGTTTGGAACATAGTGGGCACACAGTTGATATTGGTTGAGTGAGCAAATGAGTGAAAAGATGGATAGAGAGATGAATGGCAGGCCTTCACTTTTGTAACTTCTCAAGTGAGTGTGAGTCTACTAAGTTTTTACCACCGTGTGAATGATGTTCTTTGCACTGCTCTACCCAGGCAGAACACAAGTTACTCATTTGTATACTGCTATCTTTGGTTTTAGGGTACATTCATCTGTTTGAAGTACTTCAGTGGATGATGTTATTATGTACATGCCTGGAGGTTCTCAGAAAGGACATGGTTTTTAAATATCAAATAAATAGAATTGACATTCAAAGTATTCATTACCTTCTGAAGACTCAGTTTGGGGAAAAGTTTTTTCACTGAGACTAAAAACATGCAAAAGATTTTCCTGAATGATAGTACCATTTAAAGTCGTGACTTAAGAGGAAAGAAAGCAGTGTGTTATATTAACCACCAAAGAACTACATGAATGTCAGAAAACATGTACTGACAGAGATAGAGACCCCCTGTCTTTTTCTAAATATAGATCACATAGCTGGTGGAGCTTGAAAATGTGAATGGTGGTGAACATTGTTCAGTACCTTACTGTACTTGCAGTAAATCCTCTGTTCATCTTTAATCTGAGTCAGTGCTCCATGAAAGAGCTTTGCAACAAGGAAAAATGAATCAAAACAAGAAGAGATCTTTAATAAAGGGCTCTAGGGTCAACATTATCTCAATAAGAATTTTAGAAATGAAAAGATGGTAAAAAATTTTTTCCCTTTGATTGAATTTAAAAAAAAAACACTCTTTACCAAAAGCTTCAGGGAGAAGGAAAATAAACTTGTTCAGCTGAATTATCCAACCCTCAGGGCCATGTTTATATATGTCCTGTGTCATAGTTTTATGAGTCTTTTCAACCCAGCCCACACAGCTCAAGACATGTTACAGATAGAGTCCCTCTCCTGTGCACGGATGAAGCCGAGGGCCTGTGCTCCACTGGTAGAACACTCACACTGCTAGAAAAGCAGTAGATTGTTTTGTGATTGTTGTTATTGGCGTTTTTTCTAATCATGACTTGCAGGTGTCTGTGTTGGCAACTTCACTCCTTTAATTTGTGGTCAGACCAGTCCCTTTCACCGAAAGGGGAACCTCCTATCCCCGATGGCTGGGAGCACTCTATTCCCTGGCTCTCCTGTGCTGTGGAAGTTGATCAACCTTGTGTCTTGAAAATATTTCTTCTGTATGCACTTTTTATTGTCCATTTCTTTACTTCACTTTACTCCATGATCCCCAATTTATGAAAATGAGGGGATACCCCACACCTTCCCTGGGCTAGATAGACCTTAATTCATTTCTCTTATTGATGAAATAGAACCCATTTGACATAAAGAGACAGTGTCCAGTCCAAAGCATTTCACTTTATTCTCCAGAAACGTAGTACCAAGTAATAGCCACGTATTACCTCATTGCTACTCCTGTCCTGTGCCTAAGCTGGGGGTCTTCAATTGTCTGAACACCTAGGGACCCCAAACCAGTAAAGTTTAGTTGGTAGTGTGAAAAACAATAAAGGGGTTATCAGTCTCTGAGGCTGTGAGTTCACAGCAACATTCAGACGGCATTCTTTTAACTGTGAGGCTTCTCACTTTCTCTCGATCCTTTTACAGAAATCGTATTGACAACAGGGTCTGATTCTAAACAAAGGGGCTTTGGGCAGCAGATTTCCTTGCACACAGACCCCCCCTTGCTACAGCCACACAACACAGAGGCCTTATCATATGTTGCTTTCCAGAAACAGTCAGTGTATTAATCCTTTCAGTTCCCATAGAGGGGACGTCATGACATGGCACACTCAGGCTCTCAGGCATTTTTCCAAAGATCACCTAAAACTCTTGGGAAATGAGATGATGCACATGAAAGCAAGCCGCTGTGGTTGTTAGGTGGTGTCCTTGGCCTTAGCAGTGTTCGCCACTCTGTAGCCATGTTGCATTGCACTTGGATGTTGACTGGTGGACTTCATCCTGGGGTCCCGTGGTCAGTGGCTCAACCTCTCGCTTTCATGTTCAGTCAGTCTTTTAAGCGCCACTGATGAAACATCACATGATGTCTAAGCCCGGGTCTCACAGCCTATAGGAGATTTCCCTGTCTGCCAGCACTGCTTGTCCTGGTTTATTTTCAGGGATGCTGTTGATCTAAATCTTGAGTAGTAGCAGGACAGAGCAGAAGAGGCTAGAACCAAGAGCTGGGATACAGGGAGGTATCCAATGATATCAGCCGTGTGTATTACAAAAGCTGTATCAGGCAGTAAGTCTGAGGTCACGAAGCCCATCCAGGTGGGAAAAGAGAAGCCACAGTCCATTGCAGCTTCATGGACACGTTTTAGTGGCTGAGGCTGACGCATCAGTGCTGTTGGTACAGTGGGCTAGATAAATGATAGGTTTGTGTGTCTGTACCTGGGACTGACATGCCATATGCGTGATAGCCCTTACCATGTAAAAATCTTCACCAGAAGATCACACGTGTATGTGGTATGTTCAAAATATATGGTGAATCATACACTTTAAGTTTGTAAATTGTATAGTATGCAAATTTTAGTTAAATAAAGCTGTAATTTAACAAATATATATATATATATGCATATAATGAATCTCCCTCCCAAATACTCCTCCTCATATCAAACACACTTATCCCATCATTCTTGCCACTTTCTGAAGCAGTTCCAGAAGTCCTATTTCATAAGTGTCATTAGTTGTGCTGTTGTGGCTGCCTTGCTATCCTGAATAGATCCATGGTCATGACCTTTCATGGTCATTTTGACTTTGGGGAACAGCCAGAAGTTGCACAGTGCCAGATCCAGGGAATAAGGTGGATGAAGACATACTACAATGTTGTTACGAGCCTGTCTTTCTCTTGGATGGCATGCAGCAGCAACTTTCACCATGTTTTTTATCACACCTCATAAGAACACTCACAAAAGAAGACTTCCAGAACAGTGTCAGAAAGTGACAAGCATGATGGTCTCGGTCAGGGGGAGTATTCTGAAGGCAGTCAATGGCAATGTGTCTTTGACTGAAATCAATTTTTTATTGAACATTCACTGTATATTTCAGTCACCACTCATACTTCACCTACAAGCATCCAACTCTGACCACGTCTAAGTCACACAGCTTCCAGACACTGACAGTACTTTAACATGAAGATTATTAACCCCTAAAGTAGCTCTAGCTAGCCCTCTCAGCTCTGTAATTTTCAAGAAATGCAAGCAAAATCCCCAAGTGAAAAATACCTTCCCTCTCGACCTCTCTACTGCACTCTCAGGCTGATTCCTTTATGACTCTAACTTTCCTCAGCCATAAGTTTTCATTCTTACCCCTTTCCATGCCTTTTCCTTGAGTCTTCTAAAACCTTCATCTTCCTCCTCTTCCCATACAAATTGCTCAGAAAAATTGCTTAGATTGCACTTTCTTGCCTCTAATTCACACCCCAGACAGATGCAGCCAGGCTTCTCTGCTGCCCTCTCACTGGTGAGCTGTTTGCCAGATCCCACAGATACTTCTTCCTCACCTTAGACTTTTCTGAAGCACTTGTCACTACTGACCACCATCTCTTGGCAGTTCTGTTTCCTCCACTGTCCTGACCACTCCTTTTTTTGGACTCCTGAGCATAATTCTGAACTTTTCCTCATTCTCTGGAGGTGCTGGCTCATTCCCAGGCCACATCTCTTCCTACACCACACGATCACTCTCGGCAGTCTCATCTATGCATGACTTCAGGTCTCACTTATAAAAATAACTATGACTTATTTACTGCGTGCATCTGTGTGCCAACTACTGCACTAAGTTGTACTTGCATTATTTCGTTGAATACATATGACAACTCTCAGAGGTGGATATTCTTTTTAGTTTCATATTACTAATCAGAAAACAGATGCTCGGCAAGGATGAGTCGTTTACTCAAGGTCAAGCAAGTGATACCGGGGGCAGCGAAGACTCCCACCTGTACTGCTGATCATGCTCAAGATCACACACCTCCCCAGACTTCTTCCCCAAATTGAAAGTGCCACTCTGCAGGATTCTTCATTTCTCATATTGTGAAATTATTCATGTCATCCTACTCTATTTTATTTTCTTTCATAGCTGGTAACAAAATCATGTATCTAGGTTTCGAAGCTAGGAACATGGAATCTTCCTACATATTCTCTGTTTTATGTCTTGTGAAGTTGCCACAAAGGGATAATGATGTGATTTACAGAAAGATGCCAACAACCACAGTTAAAGGAAAAGAGACTTCTTTAATGGCAACAGCTATGAATGCATTTGGCCACACAAAACAAGAGTTGATGCAATATTGTCAGGTGAAGGTGCAGACTCCTTATAAATTTTTTGTACAAAGTGGCCTTATTTTCAGTGATGTTAATTATGTTTGCATTCACGGAAATATTATGCAGCTGAAACAAAGAGCTTCATAATATCATGGCCTAAACAATAGAACATTTATTTGTCTCATATAACAATTCTGAAGTGATCAGTCTAGGTTCACACGTTAGCCTGCTCTATGCAATTTTAGAAAGACCCCAGACCTTTGATCTGTCTCTCTGTCACAGGGCATTGCTCCTTGAAGAGTGGTCCACAAAGGACAGCATTGGCATCACCAGGAAGCTTGTTCGAAAAGCAGAAATTCAGATCTTCTTCCAACCTACTAAGTTAGAAGCGAGACTCCTTTGTGATTCTTACATACGTCAAGCTTTGAGAGACATTTTTCAGACCAGTCTAGGGTATTGTTTTGCCTGTGTGGCCAAAGGTGGACTGCAGGTAGTGGTGTTCCAGCTCATGGGAAGACGCTGTAGAATGGAGAACCCTTTTTGAGTTTGACACTGACCTGGAAATTAGTTATATTGCAAACTTTCATTGACATCCCATTAGCGCAGACATATTCTCATAGTAACATCCTCCAAAATAGTGACACCCCTTGTCTCTAGTTGAACAGACATGAGCCAGAATATAAGCCCCATCATGGGGAAGAAGAAAAGACAGTTATTAGTAGGCAGTGAGTAGTCTCTGTCTCATTCACATAATACTTTCTGGTATAAATATAAAAACATCTATACACTCCATTATTGGTCTTTGAGGGGATCCTTGTTCTTTTGGTCTAACTGGGTTGGCCCTTTTGTTCCTAAGGCAGGAGAAGCAGCTGACCTTTCCCCCCATTACCTGGGTTGAGGAGTCACAAGCCAGCCCGGTTGGCTAGTTTAAACAGTGTGAAGGGGGGAATCTGAAAGGTTGCTGAGAAGAAGAGAGAGGGTAGGGGGAACAGCGAGTCCTTGGCTGTCCATAAACTATCTCTGGTTTATAGCTAAGTTCTCAGACTTTAAACTGAGCAGGCATTTTTCATAACTTAGTGCTTCAGGAGGGGTTGCCTGGGATGAACTAAAGCCCAACATGGATACATTCTCGTTTATATTTTTGATAGAAAAGACCTTGTTTCTTACATAGCTACCAAATTAGTTATTAAATTCTGACTTAACAACTTGTACTGAGAACTGGTTTTCTTCCTCAGTCCCCAGTCTATTGTGATACACACTGTCTTTCTGCTTTTACTTCCTTTACCTGATTTTATTTCTTTCCTCCCACCAAACCTCCGGTCTTGTGGCTCTGATATCTCACAGAGCACTGCCCTCATCTGCACAAAACTGACTTTCGGCAGAGAGAAAGGACTGGCTCTATATACATATGTGACAGGCCGGGCTGGTCCAAATACGACTGGGAAGTGCAGGGAAGGCTGTTGTGCTCAAGTGGTCTCACCACAGTCTCTAGATCGGGGGCCTTTTAAGGAAGTCCGGTTTCTCTCTTCCTACCTGTGTGAAACGTTTAAAATAGTACTTAATCCCAGAGCTGAGTTTTGCAGCTGCCCCGGAAATAACCCCCTTGAAGGTAAGAGGTGCACAGAGCCCTGGCCTGTGGTCCCCCTGTCTGCTGTGGCACCCATATGTATACAGTGCATTGTGTCTGAGTCCAGGTGCACCCCAAGAGGCCCCTAGAGGATTCTCAGTGGGCCTTCAGGCAGGACAGAACAGCAGGGAGGTTGTTGTATAAAATAAGTCAACATTTCTGAGTGTTCCCAACCCTGAAGTTTCCCTGTTACCTCCATTTCCTGTCCTGGCTCAGATTTTCCCCAGACTTTGGAATTCACCACATTGAATTGGACTCCCCTGTGACCCTCTGTTGCAAATGAAGCCATCCGCTCCCTGCCCCTCCCCCCATTGCAGACTGACCCTGACTCCTCACACTCTGCAGAACTGCTGGCCTGGCAGAGCCTGGAGCTGTCTCTTCCTAACTCTGCCTGCCCAGATGTTCCTGCTAGCAAGAGTTTAGCCATTGCTAATTTGAGAATGCAGGTACAGAACTTCCTGTGTGTACTGAAGAGTCGTGAAAGAAATGTGGATGCCATCTGCCCTTTAGTCTGTAGTTCAGGCACTTTGAGATCATTGGCCTGACACCTTCACCTTATAGAAGACAAACCTGAAGCTCAGAGAGGGTGAAGGACTTGCCCAGGGTCACACAGCTGGTAGAATCAGAACTGCTGGGCTACAGAAACAAGTCCATTGCATTTCATGACACAGCACACTACCTGGAACTGGCTCTTGACACACAGGGGTTTTAAACTGTTACAGATATTATTGTTAAGCCATAAAATAACCTTAGTTTTTATGCCAGCATACAAAATATAAGTGTCCCCTACAAATGGATACCAAGGCACTGAAGTGAATTTATCAGTTGATATCCATGTATTCATGAAATCATTTAACTTAGTAAGCATTCAGTAAATACTTGCCATGTTTGAGGTGCTCTGCTGAACACTTTCAGGACTACAAAAAGGGTAATACCCTTGTTTCTTCACCAAAGGCTAGGCAGTGCAGTGGAGGGGACAGATACTCAGTTCTCTAACTGTGAGCGAGAGCAGTGCTTCCGTAAAAGCATGTTAAGTCACTACAAAAACCTAGCAGAAGATATGATTAGGTTTTTTTTTTGGTACCTGCAATCAAACTCAGGACCTTGTGTTCCAGGCAGGCGTGGTGCCACTGAGCTACATCCCCAGCCCCTGGAAGATGTGATGAGTTTTTGCTGGAGAGAAAGGGTAAAATGAGAGAAAGCTTCACAGGCCAGGTAATGTTTAAAGAAGTGCTTTCAAGGGTGGATGTCAGTGGGAGAGCAGGCACCTGCAGTGCTGCTGGCAGGAAAAGTGTCATGGGCAAAGGTATGGAGGTGGACTAGATACACAGAGGGTTATCTCCCAACAACCAGACTCCTAGTAAACAGTTATTAGTTTAGGATTAATAAAGACACAGTGCATAGATGTTTCTCCATAACAGCAAGGTACCTTAGGAAGCATGCAGGTACTGGCCTAGTGCAATTTCTCAAAGTCTCATTTCCCGGTGAGTTCATGAATTACGGAGCTTGAGTTATAGTCTTTAGATAAACTGTAGAAACACCAGTGTTTTTGAAACAAGGAAAAACTCCCTTCAGTTTTGGCCTATTTATCAATTTTTCAGTAATGTACAGCAATGAAAACAAAAATGTCTATTTTTCTTACTCAGGAGTCTGCAGGATAGCTGTGGTTCAACCAATTCCGGCAGGATTTTCCTGACTTCACTGAGCTAGAGTAGACTCCAAGCCTTGGGTTCAATTTAGGTTTGCTCCACAAGTCTTCTTGCTCCAAAGACCAACAGTTATGCTACTATTCAGCAGTTGTTTGTCTTTTAAGAAAAACGTAAGAGCATGCCTGTAATCCCAGCGTCCTGAGAGACTGAGGCAGGAGGATCCCAGTTTTAAGCACAACTCAGTGACATAGTGAGATGCTGTCTCAAAATAAAACATGAAAAAGGGCTGGGAATACAGCTCAGTGTAGAGGCCCTACATTCAATCCTCAGCACCACCAGAAAAGTAGGAATAATCGTGTACATATGTATCATCAGAACAACATAGAAACACAGAAGAATGAGTGGAACACAGGAGCTGCATCCCAAAGCACCGTGCTGACACTTCTGCCCATCCCCTTGGCCAGCATCAGTGGAAATGGGAGGCAGCTCCAGCCACGGGGAGCTACCATGTGGTTCCTTCAGCAAAGGGTACCGAAGCGTAATTAAACACCAAGGGAGCAAAAAACTGGAAACAGTATTTCAATCTGCTTGAGTGACATTTTTAGATAAGTTTCTAAAGAATAACTATCACTGCTGGGGAGAGGGGTAAAGGTATTGGTAGACATCAGCCCCTTCTGCAACAAAAAAAAAGGAAGTGAGCGAGGGAAGGAGAAAGGATGAGAGAGCAGAGTTGTGATTGGAAGTTGAAAAGATTGGTAGCCAATTCCTAGATACATATGAATTAGCAATGTTGAACGAAGAAGACCTAAAAATTCTAAACGACCCAATATCAACCAGTGATATTGACAACATAATAAAAAACTTGTCAACTAAGAAAAGCCCAGGCCCTGATGGCTTCACTGCTGAATTCTATAAGACATTCAGAGAGGAACTACTGCCACTACTATTTAAACTCTTCAATGAAATTGAAAGGGAAGCAGTACTCCTGAATTCATTCCTGGAAGCAAGCATTACCTTGATCCCCAAAGCAGAGAAAGACCCAACCGAAAAGGAGAACTATAGACCAATCTCACTAATGAACAGAGATGCAGGAATCCTTACTAAGATACTGGCAAATAGAATGCAGAAGATCATCAAGAAGATCATATACCCTGACCAAGTGGGATTCACCCCAGGGATGCAGGCATGGTTCAACATATGCAAATCAATCAATGTAATACACTATATCAATAGAGCCAAGGACAAAAACCGGATGATTATCTCCATAGATGCAGAAAAAGCATTTGACAAAATCCAATATGCATTTATGATAAAAACCCTACAAAAAATTGGAATAGACTATCTCTACCTCAATCTGTTAAAAGCCATCTATGAAAAACCAACAGCCAACATCATACTAAATGGTCAAAAACTGAAATCCTTCACACTAAAATCAAGAACAAGACAAGAATGTGCATTATCACCACTCTTGTTCAATACAGTTTTGGAAACATTAGCCATGGCAATTAGACAAGAGAAAGAAATAAAAGAAATAAAGATAGGAAATGAAGAAATCAAATTGTCATTATTTGCAGATGACATGATACTCTATATAGAAGACCCCAAGAACTCCACCAAAAGTCTTCTAGACTTAATAACCAAATTCCGTCAAGTAGCTGGTTACAAGGTCAACACACAACAATTAATAGCTTTCCTCTACAGCAATGACAGACTCACTGAGAGAGAAATAGGTCAAATAATTCCCTTCACAATAGCATCCAAACAACTGAAATACCTAGGAATCAATCTAACAAAAGAAATCAAAGACCTCTTCTCTGAAAATTATAGCTCTCTGAAAATTATAGCTCTCTGAAAAGAGAGATTGAAGATGATATCAGAAAATGGACAGACATCCCCTGCTCCTGGGTAGGAAGGATTAATACAGTGAAAAGAGCCATACTTTCAAAACTGTTATATAGATTCAATGCAATTCCAATTGAGATCCCAGCAGCATACTTCATGGACCTTGAGAAAACAATCCAAACATTCATTTGAAACAAGAAGAGACTCAGAATACCAAAAGGAATTCTAGGTAACAGAGACATGGCAGGGTGTATCACAATCCCCAACTTGCAATTATACTACAAAGTTACTGTGATAAAAACAGCATGGTACTGGCAAAGAAACAGACCTGAGGAACAGTGGAACAGATTAGAAGATGCAGAAACAACTGCAGACATGCTCAGCCATCTCATTTTTGATAAAAGAGCCAAACACCCTCACTGGAGGAAAGATAGCCTCTTTAATAAATGGTGCTGGGAAAATTGTGTTTCAACTTGCCAAAGATTAAAACTAGACCTACATCTCTCACCATGCACTAAACTAAAATCAAAATGGATTAAAGATCTAAATATTAAAATACAAACACTGAACCAGCTGGGAACAGAGGTTAGGTAGAACTCCTGAAGACATTGGTGTAGGAAAAGATTTTATGAACAAAACCTCAGTTGCCTGTGAACTACCACAATCAGCAAGTGGGATGTCTTCTTATTAAAAAGCTTCTGGACAGCAAGAGAAACCACCAGCAGTGTGAAGAGACAACCCACAATGTGGGAAAAAAATTTTCACCTGCTTTTCCTCAGACAAAGGTCTACTATCTCAAATCTACAAAGAACTTAAAAAGATCGGATCTCCCAAATTTAAAGACCCAATCCAAAAATGGGCATCTGAAATGAACAGACATTTCTCAGACAAAGAAGTAGAAATGAAAAATAAATACATGAAAAATTGTTCAACACCACCAGTCATTTGAGAGATGCAAATGAAAACAATGCTGAGATTCCACCTCACTCCAGAAAGAATGGCTGCTAACATGAAATCAACCAATAACAAATGCTGGTGGGGCTGTAGGGAAAGAGGAACCTTGCTTCACTGCTGGTGCGAGAATAGACTGGTGCAACCACTATGGAAATCTGTATGGAGATACCTCAAAGAACTAGGAGTGGAAGTCCCATTTGACCCCGCTATTCCCCTGCTGGGGATCTTCCCCAAAGAATTAAAGGAATCATATCACAGTGATATATGTGCACCCATATTCATAGCAGCACAGTTTGTGATAGCTAAAACTTGGAAACAGCCCAAATGCCCATCAACTGGAGACCAGATAAAGAAAATGTGGGGTTTTTTTATAAAGTGGAGTATGACTCAGCCACAAAAAATGAGAAGTTAGAGACATTTATAGCTAAATGGATCCACACTGAGGCAATACTCTTAAGTGAAATAAATAGGACACACACGTGTAAACACGAATAGTTTTTCTACTGTGAGAAACTGAAAGCATAAATAAGGACTAAAAGGTATAATAGATAATGTGAAATAGGAAGAAAAGGTGCAAAGGGGAAGGGAAAGTGGGAGGGGTGGGGGAAAGGAAAGAAGGGAATGGAATTAATATGAGAAAATGAAAAATAGGAACAAAATCTTTGCAAATAGGAAGGAATGGAGGGGTTGAAGGGAGGGCTGGGCAAAGGTGAAAAATAAGAACCAAGAAAGATTATGTAAAGGTGCAAATTTCCAATGATGAATGTCATTATATTGTATACCCAGAATGTACCAATGATTAGAATGAATAATCAATAGTGCAAAACAGGAAGAAAAGGTCCAAAGGGGTAGGGGTAGTGGGAACGGCAGGGGAAAGGAAAGAAGGGAAAGGAAAAATGATAAGAAATGGAAAAAATGGAAATAAAGTCTTTGTAAATAGGGAAGGGTGGCAGGGGTGAAGGGAGGGCTAGGAATGAGGAAAAAATAAGAATCAAGATGCATCATGTAAAGGTACAATTCCCAATGAGAAATGTAATTGTGTTATATACCTACAATGTACCAATAAAAGAATTTAAGAAAAAAAAAGAAAGAAAAGAAAAGATTAGTAACCATCGTCAGAATATCATGCAATTTCAAAATGAGCATGGGCTCTATTTTGGGCTGTGGGAGCAGAAAGAGAATTAAGAGTTATAGAATAGCTATTATATTCAAGCCACTGTGCTAGGCAATTTGAATACCCTATATAATATTATCTTTTTTAAAATTTTATTTTATTGGTACATTTTAGGTATACAATATAATGACATTCATCATTGGAAATTTGCACCTTTACATAATCTCTCTTGGTTCTTATTTTTTCCCCTTTCCCTGCCTCCTTTCAAGCCCTCCATCCCTCCCTATTTACAAAGACTTTGTTTCCATTTTTCCATTTTCTCATATTAATTCCATTCCCTTCTTTCCTTTCCCCCACCCCTCCCACTTTCCCTTCCCCTTTGCACCTTTTCTTCCTATTTCACATTATCTATTATACCTTTTAGTCCTTATTTATGCTTTCAGTTTCTCACAGTAGAAAAACTATTCGTGTTTACACGTGTGTGTCCTATTTATTTCACTTAAGAGTATTGCCTCAGTGTGGATCCATTTAGCTATAAATGTCTCTAACTTCTCATTTTTTGTGGCTGAGTCATACTCCACTTTATAAAAAAACCCCACATTTTCTTTATCTGGTCTCCAGTTGATGGGCATTTGGGCTGTTTCCAAGTTTTAGCTATCACAAACTGTGCTGCTATGAATATGGGTGCACATATATCACTGTGATATGATTCCTTTAATTCTTTGGGGAAGATCCCCAGCAGGGGAATAGCGGGGTCAAATGGGACTTCCAGTCCTAGTTCTTTGAGGTATCTCCATACAGATTTCCATAGTGGTTGCACCAGTCTATACTCGCACCAGCAGTGAAGCAAGGTTCCTCTTTCCCTACAGCCCCACCAGCATTTGTTATTGGTTGATTTCATGTTAGCAGCCATTCTTTCTGGAGTGAGGTGGAATCTCAGCATTGTTTTCATTTGCATCTCTCAAATGACTGGTGGTGTTGAACAATTTTTCATGTATTTATTTTTCATTTCTACTTCTTTGTCTGAGAAATGTCTGTTCATTTCAGATGCCCATTTTTGGATTGGGTCTTTAAATTTGGGAGATCCGATCTTTTTAAGTTCTTTGTAGATTTGAGATAGTAGACCTTTGTCTGAGGAAAAGCAGGTGAAAATTTTTTTCCCACATTGTGGGTTGTCTCTTCACACTGCTGGTGGTTTCTCTTGCTGTCCAGAAGCTTTTTAATAAGAAGACATCCCACTTGCTGATTGTGGTAGTTCACAGGCAACTGAGGTTTTGTTCATAAAATCTTTTCCTACACCAATGTCTTCAGGAGTTCTACCTAACTTCTGTTCCAGCCAATTCAGTGTTTTGATCTTTAATCCATTTTGATTTTAGTTTAGTGCATGGTGAGAGACATAGTTCTAGTTTTAATCTTTGGCACATTGAAACACAATTTTTCCAGCACCATTTAGTAAAGAGGCTATCTTTCCTCCCATGAGGGTATTTAGCTTCTTTGTCAAAGATGAGATGACTCAGTGTGTGGAGTTATTTCTGCATCTTCTAATCTGTTCCACTGGTCCTCAGGTCTGTTTCTTTGCCAGTACCATGCTGTTTTTATCACAGTAACTTTGTAGTATAGTTGCAAGTTGGGGGTTGTGATACCCCCTGCCATATCTCTGTTACCTAGAATTCCTTTTGGTATTCTGAGTCTCTTCTTGTTCCAAATGAATTTTTGGATTTTTTTTTGTCAAGGTCCATGAAATATGCTACTGGGATTTCAATTGGGATTGCATTGACTCTATATAGCAGCTTTGGAAGTATGCCCATTTTCGCTATGTT
Source organism: Heterocephalus glaber (assembly GCF_053883595.1). NCBI lineage: Eukaryota > Metazoa > Chordata > Mammalia > Rodentia > Bathyergidae > Heterocephalus > Heterocephalus glaber. The sequence continues at coordinate 17,003,256 of NW_028258357.1, read as the reverse complement.
AATCCTTCCTACCTAGGAGCAGGCGATGACTTTCCATTTGCTGATATCACCTTCAATCTCTCTTTTCAGAGTGCTATAGTTTTCAGGGAAGTGGTCTTTGATTTCTTTCATTAGGTTGATTCCTAGGTATTTCAGTTGTTTGGATGCTATTGTGAAAGGAATTATTTGCCCTATTTCTCTCTCAGTCTGTTGTTCATGTAGAGGAAAGCTATTGATTTTTGTGGATTGACCTTGTATCCAGCTACTCTACTGAATTTGGTTATTAAGTCTAGAAGACTTTTGGTGGAGTTCTTGGGGTCTTCTATATAGAGTATCATGTCATCTGCAAATAATGACAATTTGACTTATTCATTTCCTATCTTTATTCCTTTTATTTCTTTCTCTTGTCTAATTGCCATGGCTAATGTTTCCAAGACTATATTGAACAGAAGTAGTGATAATGGAGGTCCTTGTCTTGTTCCTGATTTTAGTGTGAAGGATTTCAATTTTTGACCAATTAGTATGATATTAGCTGTTGGTTTTTCATAGATAGGGTTTATCGGATTGAGGTAGAGACAGTCTATTCCAATTTTTGTAGGGTTTTTATTATAAATGCCTGTTGGATTTTGTCAAATGCTTTTTCTGCATCTATTGAGATGATCGTATGGTTTTTGTCCTTGGCTCTATTGATATAGTGTATTACAATGATTGATTTACGTATGTTGAACCATCCCTGCGTCCCTGGGATGAATCCCACTTGATCAGGGTGTATGATCTTCTTGATGATCTTCTGCATTCTATTTGCCAGTATCTTATTCAGGATTTTTGCATCTATGTTCATTAGTGAGATTGGCCTGTAGTTTGCTTTCAATTGGGTCTTTCTCTGCTTTGGGGATTAAGATGATGCTTGCTTCCAGGAATGATTTTGGGAGTATTGCTTCCCTTTCAATTTCATTGAAGAGTTTAAACAGTAGTGGCAGTAGTTCCTCTCTAAATGTCTTGTAGAATTCAGCAGTGAAGCCATCAGGACCTGGGCTTTTCTTAGTTGGGAAGATTTTAATTACATTTTCAATTTTATTGGTTGATATTGAGTTGTTTAGAATTTTTAGGTCTCCTTCGTTAAACTTTGAAATTCATACCTATCTAGGAATCTGTCCATTTCTTCTGTGTTGTCCATCTTATTGGCATATAGGTTCTTGAAGTAGCTATTGATGATCCCCTGGATTTCTGCTGGGTCTGTTGTAATTTCAGCCCTTTCATTCCTAATTCCATGGATTTGGGCCTTTTCTTTCCTTTTTGTGATAAGGTTGGCTAAGGTTTGGTCAATTTTGCTTATTCTTTTGAAGCACCAACTCTTGGCTTCATTGATTTTTTTGTATTGTTCTCTTAGTCTCCATTGCATTGATTTCTCCTCTGATCTTTATAATTTCCTCCCTTGTATGAACTCTGGGGTTGTCCTGCTCTTCTTTTTCTAGAAGCTTGAGGTTCAGCATCAGGTTGCTTAATTGGGCTCATTCTGTTTTCCTAATATGAGTATTCACTGCTATGAATTTTCCTTGTAAGACTGCCTTCATTGTGTCCCATAGATTCCGATATGTTGTATTGTTATTGTCATTTAATTGAAGGAACTGTCTGATTTCTTCTTTAATTTCCTCTGTGACCCATTGGTTATTCAGAAGTGTGTGTTCAATTTCTATGTGTTTATGAAATTTTTGCAGTTTCTTTTGCTATTGATCTCCAATTTCATCACACTATGGCCTGATAATATACAGGGGATAATTTCATTTCCTTTGCACTTACTTAAACATGTTCTATGAGCAGGTATGTGGTCTATTTTGGAGAGCGACCCATGTGCACCTGAAAAGAATGTGTATTCTGATTTTGTGGGGTGAACACTCCGTAAATATCTGTTAAGTTCATTTCTTCGAGAATTTGATTGAGTTCTAGTATTTCATTACTTATTTTTTGTCTAGTTGATCTATCTATTTGTGACAATGGGGTATTGAGGTCCCCTACTACTATTGTATTAGTGCATATGTGACTTTTCATGTCCATTATTATTTGTTTTATACAGTTGGGTGCACTAACATTTGATGCATATAATATATATATATATATATATATATATATTTTATTATCATCTCTTCTTGGATTGTTCCCTTTACAAGGATGTAGTGTCCTTCTTTGTCTCTCTTAATCAGTGTTGGTTTGAAATTCACTTGATCTGCAAAGAGGATAGCTACTCCTCCTTTTTTTCAGGTTCCTGTCACATGCACTATTGTTTTCCACCCTTTCACTTTCAGTCCATGAGTTTCTTTTTTAATTAAATCTGTTTCTTGTATGCAGCATAGTGTTGGATCTTGCTTCTTAACCCATTCTGGAGTCTATTTCTTTTGATTGGTGAATTTAGACCATTAACATTGATGGTTATAACTCATACATATTGACATCATTTTCATGACTTTTTATTTTTCTTGGATTCTTCCCCTTTGCATTTAATTCCTTGTCGCACATGATGGATTCATTCTGCTGTGCTTCCTGGGGTTGTGATCCTCATTGTCTGTTCCTAGGCTATTATCTAAAATTTTTTGGAGTGCTGGTTTGGTATTCATGAATTTCCTAAGGTGCTCTTTGTCACGAAAGTATCTTATTTCTCCATCAATTTTGAAAGATATTTTTGCAGGGTACATCTATCTGGGTTGGAGGCTGTTTTCATTTAGGGCTTGGAATACATCACTCCAAGCTCTTCTTGCCTTGAGGGTTTGCATTGAGAAGTCTGCTGTGATTCTGATGGGCTTTCCTTTGTATGTGATTTGTTTCTTTTCTCTAACTACTTGTAGAACTTTGTTCTTCTGTTGGGTTTCTGGAATCCTAACTATTGTATGCCTATGTGTAGATTTTTTTTGATGAAGGCTAGCTGGAGTCCTATATGCCTCACTTATCTGTATGTCAAGTTCTTTTCCCCTATTTGGGAAGTTTTTTGCCATTACTTCTGTGAACAGTTTTTTTATGTCATCTGCACCCTCTCCTCTTTTTTCATTGCCTCCAATCATTCTTATGTTATTCTTCTTTGCGTTGTCTAGCAGCTGCTGGGTTGATTTCTCATGATCCCTTATAATTTGAAAGCAATTTTTCTTTTCCTGGTCACTAATTGCAATCTTATCTTCTATATCTGAAGTTCTGTCCTCACATAGGCTCATTCTGCTGTGTAGACTTTCAATGGAGTTTTATCTCCTGGAAACCTGTTTGCATCTGTTTTATGGATTCCATTTGTTTCCTATGTTGGGATTCCATCATGTTCCTGAGCTCCCCTCTAGATTTATTAATCATGCCTTTCACTATGAGAACAATCTCTGCTGTTATATGAGAAATTATTTCTGATTTCATTTTTTCCAGATCCTCTTTTTTTGCCAGTTCAGGGAGTTCAGGTGGTTAAGTATCAGAGTGTTCCATCTCTTTTCCCTTTAGGGTTGCTGTAGGTGATCTGGAAGTCTGGTTTTGAGCTTTGTTTACATGTCTTCTCATTTCAATGGGGGGGGGATTTGCTGGTGGCTCACCTCCTCTGTGCTGGAAATGGTGGTACGGTGGCCTGGAAGCCTTCTCCTCTGAGCTGTATATCATATTACCTTGACAACAATATTTGGGGTAGATATTATTATGCTGATTTTATAAAAGAGGAAATTGAGGTTCAACAAGGTATGTAACATCCCCAAAACCACCCAACAAATAAATTCCACTGCTGGGATTGCCCATTTTGCAAGAAGAGGATTGAGCTAAAAGACAACTTGAAAATTAAAGTTACAGGATTTGTTGTCCTCATTAGATATGATGGTGAACAGAAAGAGGGAAGATGGTTCTTCATTGTCTGACATGAAAATACTGGAGGAAAGTTAGTTTTGGGGCTGAATGAAACAAATTGTTTTTTACTCAAGTGGATGATATCTATAGTACATCCACATGAAATGTCCTATTACGAGAAATTTGTATCTTAGTACTCAAGAAATCCTTGAAGAATAATTCCAGAAATAAGGGCAAAAGCATTACAGGCATACAAAATTATATTAGCAAAAATACAACTGTCCTTTCCATAGATCATGCTCAGGGAATAGCCAGTACTTTCATGTGGTGTTTAGACACACACACATGTGCAATCACATTTATTAAGAAACATAGAGCAGAGTAGTGAAAGGTTAGGTTTATCTCCACTGGCCTTAAATGCTGGATTGGACATTTGGACTTTTCTCAAGAAGGGGCCACTCTCGACTTTTGGCCAAGGGTTGACATAAGAGCCTGGGTTTTAGGAGGACTAACATAGTAGTGAGACAGAAACTGAACCATAGGTGGGAGACCAAGTCAAAGGCAATCGCGATAGTTTTTGCAAGCGCTGACAAGCACCTAACCAGGGTAGTGGCAGTAGGAATAAAAATAAAGGAACAGATGGGAGAATTGCTTTGGAAGAAATTATTGTGCAGCACAGTAACCATTCTGCATATCATTAAATATGTGTCAAGTTAATTTTGTAGCTTCATTTGGCTGAAATGGTTTCCTCTCTTCAGGTATGCAGAATCTTCATAATTTTTGGTCATCTGTTCACATATTTTTAATTAAGACTTACAATTTCCATGAGAGAGACTATGACTATTTTGTTCCCTGCTATTTCTACAACATTCATCAAAACCAACAATGTTTAAAAATGTACCAAATGAGTGGATGGATGAATTCTGCCTTGCATACATCCAAATACCCATTTCCAATATCTCTTCACCTCTGAACTCTACCCTGCCCTGCTGTCATCCTTCCACCAATTAATTTCCTCTTCTAACCTCTTTAAGGTTAGTCTGAGCAGTCTGCATTCAGCAAAATACTAATGTAATTTTTTCCCAGTCACTGCCTTCAACTAAGATCTTTGCTTTTTCTCTTTGCTTTTTCTCCATGTGATCTCAGACATGTCAGTAACTTTTTGGAAGTGTAAAATATTTAACTTTAAATTCTAATTAATTTTAAACCTCCATTTTTATTTTCTTCACTCCCACCTCCCAAAGTTTAGGCTTCTCCTAAGAACTAGCCCTTCTCTCTTTTCTGAATTCTTTGGTATTAGGACAAGGAGGGATTTGGGAAAAGGAAAATATCTTTATACTTAATTGGGTTCACTTTGCTACTTGGGTGGACTAACAGAAAGACTTCCCTACTAGGCTGTTAATTTCAATTCTAGTGTTTGTTCTCTCTCTCTCTCTCTCTCTCTCTCTCTCTCTCTCTCTCTCTCTCTCTCTCTCTCTCTCTCTCTCCTTTCTTTTTCCCTATTTTCTTATGTCAATTGGAGCACTTAAGGTGTTTCCTGGGGCTGGGATGATTGTTTAGGTTAGTAAAATTTGTTCAACCACTTCTTTGAAAGTCCTGGAGAATGCATGTGACTCCGATATCTCTGTAATTCTCCATAGACTAGGAAGGTATTTCATATTATGTACCTTTGAGCCTCGACTTTGGATCCTGGCTCCAATTTCATACATTCACAACATTCAGTTATTTGAGAATGCCACCAAACTTCATTTTTCAAACCCTGAATTGTCACTTAAATTTGTAGCTGCTGTATGATAAATACTGTCATAGGAACACACATTTAATGAGCAGTCAAAATGGTTCAGCCCAGGTAAAACTGAAGTACAAAAGTCTAATGCAGTTCAGACTCTAGTACAAATAATGCATTGCACTGCAACCTTAATCTAGAGGCCATTTTAACCTCAAGATGGAAATTGGATTGGAGAGTGAAATAACCAGAAAGAGGAAAGGAGAAAAACTAACTTTGAAATGAAAAAGTAGAGTCTCAAAAATGAGAACTCTGCATAGTGACAAAAAGCTTACCACATTTCAGATTACAATCTGAATCCCTGATGCCCAGACTAATCTTTTTTCTGCTCACAAATCAGAATCATATAGATTTCCATTAATATTTATCTGCTTACATTGGAAGGAGGAGGAAAATCTATGTTGTATTCACCTGGGTTACTGTGTCTGTCAAGCATTTCACTGAAGGCTGACATCAGTTGATGAGATAGCAGCTGTCCTTGTAACTCCTGCATTAGACCTATGGAATGGCATGCAAAATAGTATAAGTTTTAGAAGTGAGTCACTTCAAAAACCAAGAACCTTAAATTCAACTAAAATTTCAAATAAAGGCTAAAGGACTAGAATAAGATTTTAAACCCAGAAGTTCCTCTTGCTTAAATTATTTGCACATTCCATTTTAAACTTAGAAACATGTTATGGTCACACTTCTTTGTTCTCTTAAAGAATTTTTTAAAACTCTGTATATAGCTGACAAAAAATAGGAGCCTGTCTGCCAGGCGGTTCTCTATTCATGTCTAACATACTGTAGAGTCGAAGCAGAACACATGGTCTTAAAACACTCAAAAGCCTCTTTTTAACTGGCTTACCATAGCAGTATGTTTCTCCAGCATGTTTGCACTACCTACAATACATGTCTTGCATAAGCATGAATTCGTTTTGAATGCTTAAGTCATGCAGTATTTTCACATGCTTTGATGTCGTGCATATGAGAATTATCATCTATATTTTGGAAATGCAGTTCTTTGTGCCTTTGGCATCAAATACCACTCAACTGACATAATTTTCAACTCCATCCAACAAAGTACCAATAATGTCCCTAACAGAAGTTTGACATATTTCATTCTCTCAACTACAGAGTTAATTTAGCAGCTAAATTAGAAATTTCTGGGTGTATTTTTGAAAACTAATTCAGTGTGAAAACTATTAATGATTGAGAATTGTGCATAAGGAATTTTCTTTTTCCTTATTTCCCATCCAGAAATATCTTATGTTGTTATCCGATAAATTTGTGAGTGACAAGATGCAGTCTGTTACTGAAAAAAATAAACAGTTTAAATCAACTCTAATGTGATTTTTGTAATGATTTTTTTTAATTACAGATGAGACCCATTGGGCATGATGGCTACCATCCCACCTCAGTAGCTGAGTGGCTGGATTCTATTGAACTGGGTGATTACACCAAAGCCTTTCTAATTAATGGCTACACGTCGATGGACCTGTTGAAAAAAATCTGGGAGGTTGAACTTATCAATGTAAGTTGATCTTTTATTAATACCTTTGCTATTCAGCCTTCCATAAATGAAATTCTACTGCCAGCAGGTGATTTTTTTCATTATAACTGTTTGGGCATCCAACAAGGATTTACAAATATGCCTTGTGTTTTAAACGTACATCTCTCAAGCCCCAGAGTCATTATCTTTTGAAGTTCTGATAGGGAAGCAACTAAGATTAAAGAGAGGCTTCTTGGTATGTTTTGCATTATCCAATAAAACCTTCCAAGCATTTTGAGGTTTTCCATGTTAGGGAGTTTTGTCATTTAGGGTATGGCTATAATAACAAAGACGATCTCATACGGATCTTTGCTCATATTCACTGTTAAAGACTTAAAGGGCCACTGTTTAGTTTTCTGCCTCTATCATGTTTCCTTGTCTTTATTCCTCAGTTACATTTACTAACCCCATCCTTGTAGAGACTGCTCTTGCCCTTAGTAAATGGGCTGCTGTCATATCAAAAATTTATCTTCTGGACTTGATGTCCAATTATATGTTGCCCTGCTTCACTTACACACTTAACATAAATTTCCTATAAAAAATGGCCATCAATATGTTGTCATATATTCCAGTCCAAAGAGAATGACTAAATCTGCATAAATAATTTGGATACCTTGCTCATTTTATTTTTACTTCTATCTTTTTCTAAGGGCATAAATGCAGGAACAAGATGAAAAGATAATAAAATGATCATCATTTTAATTATATTTGGGATTCTAAATGTTTCTTTTTAAAAGTGACAATGAGAAATCGCTTAATCTTTTAGAAACATTTTAGTTTTATATTTTAATGATTGTTGGTAAAAACATTCATAAACTGAAAGATAAAGCAAATACTTATGAGTTTCAGAATCCATTCTACTCTATGTCACTTTCTTTCCAAAAGTCCAGATTCTACATATTACATATTATTAAATATTGAAAATGATGGTCATTATTATTAATTAATTATTCTTTGCTTTTGAAATTCTGTCTTAAAGGTAGTGTCTTTTCTAGAACATCTTTTAGAAATTGTTCTTGAATCCACAAATCAAGTTGTCAATTAATTTGACAAATCTTGGCTTCTAATTTGCCATAGTTGTTTTTTTATTCCCCCACAAATGCTATCATTATCAGAAGAAACTCACTGTCTGGCTGAAGCCTCTGGTTAATTTCATCCTTAGTTTGTGTGACAATAGAACTAACTGAAAGTAATGATTTTTGGGTTACTTTGGCTATGCTTTCAACTCCCTATGAAGAACTTGACACTCTTAAGCAACTCTTAGACATTGTTTAAAGAGAACACCTTCCACAAATCACCCAAACAAGTTTCCAAATTGAGTTTGACAAATGTTCTTATAATGTAGTATCTTCTATATAAAAATATTCCCCACTAAAGAACAAATGTTTACAGTGGTAGCATGTGAGTCATTTACCTGTCTGGAATTAGCAGTAATTCCCCATTAAAAAGAATGGAGTCCTTTAAACATTTTCTTCCTATTTCACATTATCAATTACACATTTTGATTCTTATTTACACTTTTAGTTTTTCACATCAGAGAAACTATTCGGTATTTACATATGTGTGTCCTATTTATTTCACTTAAGAGTATGGCCTCAATGTGCATCCACTTAGCTATAAATGTCTCTAGTTTAGTGGGAAGGGAAGGAGAAAGGAAAGAAGGGAAAAGAAAAAAATATGAGAAAAGAAAAAACATGGAAACAAAGTCTTTGTAAATAGGGAAGGGTGGAGGGGTTGAAGGGAGGGCAGGGGAATGGGGAAAAAATAAGAACCAAGATATATCATGTAAAAGGTACAAGATCCCAATGATGAATGTAACTGTATTGTATACCTAAAATGTACCAATAAACTAAATGGAAAATACAAAGAATGGATTCCAATAGGACTGTGTAATACCATGCTTTTATTAAAACAAGTAGCATTTATATGAGGTTATACATGGTATGATCAAGAAATATTATGAATATTTAAATTTTAAAAAATTATTGCAGTAGAAGACACATTGCCATTAATGCCCCTAAAAATACACCCCCTTGCTTTGAACACACTTATCCCATCTGTTCTTGCCATTTTGTAAAGCAATTCTGGAGGTCTTTGTCCATGTCTGTAGTTGTGCCGGTATGACTGCCAAGATGTCCTGAATCAATTCAAAATGTTTATATTTCGTGGTCATTTTGACTTTGAGGAGGAGCCAGAAGTTGCATGGTGCCACTTGTGTTGAATAAGGTCAATGAGAACAAACTATAATGTCTTTATTTGACAGAAATTTCCATAAGTGTTTGATCAAGAGGTGACTGAAAACTATGATGAATATTTAAATTCAAAATTTTATTACAGTAAAAGACACACTGTCATTAATCCCCCTAAAATACTCACAACATGCCCTCTGGCTTTTAAGACACTTATTCCATCATTCTTGGCCAAGCACCTTTTATCATACTAAGTTTTTCATGCAAATATTTGCCATATTTGTTGATCACCCTTTGTATGTCTCTCAAAATCCATATGGCTGAATTTTAGATACGGGCTTCTACCTTCTTCCCCCAGTGCTGAAGGTACAGGTGCCATAGATGTCCCTGTAGCAGGACATGTGACCAGTTCAGTGACTGCAAAGGCAGTGATGCTGGAGAACTCCTAGGCTTGCTGTCAGGGCTTGGGAACTGATCCCAGCGAGCTTCAAGTTCAGAGAGAAAAATGACCTTTTCCACCCATGATGGCTCTTAAGGGTTTTCCCTTTAGCTACATTTGCTACCATACAATCTTACTTTGATCCAAGGAAAAGTGCCTGCTACAGCATTGTACCAGAATTTGAAAGCATAGTCACCGTGTTTTAGAGCCTTATGGCCAAACTCCTCTGCCTTGAAGTACACCATCTGTGTGTACTACAATCCAGCGGATTTTCCTTAAAGTAAACTGAGTTTAAATTTCTTGCAACCTCTATACAGGCAACTTCACGCTATTAATAGTAAGACTTTGGAAGTCATTTTACTTAGTATGTGTATTTTTATGGGCAAAAGCTGATCTGAACCTTTAGAGCTGGGAATTAGAAAAACAAACTTTTATACCTACTAGAGCCAGATATTTTATATGATGGTTTGGGGTCATTAGGTTTTGATATAAGAAACAAGCAACATATGTGCTTTTTGGCCTGAAAAGCTTTTTGCTAATCTCAAATTCAAGACTTTATCCCAACTAACAGAGAATGACAAACTCAAGACTTAACTCAACTAATGAGGAAGGTACCCAGTATGAAGTAGTCCCTTATATAATACCAAAAAAAAATTATACCTCAGGAAAAGAAAAACTTGTGTAAATATTTTAATACTAAATTTATTGAGACATCATGAGATTAATTCAAGTTACCTTTGGCCTCTACAATTACAAGAGATGCTCAGAGTGGTGGCCATGGGCTTCCAGACATTTATTACTGCAACAAAATGTTCCAGCAAATTACTCTGGCATAATTTTTTTGGTGGATCCAAATAGTCAGTATTATTACCCATAATTTGTTGTTTTCTAGCCTACAGAGAATGTACGGTCACTTTGATTTAAAGTGAAGCCTTTTACAGAAGTTTTATATCTTGAATCATTGCAAATCATAGCAAATTTTAGGGGAGCCAAATTGCTCCACTAACTGCTATTCTGTGTAAAGTGAAGAGAGAAAGTCAAATGCAAGATGTCTTTGATACAGAGATCTGCTGGTAGAGGAAGAGAATACAAATTGAGGAGACTGATATTATGCTTGTAAATAACTTCAGCTCCATTATTACTATTGGCTAGGCATCCAGTGTCACATGATATTATGCTTGATATTAGACATGTATAAATACACACTCATGAGTCCAATGAGTTTTTTCAAAATATTTCAAAGAGAAAATGGAAACTACAAATTTCTGATGTGAAAAGCATATATACATATATATAATATACGTGTATTTGAAATTGTAATCTTTCAAAGTCCCCAAAGAAAAGCATTATTGTTTTTGAAAATCGAGGTTATGTGAGTAAAGCAGTAGGGGTTGGTGTGATAGAGCTACCCAAAATGTTGCAGTGAGAGAGAGAGAAGTGGAAATCTTACCATGGGCTTTGTCCCCACAGAAAACTGTTCACAGAGAACATTTAAGATGTGGAGTACTGTCAGTTTACAGGCCCAGTTTGTCTTAAGTTAGAGCTTGAAATATGGGCCAAGAATTGTTCCCTTTATTCCTTAATCTGCTTCATATTCAGAAGGGGGTGTTTTAACAATAATTCTGTTTTGCTTCTATGCCTGCCGCTATCATTAATAACAGCATACTCTCACTTTCATATTGATAGATTAATGTTAGCAGATGAATACATTGGAAGAGATTGTCAGGCTAACTGTTCCCTCTGCAGACACTAGCTGGACAAACCTCTAATTTGAATTACTGTCCTTCCAACAGCTTGTTAAGAGAACTGATGACTAGATAACAGTGCATAAGTACATTATGATTTTTTTTTTACATTACGATTTTTACAACTCACAAGTTACTTTGGTCTGGCATCTGGTAATAATAAATTTGCACAACAGTTCTTACTGCTGTTGAAAACCTTAAGACTCCTACATGAGGGAAGTTTAGATAGAGGGTATTTCTCCATGAGGAAATGTATGAAATGTGGATGGGTTAATTATAAAATTAACAATAGCTATCCAAGGCCCATGCAAATAACTTATTACCCATTTTCTAGACAAAAATATATTGAAACTATGAAAAACAATGTTAATTTCTTTTACAACTGTGAATCTACTGAGGAGACTTGAGTTAGACCAAATAAATTTGAACACTGTCCAATTCATTAACTTGTGAATCTCAGTGCAGAACAAATGATTAATTTCTTCCCATTGGATTTACTGTTATTTACCAAGGAAAGCATTCTAGCCCAGGCTCATTATATCCCACAATATTGATAATAATGGAACTACCCATGGAATAAACACAATACAATTCAGGTTCCAGTGCATTTTTAAATCCCTATTCATAAGTATAGAATAGCTTTAAAAGTCTACTGTGGTTGGTGTCTTTTTTAAATACCTTTGGGTAGAAACAAATAAAATAGCTAAGGTAGCAATACCCACATGTGTCCTATGAAAATTATTTCACATGTCCCATGGAAATAATTTGAAATTATTTTTGCAACAGTAAATTGATTAGAAGATCATTTACTTCTTGTCTAATAGCTACTAAAGCTATACATGCATTCATTGAGGATGGTCAACTTTATCTTCTCTTTTCAATGATTACTGATTTAATTTCTGCCTTTCCAGGGAAGTTCTGTGATAATCTAACCACTTGGAGATGTACTAAGAAATTTCCAAAGAAACTTGATAATTAGTGTTAATTCTTTAATAATGTTACTATATTTGCTTTAAGTGCTACAGAGATATCATCCTATGAGTATCAGATTTAGACTCATTACTTGCTTTGATGTTTTTAGTTTATGATCCACATTATAAATTCATACCCCATCTACTCTGCCATTATTGCTATAACTACAATTAAGTGTTTTCCCTAGATCTCTTTTTTGCATTGTTTATGAATGTATGTGTGTGTGTGTTAGATAAAGGCAAATGGTAACTTATGCTCACAGCCGAAAAAATTAATCAGAAAATTCACAAATTGCAGGGGAGGAATGAGGAGGATGAATGTTCTAATTCCATTTCCAAACCAATTATTTTAAGTAAAAGGTTATGCCTTCACTACAGGACATTAGTAAATGAGAAAATATTCATATTTCCACACCAGGGAGGCTACATCAGTCAACACTTCAAATAGTAACAACTTTAATCAAAGCAGAAGGCTTTAACTAAATGACTAGATGTGAGTATTCAAGTATAGAACAAACATAGTAAATTGCCTGTGGACTTAAGCATTTCATTTATACCCACATACATTAGATCTGGTTCCTCGTAGGTGTTCAGGACAGCTAAACACAACTCTCAGCTTCAGACTCTTTCAGGCATGGATCAGGCAGAAGTACAGAACACCACCACCCTTACCTTTGGTATCCAGATTTCAGGCTCTTCCAGGATTCTCTGGACACTTCCCTCACTTGGCCCAAGTTTTGGAAAAAGTGCCCCTACTGAACAATCTTCTTCCAAATAAATACCTGTTCCTGTCTTCACTTCTCAGTGACTTTTAGCCCTTTCATATATGTCCTGGAGATTGGTGCTGGCCTGTCTGGCTTTATCATTTCCACTATCTTTTGGCATGTATGTTACATGTCCACACTTACTATACTATTGAACTAAACTGAGACAGAATTATACTATAGCGAAATGCACTTAACCACTAAAGCTTCATTGGAAGTAATATATCTTCTCTTTTGCACTGAAAGTGAGTTTATGTTCTTGAAGTATCTTGCGGTCAGTATTATGAAATATGTATTACAAGAGTTAGTATCAGAGTTAATAAAATGTGCACACAATGAAAATAAGTAAACAATGTATTTTAATCTGAAGAGACAGTCTTGAATATTAAGCAATTAATGAACTTCATGAAGAACTGAACCTCCAGTCAGAGCTATTTATTCTTCTCTATGTGAAAAAGATAACCAGGTTCTGATTATCCAGAAGTTTCTACCTTAAAATTTTGTTTCCATGGTAGTTTTTCATTTTAGTGCTAGGTTGTTTTTTCCTCCACCAAGATTTCATTCACCCTCCTCCTGTTTCAAATAAAAATATTCCAAATCTGTTCTGCAGAAGCAACCTCCACCTCCCCCTAGTTCATGTCAGGGCAGATGGATGAAATGGATCCAAGAAAAGCTCAGCATTCCAGCCTCTCCCCCTACCCCTAAGGCCACAAAGTGCTCTTCACCAGGACCAGCCCAAGTGCTCAAAGAAACTATGAGGCCACTTGTTCAGAAGTTATGTAAAATTTTAGAGTGAGTACCAGCAGAACATGAAACCAAGCACAGGGCCCTTCAGTGGCGGGAGATTGTGTGTCTGCAGGTCACACACCCCTGAAGCCAGCGCTGCTCCTACCTGGTATTGTTTTCTTCTATCCAAAGGACTTCTTTTAACACTTTTAACAGCAGAAGGCTGCTAATGATAACTTCTCTCAGTTATCATACTGCTGAAAAAGACTATTTTGCTTTCACATTTGAAAGATATTTTTGCTGAGTATAGAATCCTAGGGTAACAACTGTAAAGATGATACACTGTGCTTTTTTCTGCATCATTTCTGACAAGAAATCTGCTGTTTGGCCATTGTTCCTCTGTATGTAATATGTCTCTTTTTTCCTCTGGCTACATTTAAAAGTGCTCTCTTTTTCTGGTTTTAAGCAATTTCATCGGCACTGAAGTAATTTGTTTCTTGTGTGTGAAGCTATTTGAGCTTCATAGACATGAGGGTTACAGTTTTCATGAACTTCAGAAATTTATTGGTCATCATTTCTTAAAATAGTGCTTTCCCCCACCTCTCTCCACTGTCCTTTGGAGACTCCAATTATATATGTTTTAGGTCATTTAAAATTAGACCATAGCTCACCAATGCTCTAAATTTTTTCAGTCTTTTTAAAACTCTCTGTATCACTTGGATAGTTTCTATCGCTGTGCCTTCAGGTTTACTAATCTTTATTCTTATAATAGCCAATCTGTCATTATTAGTACCACCACATTTTATTGCAGATTGTGTTTTTGTCTGCAGAGTTAGATTGGAGTCTTTTTATATTTTTCACGTTTCTCTTAAGATACTCAATCTTTCCTCTAAACTTGTTGAACATAGGGGATACAGTTGTAATAACTGTTTTAATGTCCTTGCCTTCTGATTCTAACATCTGTGTCAATTTGGGATTGGCTTTTGTTGTTTGATTTTCTCCTCATTGTTCTTTGCACACCTACTAATTTTTTATTGTATGTCAGATATGAATTTTACCTTGTTGGGTGCTGGATACTTTTGTGTTTCTACACATATTCTTGAGAGTTGTTCTGGAACTCAAAGAAGTTCTTGAAAACACTTTGATCCTTCAAGTCTTGTTTTATGGTTTGTTGGGTAATACTGGAGCATTGTTTCATCTATTACTCATACTGCCCAGGACTGAGGCTGGATGCTTTGACTAGTTGATCTATGCCTTTGGAATTTAGACAATGGTATTTTAAACTATTATCAGCCTTGTTTGAGTTCTAAGAACTATGCCCACTAATCTTTTCAGGTGTTTGTTTTATCTGGGCGAATCTGCTTGCATGTTTTCCCTCCTCTGTAGTGCTCTGCCCAGCAAACACTAGCTGCTCTGGATTCTCCACTGGGTCTTCTCCATTCGGCATACCTTCTGAGCTCCTTCTGGGTCTGTCCTCCCTGCTTGGTGGCATCTGGAAAACCTTTCAAGGTGGCATCCTGATACACGTAGACTTCATCTTGCTTCTCCTTGCAGGCATCACTGTCCTTTGTTGCCTTGTGTCCAAAATCTTGAAAACCAGCTCTTTAGATAAGTGGTCTAGATTGTTTGTTTTTTCAGGCAGGAGGATAAATGTGATCCCTATTCCTCCACCTTACCAAAAGATGAAATCCATGCTACTTATGTCAATCTTGCCATTGAGGGCCCCTCATCTGAACTAAATCAAGGTCTTAGCGGGTGCCATCTGGGCATCCAGAGTTTCTGAAAGCTCCCCAGTGGTTTTCATATGCAGCCTAGGTTGGAAACCACTGCTGTAATCAGCAGGGAGCTGTTAAAAGGATTTTCATCGGGGGATGACATGATCACGAAGGAGAGGCCGGGCCAGAGGCTGACACACTCAAGGAGGAGCTGAGTCAGCAGTTCTGCACTACAGCTGCTTCTAACCACAAATGCATTAGGAGGGGCAGCAAAACACCAAAGAAACAAAAATCCTGCTCACCTCCATAGAACCCAAAGGCGTCCCTGATTTATAAGTCCACCAGTATAGAGTCCATTTTCATAATTATGACTGAATGCATCAAGAAGAGGGTAAACTATAGGCAGTCTTCAAAAGAGGCAAGGGCAAGTATAATACATTTCAAAAACGCTTTTCAACAGGGGCAAAAACTGCTTCAGTGTGACCCTTCAAAGGCTAAGCTTCTGTTATGTGAAAATTCCACTTACTGTTTATAAAGTAAAGGGCAAGACATACAGTGTTGTGTCAGGGTTTCAAATGCATCCTCTCTTCTTTCATCTTTATCTTGGAATCAGGTCACTTCACTTTGAATCCTGTATCCACCACTCAGTATGTGATCTTAAAAAAGCTACTTACCCTCTCTGGGACTCAGTTTCTCATCTCTAAGTACAGGATAATAATATCTGCCCTGCTGGATTCATAGGTTTCGTGTGTGACTCAAAATCAGATGACAGCTCTTTGTTATCCATCCTTTTGTTTTATCCCCCTATTTTATTTTTTTTTTGCCTTTTCTCACTGACTTCTCTGGATCCTTTTCCTAGAGGAAAGCTGGGAGCTGGCCCCCTGGGACACACTTGCCCAGCTGAGCTGCCACTTGCTTCTGCTACCCGGAACTCAGCCGTGGGAGCACAGGTCCCATGATGTGCAGACAACAGTCTCAAGGAAATCACTCCTCAGCTTCTGTCCTCCCTCATTCCCAAGTCTCTGGGCCTCCAAGTTTGTCCATCAGGTATCACCTTTTCCTGCCAGTCTTGTCCAAATCCTCATGGCTCTGTCCTGCTCTAAATCCTGCTATTCCTGGAGTGGGAGAATGTGAAAGGTCTCTTCCAGCTTTATCTTAGCAACAATAAGAACTGAGCATCTCATCACCCCTTTTTTCCCTGCTGTGCTTAGGAACAGAACTGCTAGTGTCTTTTTCCCTCCAACTACATAAGCATTGACCCTAGACCTTTGACCCTCAGCATTGATCCTGAGCCACCCAGACCTTTTTGTTCCTGAAGCAGAGGACCTGTGGCAGAGCAGAGTAATAACCTGGGCCAAGGATGTCATCATTCTCCAGGTACCATAGATGTAGTAAATCCAAACCCTTCTCGATTCGGTTCCAAAGTTTCAGCTTGATGGTCCATAAGTATAGGATCTTCTGACTACTTTCTGAAGCAGTTCAGTGATTCCTCTTCATGGAAAATGTACCTTTTAATTATATAACATCATCATCCATCATAATGTAATCAGTTAAGATTTGCTGTATCTTGGTTGATTTCTAATATGGCATGATGTTTTTTCCAAATCTTTTCTCAAGATGTTTAGGGCAGAACTTGTTGCTAACAGAATTCAGCTGCACTGCTGTTAAATTATAGCAATCTGCTGCTGTGCTTGCAGGAGATTTGAAAGGAGAAATATTCTCATGGATTTTTCTATAGTGTAGAAAAGAAAAAGGAAAAAGTCTTCCATAAATGTAGATACAAAGATAAAATGCAGATAAACACTATTTATGCTACTCTGGTGGGAAAATACTTTTTTTCCTACCTAAGAGATTGAAGATTGAAGATTATCCTGGAAAGATAAGCTTCTATTGTCTTAGATGAAAGGAAAACTAGAGAGGTCTTTTCCCTAGAAAAAACTATTAAGAATTTGAAGTTTAATATAAAGCTAGCATGGCAGAGTAGTAATAAATAAGGATTTAGAGGAAATCATGAAGGTTAACACTATCATTAAGGTAGGAGTATAAGATGTGTGCAAGCCATTATGGAAATAAGTAGATGCTGCGGAAGAGAAGTAATGAGGGTAGGTGATTTTGTAGCTTAGGATTTACATCTGTTTCAAAGATGTTTAAGGATTGCTTAAAGATTGAGCTATTTTAGTAGAGATGTATTATGTTAAATTGCAAACGAGTGGTCTCAAATTCTTTTTGAACTCAAGAAAAAAGCTTTTAACCTGAACCTCAGAAAGCTCGCCAATTATGTACTATACAGATTTTTATGCCCGGCACCCTACCGCCACCTGGTGGTAATATACCTAAAGTACATGTCAAATTACTAAACCATCAAGCAATTTCTTAAATGCAGAAACTGCCAAACTGAAATTATTCCTCGCTAGTTTTACGGTAATCCATGCCTCTGGAATTAATATAATAAATAGTGATTTCTAATTGTTTTATATTTTGTAGACATTCAGTCAAACACTGAATACAAACACCATATAACTCAAATTAACAAAGTGAAGAAACCTTCTACTGTGCATTTCACCAATCGATTAATTTGAATAGCACTCCCTTATAAATGTGCATATGTTCTACGGTAGTATATTTATTACCTTTCCATGGGTTGATTTTATGGACTAAATGTCTCAAAATGTATATAGGACCTTAAAATTTTTTAAAGAAATTATCATATAGTGGTAGAAGGGAAAAATGTATTTTATAGCCCTTACACTCAAAAGAATGTACAGACCAATGAAGAAAATAAGCATCTACACAATCTGTAAGTGTATAAATATTAAGGGTAAACTAAGATTTTCCCCAAGTAGCAGAGAGCAGGCAGCTGAGCAGGTAGGATGGAGGACCCACCAGGGTAGATAGCAAGCAGCAGTCTGGAAAGTGAGGTTTGAACAGTAGTCTTTCAGAGTTTGAATTCTAACTATTCTTCATGTAATTAGGAATCCACCTTGGGGAAGTCACTTAACCTTCTCTAAACTTTCATTTCCTTGCTTCTGAAGTTTAGATAATCACCTTATCTATCTTCCAGATTGTACTGTTGTCAGTATTGAATGAAATAATCCAGTAAACCATTTTGCACAATGCTTTGCAAATCAAAAGCACTCAGTTTTTGTTTAAAGGAGGCCAAATGAGAGGGCAGCTTCCAAGCAACTAAGATTTACAGGAAGCATTATTAGTTCTCCATTGCTAAAACAATGCACTGTAACAAGCTGTTGGAAAATACAGTGACTGAAAGCAATAAGTATTTGTTTAGCTCATTTGACTGTGAGTCAACAATTTAAGCAGGGATTGGCTGGAAATTTCCTCTGAGTTCATCTGGCTGCCTCACATCTGGAAGTTGGCTCTGGTGGGCTGGGGGATTCAAGTCGACAGATCTCTGATGGTCCCAGCTGAGGCAACTGGAATTCCACGTGCTCGGTTCTCTAGCATGCTGCCTCGGGCCTGTCTGCACAGCAGAGAGTGAGAAAACTACAAGCATGCTTCCCACCCTCTACTTGCATTATATCCATTAACAATCCGCCAACAGTAGCTGCATGGCAAACTCGGAATCAACTTGGGATTCTTCACTCTTCATAGGAGAAGGTCCAGATTCACATAGAAGATGGCTTGGGCGCAAGGAAGGATGAAGATTAGGGCTGTTGATACCATCAAATCCACTGTAAAAGGTTTGATTAAAGAAAAAGAGGAAAGATTTCAGAATTTTTGATAGTCTTATCATTGCTCATAAGCCCCTAGTCAGGATTTGTGGAATCAAAATAATCTCAGAAAATCAAAGATGATTAATAAAGACACGCGCGCGCACGCACGCGCGCGCACACACACACACACACACACACACACACACACACACACCCTGTATAGGGAACTCTATAGGGGACATAAATGTATGGGAAATTTGAGGTCAGAAACCTCAGCCAATGTTTAGTAACTAGAGAAAAGTAACTCAAGATAATAAACACACTGTGATAATGGAGTTGCCAGATCTCTGAAAAGCTGAAAGATTGTTGATTGAATTCATTGACCATCAAACTAAATTATATTAGAAAATTAAGCTCAAAAGTGTTTGTCTAATAGGGAATCATTTTCATACCTTGCTCGAATATTGCTGCACATTGGTGCTGCTCAAAATGGATGTGCAACAAATATGTTCTTAATGGAACTTGGTCCCTCAGGTTAATTGAATCTTCCAGACAGGCACAGGAGGGTTCATAACAGAAATGAGTTTTAGTATCTCCTCTGGCATCTTCCCCTTTACTAAATGTCAGTCTTGCCTAAGGTTTTACCCTCGGGCCTTCATCCCCCATGCTGTGCTCTTCAGTGACATCACTTAGAAAAGGTTTCACCAGGCACCTCTAGTAGAGAGCTGCCGGGGACAGGTCTGTGGCTTTATTCCTGACCCAGGCTCTCAGTCCACACATCATCTCATTCTCTCAGGGGAGAGCAGGCACCATGGAGTCATGGAAGCCATTCCTGGCTGTGCCTTTTTAAAATCAGGATTATTAACCACGGTCAGCTCCATCACGGTGTAAATGCATTTTGTTCACTCCTGTATCTCCAGCTTTCAGAACAGTTCCTAGCACACTGGAGATGGCAAGTCAATATTTGCCAATGGGCTAAGAGTCAGTTACGCATGAGGCAGTGTTCCAAGTCCTTAATGTGCACAGACAGATCTCGTCTCACCTTAACCCGGTGATGTGTGTACTATTGCATTCCCATTTTGCAGATGAAGTACTGTCTGAAGAGAACTGCTTGATTTTGGGTGAGTTTATATGCCTATGTATCTCATGCAGGAAAGGAGTTTCCCCAGGCTGGTCTTAAAACAGACACATCTAACAATGCAGAGAACACTCACAGCGTTTCTCTCATATCCTCAGTTTTCCAGAGAAATTTTTCAACAGTGCTAGCTAATATGGCTGCCTCAGGCAACTCCATATCTTCCTCTTAGTGACCACTGAATGATAACTCCTGTTGCTTTGGAGGAACACAGATACAATTTCTGCAGTATACTGATATAAACAACTCTGTATCGCTACTGCGTTACCACACACACACACACACACACACACACACACACACACGTGTGTACATAAATGTACCGGCAGTTTGTACAGAGACAGGAAGACCAAGGCAGAGAGAGAACAGAAACAGTACCTCTTTTACCATCTCCCAAATGCCAATAATGAAATATGGACCTCTCTTCAGAAATTATGCTAAAGAGGCTGGGCATAGTGGTACATGCCTGTAAATCTAGGATTCTGGGAAGTTTAGGCAGGAAGACTACAAGTCCAGCCCAGTCTAGGTAATCAAATTAGTGAGAGCCTGTCTCAAATTAAACAAAGAGGGTTGAGGATGTAGTTTAGTGTCAGCACCCTGGATTCAATTCCCAGTATGAGAGAGAGAGAGAGAGAGAGAGAGAGAGAGAGAGAGAGAGAGAGAGAGAGAGAGAGAGAGAGAGATTATACTAAAGAGAGAGAAAACACCATGCCCTGACCTGATTTCTGCTTTGGTCCTTGAAACCCTGGTTAGGTGAAAAAGCTCAACATGAATGAATGAGCAGACCCCGGGTCTTATCCTTCCCCGCACTGTCCCCCGAAAATAAATAGAAGAGAAACAGATCACCCCTCACTCGTCTCCTTGGGACCATCCCCTGCGGAGAAGAGCAAGTGAATAAAAATGGCAATGAGAGGACTGAGTCCATTCATCATCCTCCAGGTAATCCTGCGATGTTTCACTTCAAGAAGTGCAAGACTTGGTGCTTTGGATGTGGAGAATTGGACAAATGTAGAAACGCAGAGAAGCACCAGAGGGAGAGTCAACTCAGGTGGGCTGCACGGTGGCAGAGTGAAGAGACTGGACTCAGATGAGCAGCTTCAAGTTCCAGTCCCTTCCTTCCTCTGGAGCAAGACACTTGCCCACTGGAAGAGCCCTGTTGTATGTCTGGGTTCACCACCCCGCCCCCCGACTGCCTAACAGCAAGCTCCTATACCCACCACCCATGTCCTTCACAAATCAGCTGTTCAAAAATATTCCCTGACTGAATTGCTGCCAGGGAAAGAGCAGGAAAGAAAGACAGAAGGAGCAATAGGCAGCAAGGTCATCGGGGACAAACTTCACCTACTGGGCAGTAAAGGGCCTAGGAGTGACCACCACTCGTGTGGCTCACATGCCCTCTTGTTACCATCTCTGGGTGCCTCAGTGCTTGGGGGACCCTGGTGCCCAAGTAAAATGCTTAAATTGAACAGAGGCCACACAATTTGGGAGGGCCTTCAGGTACCTGGAAATTGTGTCACTGGGGATATGACATATATAATAGTACAAACAGTTTGTACAGTGAATGGAAATATGAACACCAACTATGCCCAGCACTATTGTAGGCTCCTACAATGCCAGAGGGATCCAAACAAAACCAGCAAAGCCCCTGCCCAGATGGAGTGATGTTCTAGAGAGCCACCCAGACAATGAACAATAACAGTAAGGTCTGTGATGTGTCGGATACTGGCACATACTATGAGGACACATAAAGAGGGTAAATGGATAGAAAAGATGACCAGAAATGATTCCTTGAGGAGGTGTCACTGGGCACATTTCTGAGTGAACTGGGGGGAAAAGCCACCACACAAAGGACAGCATTCTGGGCTGAGAGAACAGCAAGAGCACATTTGAGAGGACCAGGCTTAGGCTGTTTGAGGGACAGCAAGGAAGGCAGTATGGCTCTTACAGAGGGCTAGGGATGGTGGTAGAAAATAATGTCACAGATGCAGCTAAGGACTGGGGATTGTGAGCCCCGGGGGCTTGGGTTATATTCCAAGTATGAGCGTGACAGAGGGGTTCTGAGAAGAAGAAAAATGTGGTTTGGTTTGTGTTTCAAAGACTGGCCTTGGCTATTGTTTGTGGAAAGAAGAGACTCTGGGTGTGGGGAAGGAAGTGAAAATCTAGCTAAGACTCTGTCTCAGTTGTCAGGACAGACAGAGATAGCACTGCCTATACTAACACATTCCTGGTGAAAGGCGAAAATATCTGGCTCAAGATCTACAGTGAAGACAGAACTGATGAGTTAGGGGTTGACTGCAAGGGGAATGAAAGGAAGTAAGGATAAGTTAGTTTGTGGACTGAGCTATTTCTTGAGATTAGGAAGGAAACTCAGAGCAGAGCTGGGAGGACAGGAATCAAGAGTCCCATTAGGACCCAGTAAGTTGAGCTACCTATCCCACATCTCACAGAGAAACATCCAGAAGCAATTCTGTCCGGAGTATTGCACTCTCCTTTGGATTTGGGAGAAAATGATGCTACAGACAATCTTTATGATCCATGGCTGAGAAAAACCAGTGTGAGACCAATAAAGGTTTCCCCTTTCTGCACCCTCCGTGAGGGCTGTCCTTCCATACAGAGAAGCCTCGTCTTCACACTCAGCTACCACACAAGCAGTTGGCCTGGGGCTTGGGGCATGAAGCTGCCCTTTCTCCACACCACAGGCCAACTACTATTGACATGGAATTTGTCAGGACACTTGACACATCTCAAGGCAGTGTCCTTGAATAGATGTGGGAGGAAGACTGTAGACCCTTGGAAAAATACAGTGATTGACAACTTGCCTACATGTATTTCATCCATTTCCGGCTGACTTTCCTCCAAATCTGCTTTTTCACACTGATGTGAGAATACCTTAAAGGAAAAATCTCAGGGACTGAGGTCCTGATTTTCAAAATCAGACTTTAAAACACAGTGAACTCCTTAAATTGAATTTAAATAATTGCCTAAGCAAAGCTTTCTTTTTTCATTTAAGACTATTTATTTCACAACCATCTGCCCGTGCTCCCACAGAAATCTAAGTATTTAGATGCTTTTTAACTAAGTTAGTTCACTAACCCAGGATATCATGTTGCCTTGAGAATGCTTGGTTCAGGGTACAGCAGGCTGGAAATGCCCTGGTGACCGTGTCTTTCCAAGTAGACTGCAGAGAAGTCTGGAATGTAATGATGAGGTAGGATAGAAGACAGATCAGTAGAAAGGAGACCAGAAATATCATAATTCTAAAATTGTACTTTTAAGAAAGCTGCAGCTTCAGGACACAAAGTTACCCAAGGTTACAAAGCCTTTTTCCCTTCCAGGCAACCCCCCCCCCCCCCCCCGCCAAAAAAAAAGGGAGGAAGGGAGAGAGGGAGGGAGAAGGAGAAGGGAAGAGAAAGGAAGAAAGCAAAGGAAACCGTGACTTAGAGATACAATAAGCCTATAAATTGAGCCTGTGCTGTCCATCTATAAATTGAACTTGCACTCTTTGTCCAATACTACGGATTCACAAATCCCACAGACTTCTATCCTCAAGGAAAGAGCATGATCAGTGGAAACATCTCTAAACTTTAGACACGTCCAAATGGTGTGCATTCTAGGTAGCCCACAAATGGGAAGGCTGGCACACAGTAGGAGTGTACACCCTAGACCCCTGCTTCAGGACACCCCAAGGCCACATAAAAATGCCCGAGCCCCAGCCATAATGAGCCTCATTCTTTGAGTGCCTACACTTCCCTGTGAGTATGTGCTTCTTTCTGTCTAATAAGTCTCCTCTACCCTCACTCATTACATAAGTCGACAGACCTAAAACCTGTCCCATGGGTAGGGTGAGTTGAAGTCCCCGCTTGTCTGGGGAACCTGCTGAGATCCTGGGAAGTGACAACTGGATAAACAGGGTCTAGTATTTGCACGGCCCTAGGCACCTAAGGACAAAAACATCCACTCTGTAGACTCCAGCTCATGGAACTTGAAGTTCTATCTATTGTAAGATGCACCGTTATTTTATGTATCCCTAAAAAAGAAAAATAATTGCTGCAAATTGAACTACAACCCAGTGCCTTGTGGTGATTCTGTCCAACAGGCAAACCTGTCACAAAAGCCTACAACATCTTTGCCATTTCTTCCATTTAGAGCGCTTTGTTAATACTTCTGCTTGCATTGAGGTCCTTGCCTCGTACTGTGTCATTGTTTTCATGTGTCATAGTAGCAGAACATAATATGGTTTCAGCAGTTGCAGTATCTTCATTCAGTTCCAGAATGCACTCAATCACTACTTTTAAATATATATCGTGTAGTTGCAATATATATATATAATATATATATATATTAGTTGTAGTATTGTATATAGTCTTTTCTCCAAGGAAGGTACTTCCTTCACATCAAACTACCTTCTCCCTAGTCTCTTTGTACCTTTATAATTAACTGAGCTCATTTCATGCTGAATATGATTATGTAATATGATCGTATAATACTGATCATGTAATACAATCAATGCTAATGTAATTATTTTAGTTTAAATGCCAGTTACTTGACTCAGCAT
The DNA here is from genome assembly GCF_053883595.1 of Heterocephalus glaber. Lineage (NCBI taxonomy): Eukaryota > Metazoa > Chordata > Mammalia > Rodentia > Bathyergidae > Heterocephalus > Heterocephalus glaber. The sequence goes on along the minus strand of NW_028258357.1, from coordinate 16,978,252 downwards.
GTGAACAGTATGACCAAGTGCGTGTACAGGCTATGAACCATGTCACAGTGCTGCCCATAAGATACATTACCATTTCAGAGGGATGAAATCAAGGAAACTATGTGTTTTGGAATCAGTGAAATACAATATAAGCAGGGCATTGTGGAAGTGCATGAATAAACCCCAAAGAGTTTAGGTCTTGAGTTAATTGTTGTTTTTTTTTATTAGAAAAAGAAAAACTGCCATTCTGTTTTTATTTCCATAGATTTAAGATGATGTTGTGTCCATGTACAAAGAGAGACCTCAGATCTGTTAGGGTATGGCAGTATAAATGAGGCCATGTCAAGAACCTGTCTTTTTACATCTTGGTAGTTGTCAGGCATTGCCACCACTGACTTTAGCCACTGCGGTCCCTTGTTCATCCTTTGCTTTAAAATCGCTGTGCACGTAGCAAAACCATCAGACCCACCCTCAGGGAATGGAGGCGCAGGCCTATGTGCTTGGAATACTCAGAGCAGAGCTCAGGCAGAACTTTACTGCAGCTGGGAGGACAGAAGAGCTGCTGTCAGAGCCGACAAGCTGTCTGTACCCGGATGGGCCCCAGTGGCTCACCCAGCCTGGCCGCACCTCTTTCAGAGGACAGAAAGACCTGCAGCCTGACCTTTCCAGACGCCGTGGGCACTTGCCTATCATCAACCCTGCTCGGCTTTTCCACTTCTTCCTGACATGTCCTCACCCTCGTTCTGGGCTGAATACCCTGATTCTCTGCAGACCTCAAGCACATTCTCTCCTCGGGGGCATGGGGGTCCCTGTTCCCACTTCATGTGCATCTTCATCTTTCTCCTTCCGCATCACCTCAGCCCGCACATGACCTCCTCAGGTCAGAGCCTCTTCATCACCCACACGAAGTAGTCCTCCCACCCTCCATCATATCACCCTAGATAGACGTTTGTTTGCTGTTTGTATCTTCCTTTTTGTAGCCCTAAATCTCTCATCTATCCATCTACTCATTAATAGTCATAGCCCCCACTAGAACGCACGCTCAGCTCTGCATGGTGTACACCTGGAACACACAGAAGGTGGCCAGTGTACAAATGAACAAACTCAGCAGGATTCTCATCTCATCAGGAGGTTTGGGGGGGTACTTTTGTTTGTTTGTTAACTATTTGGCTTAATACCTTTCCTTCATCATAAGACTTCACACTTAGATGACCTTATCACTTCTTAGTTTGAAGGGTTCTATGCTCTTCCCTAAAAGCTGGCCCACAACTGGAAACTCCAGGCCCCACTCTGCTGTCGGCCCTGACCCTCTGTCCCATGCAGGGCCTTGCTAATGGACACAGCTCCTCTCCCTTCCTGTTGCTGCCTTCTGTGGCCTCTTACAGAGGCATCTGTGAGCATCTGCATGAGCAGCAGCAGCAGCAGTGCACGTGTGTGTGTGTGCACGTGTGTGCGTATGTGCCTGTGGGCGTGTGCATGTGTGCATTGAGGCAGGGAGTGTGATGCACAGTTGCTAACCCGGTGTCTCTCCCTTTCACACCCGCCCGTGCTGACTCAGCACGGAACTGGGTACCTGTCCAGAACTCAGAACCTCTTTAGGGCTGGGCAACCTGGCTGCTCAGGCTTCCCTTACTAACAGGGATCCTTGCGTGAATGACTTTTTCTTGAGGATATATTGATTTCTGCTCTGGGGAAGAGGATCCAAGGAACATCAAATAGCTCCTGACTTTGGAAAGGTAATAAACTGATGATAATCGACCATAAGAGGTTTTTTTTCTCTGATTATTACCATCAGAGTGTGTGTGTGCACGTGTGCACACATGGGTATATGTGCACACAAGTGTGCATGCACACAGGGGAGTTAAAGCAATAATGATATAAACTACTTTTTTTTTAAACAGATTTGAGGCTTTCAAAGTAACCCAGAGAGAAATTCTTTATAAAGATTTGGCTCTCCCGCTTTGGAGTATGAATAGCATATTACATTAAATATTTATACACCAAGACTACACCCATGTATAAACTTCCATGTCCTATATATCCTTATATCTTCCACAAAGACTTGCATATTAAACAGTGCGTAGTAAGAACCAAGCATGGTGGCACACGCCTGTAACCCCAGCACTCAGGAGGCTGAGTCAAGAGGATTGCCTCAAGTTCAAGGCCAGCCTGGGCTACATAGTGAGTTCAAGGCCAGCATGAACTACATAATGAGGCCTTCCTTGTCTTAAAACATAAACAAAAAAGTGAATAATAATTGCTTGGTTGAATAGATGAATGGTCTTGAAGAAGGTATTGAAGAAGGTTTTTTTTGTTTTGTTTTGTTTTTTTGTACCGGGGATCGAACTCAGGACCTTGCACTTGCAAGGCAGGCTTGGTGCCACTGAGCTAAATCTCCAGCCCAAGAAGGGAAGTATTCATAAGAGTGCAGATCAGTTCTTAATCCTCACTATGCATAAAAATCACTCTAGTAGCTTTTTAAAAATATGGGTACCCAGGCCCGCCTCCAGATATTTCTATTCAATTATTTGAAATGAGCTGTAGGCTTCTGCTTTTTAAAGGACCCCAGTTGATTATGTAAAATTAGAGTTTAAAACAATTAACCTAGGTAGAAAGTACTGCATACCCTAAAAATAATAATAATCCAATCAATGTTAAAGATTGTGGTTAATAAGTCACAAGAAAAATTTTGCCTAGATAATACGAAGCCTGGTGAATATCTTTGCCTTTTCTTTTCTTTTCTTTTCTTTTCTTTTTTTTTTTTGGTACAGGGATCAAACTTGGGACCTTGCACTTTTTTTTTAAATTTCATTTTATGGGTACATTTTAGGTATACAATATAATGACGTTCATCATTGGGAGTTTGCACCTTTACATAATCTCTCTTGGTTCTTATTTTTCCCAATTCCCCTGCCTCCCTTCAACCCCTCCATCCCTCCCTATTTACAAAGACTTTGTTTCCATTTTTTCATTTTCTCATATTAATTCCATTCCCTTCTTTCCTTTCCCCTACCCCTCCCACTTCCTTCCCCTTTGCCACTTTTCTTCCTATTTCACATTATCTATTATACCTTTTAGTCCTTACTTATGCTTTCAGTTTCTCACACTAGAGAAACTATTCGGTATTTACACGTGTCAAATGTGCATCCATTTAGCTATAAATGTCTCTAATTTCTCATGTTTTATGGCTGAGTAGTACTCCATTTTATAAAAAAAAACACACACACACATTTTCTTTATCCAGTCTCCAGTTGATGGGCATTTGGACTTCTTCTAAGTTTTTGGCTATTACAAACTGTGCTGCTATGAACATGGGCCCACATATATCACTGTGGTATGATTCTTTTAATTCTTTAGGGAAGATCCCCAGCAGTGGAATAGCTGGGTCAAATGGGACTTCCAGTCCTAGTTCTTTGAGGTATCTCCATACTGATTTCCACAGTGGTTGCACCAGTCTGCACTCCCACCAGCAGTGGAGCAAGGTTACTCTTTCCCCACAGCCCCACCAGCATTTGTTATTGGTTGATTCCATGATAGCAGCCATTCTTTCTGGAATGAGGTGGAATCTCAGCGTTGTTTTCATTTGCATCTCTCGAATGACCAGTGGTGTTGAACAATTTTTCATGTATTTATTTGCTATTTCTACTTCTTTGTCTGAGAAATGTCTGTTCATTTCAGATGCCCATTTTTGGATTGGGTCTTTAAATTTGGGAGGTCTGATCTTTTTAAGTTCTTTGTAGATTCGAGATAGTAGACCTTTGTCTGAGGAAAAGCAGGTGAAGATTTTTTCCCACATTGTGGGTTGTCTCTTCACACTGCTGGTGGTTTCTCTTGCTGTGCAGAAGCTTTTTAATAAGAAGAGATCCCACTTGTTGATTGTTTGTGCTAGTTCACAGGCAACTGAGGTTTTGTTCATAAAATCTTTTCCTACACCAATGTCTTCAGGAGTTCTACCTAACCTCTGTTCGCAGCTGGTTCAGAGTTTCTATTTTAATATTTAGATCTCTAATCCATTTTGATTTTAGTTTAGTGCATGGTGAGAGATATAGGTCTAGTTTTAATCTTTGGCAAGTTGAAACCCAATTTTCCCACCACCATTTATTAAAGAGGCTGTATTTCCTCCAGTGAGGGTGTTTGGCTCCTTTATCGAAGATGAGATGGCTGAGCATGTCTGCAATTGTTTCTGCATCTTCTAATCTGTTCCACTGGTCCTCAGGTCTGATTCTTTGCCAGTACCATGCTCTTTTTATCACAGTAGCCTTGTAGTATAGTTGCAGGTTGGGGATTGTGATACCCCCTGCCATGTCTCTGTTACCTAGAATTGCTTTTGCTATTCTGGGTCTCTTCTTGTTCCAAATGAATTTTTGGATTGTTTTCCCAAGGTCCGTGAAGTATGTTGCTGGGATTTCAATTGGGTTTGCACTGAATCTATATATCAGTTTTGGAAGTATGGCCATTTTCACTATATTGATCCTTCCTATCCAGGAGCAGGGGATGACTTTCCATTTTCTAATATCATCTTCAATCCCTCTTTTCAGATTGGTATAGTTTTCAGAGAAGAGGTCTTCGATTTCTTTTGTTAGGTTGATTCTTAGGTATTTCAGTTTTTTGGATGCTATTGTGAAAGGAATTGTTTGCCCTATTTCTGTCTCAGTGAGTCTATTGTTCAGTGTAGAGGAAAGCTATTGATTTTTGTTTGTTGACCTTGTATCCAGCTACTTTACTGAATTTGGTTATTAAGTCTAGAAGACTCCTGGTGGTGTTCTTGGGGTCTTCTATATAAAGTAACATGTCATCTGCAAATAATAACAATTTGACTTCTTCACTTCCTATCTTTATTCCTTTTATTTCTTTCTCTTGTCTAATTGCCATGGCTAACGTTTCCAAAACTATATTGAAAAAGAGTAGTGAGAGTGGACATCCTTGCCTTGTTCCTGATTTTAGTGTGAAGGATTTCAGTTTTTGACCACTTAGTATGATATTGGCTGTTGGTTTTTCATAGATGGCTTTTATCAGATTGAGGTAGAGACCATGTATTCCAATTTTTTGTAGGGTTTTTATCATAAATGCATGTTGGTTTTTGTCAAATGCTTTTTCTGCGTCGATTGAGATGATCATATGGTTTTTGTCCTTGGCTCCATTGATATAGTCTATTACATTGATTAATTTGCATATGTCAAACCATCCCTGCATCCCTGGGATGAATCTTATGTGGTCAGGGTGTATCTTCTTGATGATCTTCTGCATTCTATTTGCCAGTATCTTATTCAGGATTTTTGCATCTATGTTCCTTAGTGAGATTGGTCTGTAGTTCTCTTTTTCAGCTGGGTCTTTCTCTGCTTTAGGGATTAAGATGATGCTTGCTTCCAGGAATGATTTTGGGAGTATTGCTTCCCTTTGAGTTTCATTGAAGAGTTTAAACAGTAGTGGCAGCAGTTCCTCTCTAAATGTCTTGTAGAATTCAGCAGTGAAACCATCAGGACCTTGTTGGCTTTCCTTAGTTGGGAAGTTTTTAATTACATTTTCAATTTCATTGGTTGATATTGGGTTGTTTAGAATTTTTAGGTCTTCTTCGTTCAACTTTGGTAATTCATAATCTGTCCATTTCTTCTGTGTTTTCCATCTTATTGGCATATAGGTTCTAGAAGTAGGTATTGATGATCCTCTGGATTTCTGCTGTGTCTGTTGTAATTTCACCCTTTTCATTCCTAGTTGCATGGATTTAGGCTTTTTCTTTCCTTTTTCTGATAAGGTTGGCTAAGGGTTTGTCAATTTTGTTTATTCTTTTGAAGGACCAACTCTTGGCTTCATTAATTTTTTGTATTGTTCTCTTAGTCTCCATTGAATTGATTTCTGCTCTGATCTTTATAATTTCCTCCCTTGTAGGAGCTTTGGGTTTGTCCTGCTCTTCTTTTTCTAGGAGCTTGAGGTTCAGCATCAGATTGTTTAATTGGGCTCACTCTGTTTTCCTAATATGTGTATTCACTGCTATGAATTTCCTTTGTAAGACTGCTTTCATTGTGTCCCATAGATTCTGGTGTGTTGTATTGTCATTGTCATTTAATTGAAGGAACTGCCTGATTTCCTCTTTAATTTCCTCTGTGACCCATTTGTTATTCAGAAGTGTGTGTTCAATTTCCATGTGTTTATGTAATTTTTGTGATTTCTTTTGCTATTGATTTCCAGTTTCATTGCAGTATGGTCTGATAATATACAGGGGATAATTTCAATTCCTTTGCACTTACTTAAATATGTTCTGTGAGTGAGTATGTGGTCTATTTTGGAGAACGACCCATGTGCAGCTGAAAAGAATGTGTATTCTGATTTTGTGGAGTGGAACACTCTGTAAACATATGTTAAGTTCATTTGTTCGAGTTCAGTTGTGTTCTAGTATTTCATTATGTATTTTTTGTCTAGTTGATCTATCTATTTGTGACAGTGGGGTATTGAGGTCCCCTACTACTATTGTATTAGTGCATATATGACTTTTCATGTCCGTTAGTATTTGTTTTATATAGTTGGACACACTAGCATTTGGTGCATAGATATTTATGATTGTCATTTCTTCCTGTTGGATTGTTCCCTTTACAAGGATGTAGTGTCCTTCTTTGTCTCTTTTAATCAGTGTTGGTTTGAAATTTACTTGATCTGCAAGGAGGATAGCTACTCCTGCTTTTTTTCAGGTTCCCATCACATGGAATATTGTTTTCCACCCTTTAACTTTCAATCTATGAGTTTCATTTTGAAATAAGTGTGTTTCTTATATGCAGCATATTGGTGGATTTTGCTTCTTGACCCATTCTGCCAGTCTATTTCTTTGATTGGTGAACTGAGACCATTAACATTGATGATTTTAATTGATACATATTGACTTATCATTGTCATGACTTTTTCTTTTTGTTGGATTCTCCCCCTTTACATTTAATTTCTTTTTGCTCCAGATGGGTTCATTCTGCTTTGCTTCCTGGGGTTGTGATCCTCATTGTCTGTTCCTAAGATATTGTTTAAAATTTTTTGGAGTGCTGGTTTGGTATTCATAAAGTTCCTAAGGTGCTCTTTGTTATGAAAGTATCTTATTTCTCCATGGATTTTGAAAGATAGTTTTGTAGGGTACCTCAATCTGGGTTGGAGGCTGTTTTCATTTAGGGCTTGGAATACATCACTCCAAGCTCTTTTTGCCTTGAGGGTTTGTGTTGAGAATTCTGCTGTGATTCTGATGAGCTTTCCTTTGTATGTGATTTGTTTCTTTTCTCTAACTGCTTGTAGAACTTTGTTCTTCTGTTGGGTTTCTGGAATCTTAACAATTATATGCCTATGTGTAGATTTTGTTTTTTATCAAGGCTATTTGGAGTCCCATGTGCCTCACTTATCTGTATGGGACCTTGCACTTGCAAGGCAAGCGACGGAACCACTGAGCTAAATCCCTGGCCCTATCTTTGCCTATCTTAAGTCACCCATTTTATACTTAAAATAAAAATAAAGACTAGACTGTAATAAAAATAATCCTTTATTTTAAAATAGGAAATCCCACATATATTTCCAAAAACAACTTTTATTTTTGGTACCAGGTATCAAATTCAGTAACTTGCGCTTGCGAGGCAGGCACGGTGCCACTGAGCTAAATCTCTGGCCCTCAAATACTTTAAATTCTTTAAATTCTGATCCAACACAAAACTAATTGCCATAAATATTTATTTGCATGGGCTTAAAACATTTTGAAGTTATTGAGTCCAATAAAAAAGTAAGACAAGTGAAACAATTTTTCTAGAATAGAAGGAAAATAATTGTGTAATTGTAATATGGACTTCCTGAAAGATATGCCCCCTGGAACCTGTAAATGTGACCTTATTAGGAAAAAGCATCTTTGTTAATCTAATTAAATTAAAGACTCAAGAAAAGACTATCCTGGATTATCCACATAGGCCCTAAACTAAGTAAGTGTCTTCATAAGAAGAGAAGACACAGGCAAAGAGGAGATGCACATGAGAAGAGAGGCCAGAGGCTGGGCTGATGCTGCCATGGCCACATAGCACTGGAAGCCATGGGAAGCTGTAAATGGCAAGAAGCTATTCTCCCTCTGGATTAAGGGATCCTGGGAGCCTGGCTTTGCTTTCCACATTGCTTTCAGACTTTCTGTCCTCCAGAACTGTAAGAGATTAAATTTCTGCTCTAAGCCACCCAGGTCTGGGTAATTTCTACAACAGCCTTAGGAAACTGTACAATAATGTTTTTGACATAGTGTCCATGGGACCAGAAGTGCCTGCCTGATGGGACATAGTGAGGACTGTTTAGGATTAAACTTGGTAAGGATTAGCTCTGTTCCAGCTTTGGAATGACACCACAGGTGATCAAGCTCTGTTTCATTAGTCGGGCAATGTCCTTATTTGGGACTTCAAGCAGTTAGGAATGTTATTAGCTTCAAATAACTGAAACTTGACCAAAAATTATTTCAGCCATACTGACAAGAGCTGTGTCAGTCGACAAGTGGCCTGGAAGTGTCACTTGCTAGCAGTGTCATTTAGGACCAAGACAGTTCCAGTCTTTTTGTTCTGCTGCCCTTAGCATCATTCATGCTTTCATTTTCTCACCTCATGATGACAAGGTGGCTACAGCAGCTTCAGACACCTGTTTCCACAGATGAGGGAAAGAGAGAGAAAGGATAGGGATGTGTTTCTTTTACCAGGAAATTAAAAGCTTTTCCAGAAACCTTCCAGCAGCCTTGGGTGTGCATCTCAGGTGTGTCACAGAGTCACTGCCCAGCTTCTTCTAACTTCTGTAGGGGAAAACAAGCAAAGGAAAGGAAATTGGGGTAGATTTTGACTGGCCAGCTGATAACATCTGTCACAGAGCTGTAGAAACTATTCTCAGGAAACAGTGGGTCCTCTGGGGAGGTCTTACACTATTTTTATCAAGTTGGATAGAAAATCCTCAAACTCTGAATTCCTAGGCTTATGACTTAGAAATGAGAAGAAAACATAAATTTCTTTAATCAATTTGAGTTAGAAAATTTCTAGAAGGTGCAAAATGATTGTCAAACTTTCCTTATAGCCCCATCACACTTTTAATTATCTTAATCTTTTATCCAGGGGGGGAGGGGAGAGAGAGAGAGAGAGCGCTTGAGATTCCTTTAGATTCCAAACAAAAATTTGAAACAAAGAGGAGAGATCACTTTGTGGCTGATTTTACCCTAGCTTTGTTCTGCTAATTTTATTCTCTCCTTGGCCTTCTGGTAGATAGAAGCGTTAGTTCAGGTGGAAGGATCTGGAAACAGGAAATGTTTATCTTTATTCCTCTGTGCCTCTCATTGGCATATGCACAACTGTTCATCAGCTGGAGTCTGGCGGGATCTGACCAGTGCAGTTCAGTAGCTATCTACCATCTACGCGCTGCGTCGAGCACTGTGCTGGGTGGCAGAGAGGCGCTGTGAGTAAGCCCCCAGAGTCTCCTCTGAAGAGCTCACCTTCCGAAGAGGAGAAGCAAACACCACAATGCAGTGCAATAAGTGCCACGCTCAAAGTTTACATGGAGACCCCTATAACGGGGACCTTAAAATACGCGGAGAGCAGGGGAGAGAGGTCTTCCCCGGGGAGCTTTACAGTGCACAGGAGGAGGAGGGCTCCGTTGGCTTGGGAGGAAGCTGCAGCTGGATTAGATGCTGACATCAGAACTGAACTCCTGCACCGTTGTTTAGGAGAGGAAACGGAGCAGGGAGAAGATGTCAGGGTGGAGAGAGGGGAAGAGGGCAGCAGTGGGTTGTGGGCCCCCGTGTGCAACCATGAAGACCCAGAAATAGAGCTCAGAAGCAGGACCGTGGAGACACAGCCTCCCCCACCATCTCCATGCCCGACTGGAGTGGGTGAGTGGCTGCTTCTCCAGGCGGCTCGGGCTCAGCTGCCTCTTCCCCTGCCCACGCGGGAGCAGGGGCGGCCTCCTGTGCCAAGGTAGCCAGGCGGGGCAGGTGGCGCTCCTCCCAGCGCGCCGGCCGACCACCCAGGCCCCAGCATCACAAGCCAGGGACCGGAGACCCGGCACACAAGGCGGCCTTCTGAGCCCAAAGAAGCAGGTGGAGGAGTAGGGTTAGGCTACAGTCCCTGGCTCTCCCCCGGCAGAAGCATTTTACCTTCCTGAAGCCTTTGAATAGTGTGTGGTCCTTGACGACGCGTTTGCATGTCGAGGATCACTGTTCCCAGTGAGGTAGGAGTTATGCATTGTTCCCATCTTCCAGCAGGAGCAGGAGGAGCAGTCCTCCTGCGTGTGCACATTTAGAAAGGGACAGGGCCAGAACTCAGCCTGGGTCTGCTGGAATCCAGGTCTCTCCACAGAGACCTCAGCGTGTCTGCAGTCAATCTTTTTCTTTTCTTTACACTTCACTACATCATGTTTCAAGCTGCCATCTCCCGGAACTTCTGGTAAACATCAAGTCCAGCTCAGGTTTCTGGATTGCTTGCCCAATGTTGGAAGAATATGCTTCTTGCACAGCTGGATTTCTGCGGGAGAACCTCCTGGTGTTTTGTGGGTCCACCTGCCAGGCACAGTGATGGCCTCACACACACACACACACGCACACACTCACACACACACTCACACTCACGCCATGTCCCTGATGAGCACCTCGCTGCACACTGTGCAGACTGTGCAGGCGGAGGGAGGAAGCCGGGCTCCGAAACGCTCACCTTCCCTCAGGGGTCCCCCGTGCACCTGCCAGGCCACTGCCGGCCACTTCCTCTGCTCCATCCCCACCTCCCTCTTCTCCTTGGTGATGGAGGCTGGTAGAGCCCTTCCCCACCGAAAGCAAAACCCAGTCCTTGTTCATATACAGCATGTGGCTTAGGACAGAACAAAGAGAAAGCAAAGGTGGTTTCTTAGATGTTTACCAGGTTAATGATGGATCGCCGTCTTGTACAGTCTGCATTTGGCTAGGGAAGTGGGGATTTTCTTTTCCAGTGCCAGTAGTCCCACCTCAGAAGAAAAGCAGGAGGGATCAGCTCACAGCAGCCTACATCCATTCCATTTTTAATATAATTACCTACAGTTGGTTAAACCAGCAAAGTCTTGTATTGCTTTTTTATTAAAAATGAGTATGCATATTTACAAATAGTCTTGATTTATTGAGCACGGTCTAGATTTTTCTCTGATTTCTTTATATTGTTTTCTGTCTACTGCATGAAAATTTCTCTGTTAATGAACTTGGTTGCAATTAAGGCCACCCACGGTCCCTTTTAAAGATAAAACACCAGTTAGTGTTCATTAAACGATATATAAAAGTTGCCGCCTGCTGTGCAAGCGCAAGGACCCGAGTTTGATCCCCAGTACCAAAAAAAAGGTATATAAAAGTCTCGTGGCTGTACCTTCTCTAATTGTTCATTCTTTGAAAAACAGTTGAAGTTCATAGTGAAATAGTTGATAACCTATAAAAGTAGCTGCCCCAATCATGAAAAGGAAACCAATTAGTCACATCTGAGCTGCTTTAGGTATGAAGCAATTGGAGGGTGTAGGTAAAAATTTATGCGTTATTTAAATTCCATTATCCTTTTGTACAGATATGACTTTGTCTTCCTCATCTGAGGATTCTTTTATTGAAGTAAACCAACCTTCATAGACGACCACATTCTGAAATTCAAGAAGGAAATAATTCAAAGGGAGAGAAGGCTTATAATTTCCAACTTAGTGACAAAATTTTCTCTTTAACCTTTGGTCTCATTACCTCCCTGACACCTGGATGCATAAACAGAATAAAGCCCAGAGGATTACTCTGGACTTTTATAGAAGTAGCCCAGTGGGAATAAATGTACAATATAAATATGCATTTTAAACACACCATCTTTTGAAGCTAAGGTAGTTACAGTGCTTCCCAAATACTTTTATTCCCTGAAGCAACACCTTGGTAGCAGTGAGCAAAAACAGTGATTTGAATGCTCATCACCCATGATCTTTATTTGCCATTTCAAACAATAGAGAATGAAATTCAGAGTCTGGAGAGTTATGTTTGGCTTTCACAAATTGTGGAAGGAATAGAATGAATAGATGGAATAGTATGAAGAGATGAATAACAACAACAAATGTTTAATGAACTTCTGTTATATGCAAATCACTTTTCTAATTGCTTTACATATATTGATCATTTAAAAATTTAAGTAACATACTTTGATAAGGATAATCATAACACATGACATTGGACATAATTTTAAATTAGAAATAATGTTTTTTGGTATTAGCATTGAAACTAAATTTTTCTTCTTCATTGTTAATGAACAGAAGGTTAACAACATATTCCTTGACAATTCTGCAAAATATTTGTGAAAGTCCATAAAACCTTTGAAGCATACATACCCTAGAGCAACTATAGCAATAATTATAACAAGTGACATTTTTAAAACACCTTGGAGATAATGCAATAAAGTATATCTTCCATGGAATCATTCCTTTCCAATAATACAATTTTCAGAAGACAAGGTGAGTGTCATTTTCTGCTTTGCATATGGGAAACTGCAATTCAGAGGAGTTAAATAAATTGCTGAGTTAAATTGCTGCAGCTCAGAGGAGTTAAATAAAACGTTCTTGTATCAGCCCCAGCCTGTCTGACTGCAGGTCTCTGTGCTCTTTGTAGTGTGCCACAGACTTAGTGGTCATGAGGTGAGTCATGGGTTTTTGGCTTTTCATCCATGGAGTCGACAATCTCTTCAATTTAATGGAGTATCCCACTCTATGAAAAGTATAGTGTGCTGGAAGTCTCATGCAGTCTTCTGAGCAGCCATGAAACAATTCAGCAAGTCTTTGGCCTCATTAATTTCCTCATCTAGACAATGAAGGATTTGGATACCTGGTACCTGTGTACCTCTAACTCTGATCAGCACCTGACAAGCCTTTATATAATTATCGAATAAATTCCATTGTACTATTTCTGACACTTCCCTTTTACAACATTAGCTGTAGCTGAATAAAGAGACAACCAATGCTGAAGCGATGTCTGAATTGGTTTTGGAAGACAAATTGGGGTCTCGAAGGTGAACAGGGCAGAGAAGGGTGGTCCAGATGAATGAAGAGAGAGCTGTACAGATGTGTGCAACAATGCATCATAAAGGAAGAATGCCAAGCTTCTGATATCACTAAAATGGAAACTGCGAGGAGACTGGGGTTCAGTGCTAGAAGTGATGGAAAGAGAGAAGTTACCAGCCACCACCTCTCCTGCCTGTAGGCTCCCCATTGCAAGGGCCCAAGGTAGAAAGTGGAAAGGCCTCAACTGGAAATCAAGATTAGATTTTTTTTCACTATTAGATGAAATAATCAATTCTGATTATTAAATTTAGACTCTTTTCTATCTAAACTGACCTTAGGGTCTTTTTTTTCACCTAAGTGTGAATAGGGCTCCCCAAGTTTTTATTCAGAGACAGAAAGAAACCAGTACCATGGAATAAATTTATATAGTTGAGGAGGGGGAATTGCCTTGTAATGTCTTTATAACCATGAATCACACATGTTCAACATACTTGTTTTATATCCATATATATGAGTCAATCACCTAATAATAAGTAGAGTAAAACATCATTCTTTTTTTCTTTATAATAGATGGAATAGAAACACCTCAAGGTACTGTTCTTGGGCACTTTTTGTTCAGTCTTGTAAATGCAGGAGTTTGGAATCTCATCTCAGTTCATGCTCAAATACTGACTTCAGAATAAATACCTGACACAAATTTTTAAATGATTTTTTTTCTTTTTTTAAAAAAAGAATTTAATTCTGCGAGCCAGCATACCCTTCCATTTTCCAGATGCCAACTGAGTTCTGATTAAGTGGGTTTCAATAATTGAGGTTTGACTACATTGACTCAGTTCTTAACTAGGCTACCTATTGGAATTCCAACACCAGGCTGCACCCCATACCAATTAAATCAAAATCCCTAGAGTAGGAGCCAAACATCCGTATTTTTCAAAGGTCTCCCTGATTATTGCAATGTGCAGCCAAGGTTGAGAACCAGAGCTATTTTGTTTACCCAGACAGGCATTAACATACAATTGGCTTCCTGTTTTCATTAGGATATATCCATTATGTATATTATCCTAATAAAATATTTAATGGTGTATCAAAATAAATTCTAAAAACAGATCATGAAGACAATGAAATAAGTTTTCTGATCATCTTTATTCAATTTAGATGGAAGTAAAAACAATGCCATTTCTCTCAGTATTTATAGTACTGGTCTCTCAATAAGTAGTGAAGAAATCTGTGTATAAGTAATGTAGCAACAGTTTGGTACTGATGAATAGTAATTTGATCGCTAATGTTGAACACAGTGAATTAGCAGTTATGTTTTTGGTCAAGATTTTTTTTTACCGTGTGCTTAAGTAAATATAAAAAAAAATAATCATTGTGTGCAAAATATTTTGGACATATGTGTAGTAATAAGACCCATAGGAAATTATATAGTAATAGACATATTAAATATTTGAAAGATCTCGTTATCCCTATGCAGATTGTTTTGATAATTTAATGTTAATATAGAAAAACATATTCAAGAGAGTTAAACTTGAGCTTTATGTAAATAACTTTTTTCTAGATCTCTTTTATTGAAGCCAAATGAGAAAAGCCAGATACCCAAAGATTCAAACTTACAAACTTGTAAACTAGGGAGAGATCATTCACATTATAGAAAGGATTTTCTGCTTTACAAAAGGATTTATCCCAGCATTTCTTTAACTACAGACACTATAGATTTGTAAAATACACATTCTTCTAGACGCTCTGCTCTAAATATACTGTCATATCCTAGGGATTTTAAGTAGCCCTATAGTAAAACCTTTTGTTATGCAAATGTATCCCTCTAATCGATCTGTTTTGTGTATGTATATTTTTTCCCCACAAATCTGAACTTACTAAAGGATGCTTCACATGTAAAAACAACCCCTACACTTAAGTTCTGGCTTGGGAAAGCAATGGGATTCCTGTTCAGGCAACATGGTAGAGTAATTAGTTACCCTGAAAATGTGTTAAAGACATCTGGCAAATCTAGATAAAATATTTTTTCAAAAATTTTTGATGCCCTTCTGAGCTAGAAAGAAAATAAATAGCTCTGCAGAGGCTAGAGACTAAGAGAGAACTGAAACTCAGAGCAGGAAAGTCCAGCTCTGTCTGACTGCTCATGGGGAGAGCCCTGTACATAGTTCAGAGGCTTGAGTTTTAACATCTTTTGGGACCAGGAGACCAGGCCTCTGCCCTGTCAAAGGAGGGAGTTAGAACAGAGACCACTCACATAGTCTGAATCCCACAGAAGCTCCTCTTTAAATAAAAATATGAATGTGGACAAAATTATCTGCCCCCTGGCATAAGAAATAGGTTAATTTGTCTTTCGGCCTGGGTTCAGAGAGAGGGAGTAGAGATTCTTCCTGAGAGACTGGAGCCACAGGCAAGCACCTCATTTTCTGTGTGAGTTATTGGTCTACAAAGCTCCAAGCTGAAAAATTTTACATGAAAATTGATCTCAGGCTGAGATGCCTCAGGGATACTGTTGCTGAACCCAAAATTAGATTTATGTGCCAAGTGCATAGTAAGCAGCAAACACAGAACATTGTGCTTAGAGTAGAGGAAGCTTACCCAAGAAGGTACCAGCTAAGAAGATGGAGGATAGACTGACTTCAAATCTGTCTTTCCCTAGCATGCATGATTAGGCTTATAGAAGAGGAAAGAGGACGGAAGGAGACACCTAGGAGGAAACTAGTGGTTTCACAAGGCTCAATAAAATCACGCTTTTCAGACGTTTTGTCACTAGTGAGTATCTGGAAACCACTGAGCAATCTATGGTTCTATAACATAAGCTTGTAAATCATCTTGTGATGTTGTCAGTTCATTCTTCTGCAACAAAGACAACAAGGTCATCAACTGGTAACTGTAGGAATTGGAATGGGAAGTGTGCACTCCAGGGAAAAAAAAGAATGTGCTGTTTGCTTTTTAAATTTTAACAAGGGAGGGTGGACTGTTTAAGCTTCTTACAAGAGAAAATAGCTTATTCATTTTGTTATGGAAGCTCAGTTACAATGCCCCAAGAAATAAACTGAAATCATCTCTGGAGAGACGTACCTTCGATCACACTGGCATGGTACTATGTCTTTATACCTCATCGACTTAGTTAAGCCAGAACTGTGTTTCTCAGAATTCCTTTCCTTGCATGTTTCTCTGTTAAAATTGGCCATAAAGGACATTGGTTTGAGAACTGAAAGGCACAATATGGAAACAGCCATTTCTGCACTCTGAAAGTCAGTATAGGCGGTCTGGGCATGTGGTTACTAATCTGTTAACCATCTTGTTGTCACTGAGGAGCACCAAGACCTGCAGCTCTCTGGCCTCCACTGGATTCCTTCCTTTGAGTTCCCTCGTCCTGGGCCAAGTGTGGTACGACTCCATGTTGAAGAGTTCAGTCAGACTTCCCTCCAGGTAATCAGCATCACTGACCTTAAAGGTCCTGAGAGAGTCAATGTGTTAGCTTTCAGTTACGATCACAGAATACCTGAAATAATAAACTAATAAAAAGGAAAGGCTTGTTTTAGCTCACAGTTTTGGAGATTTCCATCCGTGACTGAATGTCCCCACTGCTTTTAACCTGTGGAGGCACAGTACATCACGGCAGGCACAAGTGCTGGAGAAAGTTTCTTCACCTCATGGCTAGGTATGAAAGAGAGAAAGGAAGCATTAGGGTCCCACTGTTCTCTTCAGGAGGATGTCCCCAGTGACTGAAAGACCTCAGATTCCAAACCACATGAAAAGGCAACAGCCTGCCATGCACCTCCTAACCAGCTCCCCAGTTGCCCAAGGTCGAATTTCTTTACAAAATCTGTCACTCTGTTTGATTTACAACGATCTGTTTCTTTGGTCACCCCCTGACTGATACACATAGGATTCCTTCAGGTGAATTCTAAATTAAGTAAGAGCTCATAATCTAAAATTACAAAACACACAAAGAAGTTCTACCTTATTTACATGAATCAACAATAAAAATAATGGCCAATAATGACCATGTAAAAGCAATGTACCAAACACTGACAATATTAACCATCATGTGAAATGTTGGACACCAGTAATATGTAAAACAAAGGGATTATCCTGGGAATTTATGACAGTTTTAACATGAGAAAAGTCAATTATGTAATTCCTTACATTAAAAGATTAAAGGCCAAATATACAAATTATTATATCCAAAGAAACTAAGAACTTTTGACAACCTTCAAGACAGATTTATAGTAAAATATTCTTATTAGATTAGGAATTGAAAGGCAATTCTTTTTTCCCCTAAGTAAAATTTTTACTTAGTTTTTTAAAATTTTTAATTTATTAGTACATGTGTACAGTAGATAATGTTTACATTCCTCCTGGGAGGATGGTACATGTACATAACACATCTTAATTCCTTTTTCATCCCCTTTCTCTTCCTTCTGTCCCTCCACTCATCCTTGAGCCCCTTCCATTTTTTGGTACATGTTTATAGTACATAATATTTACTTTCCTTGTGTGACACTGGCACATGTACACAAAACATACCATTCCTTTTTTCACCTCTTCTCCCTTCCTTCCCTCCTTCCTTCCTTCATCTATTAATCCTCTTCCCCTTTAAGAACAGTCTATCTCCCTACTTGCTATTATCTATCTTTTATTTTGTGTGTTTTACTCTGGGCTTTTCATAAAAGAGAAACAATGTTAGTTAACCTTGTGTGATTTATGTCATTTGACATTATGGTCTGAAGGTGAATCCATTTTCCTACAAATGTCCCAAGTTTATCTTTGTGAGAGAGTCCTGCTCCATAGTGTGTAAATACCACATTGTCTTTATCAATTCATCTGTTGATTGACACCTGGGCTGCCTCCAAGCTTTAGCTATTGTGAAGTGTGCTGCTCTAAACATTGGTATGCATGTATCTCTGTAATATGATGTCTTTAACTTTTTTGGGAAGATACCTAGTAGGGGGGGAATCGCTAGGTCAAATGGAAAGTCTAGCTTTAGTTTTTTTGAGGATGCTCCATAGAGATTTCCATAATCATTGGCCTAGCTTACATTCCCACCAACAGTGTGAAAGGGTTCCTTTTCCCTGGAGCCTCTCCAGCATTTGTTATTATTTGATTTTTCGACGATGGCTATTCTTTCTAGGGTAAGATGAAATCTCGGGGTTGTTTTAATTTGTGTTTCTCTAATGGCCAGTGACGTTGAGTATTTCTTGGTGTATTTATTATCCATTTGTACTTTTGTGAAATGTCTATTCATTTTGTGTACCCATTTTTTGAGTGGATCTTTTAATTTTGGGGTCTAATGTTTTTGAGTTCTTTATATATTCTAGATATGAGTCCTCTGTCTGATGAATAGCTGGCACAAATGCTTTTCCCGTTCTGTAGGTTGTCAATTTACTCTATTGGTTGTTTCTTTTGCTGTGCAGAAGCTTTTTAATGGAATATGATTCCATTTGTTGATTCTCAGAACTATTTCCTGTGCAATTGGGGTTCTGTTCAAAAGTCCTGGCCTACACTTGTGACTTCAAAAGAGTTTTACCATCTTGTCTTCCATCAGGTTAAATGTTTCTAGTTTAACACTTAGTTTTTTTTAATCTATTTTGATTTTAATTTAGTACCCGGTGGGAGATATGGGTCTAGATTCAGTCTTCTGCATGTGGGCGGCAGTTGTCCCAGCATCCTTTATTAAGGAGGGCGTCTGTCTTCCTGTGTGTGTTTTTGGCCCCTTTGTCAAAGATATAGTTGAATGTGTTTGGGGTTGTTTCTGCATCCTCCATTCTGTTCCATTGATCCTCAGGTCTGTTTCTGTGTCAGCACCGTGCTGTTTTACCACAGTAGTTTTGTACTATAACTTCAAGTCCAGGATTGTGGTGTCTCCCACTTTGCTCTTTTTAGGATTGCTTTTGCTATTCTGGATTGCTTTTGTTATTCTGCATCTTTCCCGTTTCCATATGAATTTTAGGATTGTTTTCTCCAGTTCTGTGAAGAATGCTTTTGGAATTTTGATTGGGACAGCATTAAACCTATACATCAATTTTAGAAATGTGGTCATTTTGACTACATTGGTTCTGCCTATCCAGGAACAGGGGATATCTTTCCATCTTCTGATATCCTCTTCAATTTCCTTTTTCAGAGTACTGTAGTTTTCATTGTAGAGATCAAAAAGAAAGACAATTTCTTAAATATATGTATACATGTATATGTATACCTACTCAATAGAGAACCTTCAACATTTACTTGAAATTCCATTATAGGACAATGGCCACTATCCACATTTTATGCAACTTTGAGCTCTAGTTCCTAAGTGACCCAGTAACAAAATAAAAAGAAATAAGCAGTATAAATATTGTAAAGGAAGAAATAAAATAGTCATTAGTCGCCAATGATATTTTAGTGCACATTAATTAATGGTAAACTTAGCTGAAGGTTGATAAACTTCAAATTCTCATGGTTTAACTGAAAAAATTTAATTCACATTCAAATTACAGTCCAGTCTGGGAGTTCCTGGCTGAACAGTCTTCCATATGATTGATTACTTGAGAAACCGGCATCTTGCTATCTTACGTATGAGCCACTCGGAGTCCTGTCATGGAGGTCTAGGTGTGGGAAGTTTTATGAGTAAACACAGCATCATTTCTGCCCATATTACGTTTTGTAGAATTCAGTCAGTCAGATGGTAAAATACCTGGGAGGAAGACTGGGAAATGTGATCTAGCTGTGTGCCTGAAAAGAAGAGGAAATAAGGCTTTGTAAGCATCTCTGTTTCTCCTATGTTGTCTGTGTAAAAAGTTCAAGACAATCGTACACCCAAACTTATACATCTGTTAGGAGATTTTGACAAGAATGGCTATCAAGGTTGGATATTTGCATAATATATGAACTGTCAATTCACAGATGAGAAAATTCCAATGACTAATAAACATATGAAAAAGATGCTCAACAGAAAACTGTAAATTAAAGCAACAGTATGAGTTGATTTCATACTCTTTAGAGTCTTACAAAAATGTAAATGTTGATAATACCAAGTCAGAATGTGCCAAGCCAGGAGGTCTCATGTATTACTTGATTGGCACATTATTTATTTTGATATATCCACATGTGTAATCAAGCTACAGCTATTTTGTCACTTCAGAGAAACTTATGATAGTCTGTTCTGATCCATTTTGGCTGATCATAAAATGTCATCCTTGTGGGCAAGTTCATTTTCCTTATTTCAGAGTTCTTGGCAGTGAAAGTAGGAACCCGTGACCTGATTGCACTTAGACAGTACTTTTGATTTGTCTTTCTTTTGAAAGGCTCTTGCTTTAACAGAAACTACTGAAGTTTCTGACGTCTCCAGATGAGAAACAGTCCTTAGGCGTTTCTTACTGTCCCCAGAAAACCAGCCTCTACAATGCAAAAGCTGCTACAATAGCCCTATTCTGTAACTGAATTTTCTTATTTTCTATAAACTTATGAACTCTCTTCTCAAAACTAATGCTTTATCAATTTCTAGCGGCAATAAGTTGGCTAAACTTTTATTGATACTGTATTTTTCAGAAAAAAATCTTCCAGAGCCAGTAAGTAAAAGACATGTCACAAGTTGGCGTAAGGGGAAAACATGGGCTTTGGAACAATGTGGACATGAGTTGGAATTCTGGCTCTGCCTCTCAGTAGTCTGGGAACCTAGGCAAATCTCTTAACATCTGCCAAAAAGAGATGAGTTCTATACCTCCGAGAATTGCCACAAAGATTAAATGCAACATACACAAAATTTCTGGCATTGTGGGTATCCCTGGATATGAGTTTGCTGCCCCTGCCCATGGTCACTGAATATACACTATTATTAATGTTGAATCCTGAGGTCTGGTAGGCCTGACCCTTAGCATTTGGTGATATTTATTTTAGCCTTCCATTCTCCCTTTCTCTGCTCTTCCTTGCATTCTTAAATTTTGCCTCATGATTTCAATCTTCAAAATTCAGTGAAATAAATTGTGTTCTAATAACTTGCTAGTTTACCCTAATAAAACTTTCTATATGACATTCCTTTATATCATTCATTCATTCTTTTAGCAAACCAAGGACAGTGTATAAGTTTTAATTCATGTGCCAGGTAATAATAATAATAATAAATTCTGCTTTAGGTGAGAAAATCACAAATTTAATACAAATTCAAAATCACTAATGAATGCACATTTTAATCATTGACTACTGGAAAAAATATTACAAGACTTCAATTAAGGTTGATGTTACAATTTTATCAGCTTTTTCATTTTAAACATCTTGTCTCATTTTAATAAATCACTTAAATTTGAGTGGTATTCTATCAACTGCAATGTAATTCAGTTAGCCCAAAATGCTGTCAGTGTTCCCAGTTTCTGGCTAGATAAATAGGTAAAAGATTTTTGTGTAAATAGGTAATAGAGATCTAATAAGCCAGTCACAAAAAGGCAACTATTGTATTTTTCCACTTATATGAGGCACCTAAAGTTGTCGAATTTATGGACAGAAGGAAAAGAAAATAGAAACGTGGGGTTTAGTAGATACAGAGTTTCAACTGGAGATGGTGAAAAGTTTCTAGAGATGGATAGAGTTGAGTAACAATGTCAATGTACTTAGTGTCATAGAATGGTACATTTAAAAGTGGTTTGAAACGACAACTTTGTGATCTTTGTGGATAAATATATGCAACTTTGCAATATATATAATATATATTATATTTATCACACACACACACACACACACACACATACAAAATAAAAAGAAAAATATATAATGAGAAAATCCAGGCTTTAAAACCCCAACAGATATCAGGTGTATTTCATTACACAATCGGGAAATTGTTTCCATTTGATAATTAGTTCTCAATTGTTTTTCTGTGTTTTCACAATTGTGCCACTCACGGTAATGAATCTTACTTTTTGAATGTTGAACCCCTACAAGTCCTGTTTAAGACTTACTAAATTTTAACCCTTTTAAGTAGTTTTAGGCACCACCTTCTAAAGTGCAGCTGAGCATTGGTCATTTGAATGCCTTAGTTCTTTCCCAGAATTCTCTCAAAACATTTATAAAATTTTCTTTTGTATTAGAAAAACTTGGACATTCATGTAAAGTTCGTGTGTATAAAATCCTTAAAGAAAGCGCACAGTTTGAAAGATTTAGTGTCACTCTTTTTAAAATATACTTTAATGCCTTGATGTTATAGTCAAATTTATTATTCTGTTTTATGGTTGTATTTTTATGTAAGTACAAAATAACTTGAATTTAAACTAGCCCTTTGTCAACTATTTAACATCTTGCAATTCTTTAAAATGCCTACTTTGATGATTTGAATATCACTGGACTCTTCCAAATACTCAATAGCTGTAGTGACTGAGGCACCAAATAGCACTGCCCATTAATGCCTTATCTCCTCTTTTTGAGTTTTTAGGCATTTCTAACTGACTTATTTGAATTCACACTGACTCTAAATTACTAATGTTATTAACTGTAACAAATACATTTAAAATCAGAAGCAAACTTACATTTTAAATATATAAACTGGAACATAACTTACAGACATTTTAAAGGATAGCCAAATCTTTATTGAAGTCATTCACGACAATTCCAAAATTCAATAGAAAGGGCCAGGGATTTAGCTCAGTGGTTCCAGCACCTGCCTCGCAAGCGCAAGGTCCCAAGTTCAATCCCCAGTACCAAAAAAAAAAAAAAATTCAATAGAAAATTAAATTAGACAGGCAAACTCTATTCAAAGATGCTGAGCTCATTTGTGAAAAGGACTTGCAACAAAAGAACGCAATAGCACAGATGACAGATGACACATTATGTTTGCCTCACTATGATTACACTTAGGCAGATTTTGTCAACACTTTGTTTTGCAACAACATAACACAATGTTGCTATACATGAAAATACTCTTAGATTAATCATCCCTAAGTGTATTCATGAGCATAAGCGACAGAGGATCTCTAGTAGTTCATTCAGTTGACCTGATAATTTCAGAGACAGTCCATAGAGAATTCAGTGTTTTGCTTTGCATGGACCCAAGATATTTTAGCTGTAATTTTATCTTCCTATAAAATATTTGATCAAAAAATACGTAAGATCTTAAGGAAACAGTACCAAAGTGTTAGTATCTGTCCTTCTCTTGGTCAGACCATATTTGATTGTTTTCATCATAATGAAAGATAGAAATTGGTCAGCATGTTCCAAAGGCCCTCAGATTTCAGATTATCTTTCTCCTGTCACTCCACAAACACTCACAAGCTGAGACGCTCTGGACTTCCACAAGCAAACTTAGTCTTTTACAAAGGAAAGGGCTGTCTTTATATATTTTTTAATCTTGTGACGTGTAAAACTGTGCTACAACATTTACTAGGTTCTTATCTATTTTTAATGTGTTACTGACAACTTTTTTAGTTTTCTGCCCCAACCCTATTTTTCCATAAGCCCTCTGTGTTTTACTCCTTTATTTTGCATAATGCAGTGACCTTCAGAAACATACATGTTGCATCATTGCAGAAATTCACATACAAAACTATATGAAAGTTCTTGGTAATTTCCAATGTGATCATTTGGCTATTGACAACGTAATGAATAGCATCTATTATTTCAAGAGAAAGAAAAATGCTACTTTCTTTACAACCTGAGTTTCAGCTTTTCTACACTTGCAGGAATAAGTTGTGAACCCCTAAAATCACTTGTTAACCCTATAATCTTAACTCTCCTTCACCTAGCAAGTGTTTCAGTGACAGACTCCAAAATAGGTACAGTGAGATTTTTTTTTTTTTTGGTACCGGGGATCGAACTCAGGACCTTGCGCTTGCGAGGCAGGCGCCGGAACCACTGAGCTAAATCCCCAGCATATTGAGATTTTCTTAATCACACCTGTTGTTCCTGTGAAAACTCTGAAATTTCTAAGTCAGCTACATATTATTCTTTCACTTATGTAAACCCTTTTTAGTAACTCGGGAAGTGACTGTTGAGGTGGGTATGGTAATTTTTCACTGGGATACAACATTACCACACATTTATTAGCATAAAACAACATAAGTTTGCTTCTCCTAGGTCAGTTTCCCCTGAGTTTGGACACAGCTTATCTGGGTGCTGTGCTCAGGGTCTCACAGGCTGCAGCCAGGGTTGGGGTACAAGTCATTTGTGCCTCAGATCACCCCCGAGCCTCAGGCTCTTCTTCCAAGCTCAAGTAGTTTTTGGCAGAATTCAGCTCCTGGAGGCCTCTTCTTTCTGTACGTGGTTTGTTGTTCCTCTTTGTAGTCCAACAGAATAATCTCTCTCATGACTAAATGGCTCACTTGATTGGCCTGGCCAAAATAATCTCTTCTGATTAATTCAAATTCAAATGATTAAGGACTTTAATTGCATCTGTAAAATCTTCATCTTTGTCAGAAAACCCAATCAAAAGAGTGAGGATCCATTCATATTCACAGACCCTGCCCCCATTTAAAGAGCGAGCATTACACAAGGTATATGACTGGTTTCAAAAAGGACTGTGTAAGAAGCTTTGTGGGATACCATAGCTAATTTTCTCACTTTTTAGCTAAGCTGTCATCCTCTCTGGAACTCAGTTTCCTCATCTGCCAAATAGGGGTATGTTTGTGAGGCTTAAATGAGATCTTTGATCTGCAGTATTCTGGAATATGGACAATCAGCATACATGGGGCCTCACTCGTTCCCCAGTGGCTCCTAGAAGGAGGCATCCTGACCTTTGAAGTCCCTTTGTAAAATAGAAAATATAGTAATTACAAGTACTGTCTATGCCCTGCTGTGCACTGTTCTAAATACCTGTGCTGACTCATCTAATCCTCACAACACCCTCTGAGGCAGGGATCGATGTTACCCCTGTTTGACATACAAAAAAAGTAGGGCCTGGAGGGTTACAGGGTCCCAGGATAGGAAGGGACAGTGTCTGGCTGTAGAGTCCTTGCACTTAACCACGGTCATCCTTTGCTTCTCATAAGGATGACAGAGAACACCGGGTGTTGGGCCAGGGCGCTTGTCCCAGTTTGCAGCAGCCAAAGGTTGCTTTGGGGCCCTCCTCCCTCTCTTCAGTTCCCTGCCACGCTCCTGAGCGCTCCTTGCTGTCCCCTCCAGCACTCTTTATCCATCATACACTCCCAGGGAGCTTTGCTCTAATTGAATCGGTGCCCTGTTACTGCTCCTGACACAGCAGCTCATAATCATTTCCGGTTTTAATGCATCCAGTATTTCTTTCGCACAGATGACTCAACTCTTAAACAAAAAGAGCTGATATAATCTTCCAAGAATCAGGGGGCTAATTACCTCATGGAATAGCACGGAGGAGGAAATTTTGATGGAAGATTTTTCCAGCACCTTTCAATTCTTTTCACTTACTTCAAGTTGCTGCTAGTTTCTAGGACCTTCTGAATGTAGGTTGTACCTTGCCCCGAGAAGAGAGAGTCCTGCGGGAAAAGGAGCAGGGAAGGGAGCCCTTAGCCCCTAAGCACAGAAGACAGCGTGATGGAGAGCTACGTAAAGCAGCACGTGCCTTCTTCCTCCAAAATTAGGTTCATCAGGTCAGGGAGAGTCAGAGGGATGCTGAGGACCCACAGTGGAAGAAGGGGGTCAGGGGGACAGAAAGGCAAGAGTGCAGCACCCCTTCCCACACAGGCCCCCCTCTCTGAACAACAGTCTTCCCCTGTCCAGCCACTTTTCCCTGCTTGCTCAGCCTTACAGAGATTCTAGTATTTGAAATTGATTCTACTAGGAGGTTGTCCTCAAAATTTTCACTCCCAGATAAAAGTAGGAGAATGTTTAGATCTACTTTAATTTTCTTCTGAGTATCTAGATGCCTACATAAGTAAGGAAGCCCGCATAGAGTGTCCCTTATCCAAAATGCTTGGGACCAGAAGTGTTTCATATTTCAGATGTTTTCAGATTTTGGAGCATTTGCATATGCACAATGAGATGTCGTAGGGATAGGATGCAAATCTAGACAAGAAATTCATTTAGCTTCATGTATACCCTAGACACGTAGGTTGAAGACAATCTTATAGAATATTTTTTGTGTGCCTGCATTTCTTCTGCAACTCATCACATGAGGTCATGTGTGGAATCCTCCATGTGTCTCACTGTCAACACTCAAAAAGCTTCAGATTTTGGATTTCCAGATTAGAGATGCTAAACCAATGTCTGCAGCCTGAGATGGCTGAACAGGTTGGAGACATCTCTCTTTGCTTTTAGAACTCCATAACTCCTCCCTAAGGAATGGCGGTCAGCATCCACCTTGACCCTGCCTTGCACCTTTTCTTAATGCTCCACACTAATGCTATTCCCCAGGCCATGGAGGCTGCAGCACCTGGCACCCTGAGTAACACTTGGGGTCCACACAGAATACACATTTTTCATCACCAACTTCCCTGATGCTAACTCTCACCTTCTGCCCTGCCACCCTGAGCTGAAGACAGCCAAGGCTCTGCTGGGGATTACTTCCTTCTTGGGTGCTAAGGACAGAGCAATCTTGCCCTCCATACATCCCACCTTCTCTGTGTAACTGCAGAAATGCCTTGATGTGTCTGGCATGTGAACGGCATCTCTCCCTAGTTTCTATCATATTTTTTTCTTTTACATTTTTGGGCCATTGCAACAGCATTTATAAAGAGAAGGATGTGAATTTCTCATTCTGCTCAAATTGCACTCTTAAACCAGTCATCAAGCATTCAGAACTGGAAAGCTCAAAGCAAGGGCTGAGCAGTTGAGCTCCGAGTACAAGATGGCCCTGAGTGGTGAAGTTCCAGGTAGCTTCCCCGGGCCCAGAAGGATGACTCCCACAACTGCAGCAGGTGGAAATAGCACCACATTCTCAGGAAGACAAAATCATGCCCGATCCTAGAGTTGTCCAAATGCCCCTACTGTTAAAGTTTTCTCATTGGCATTAAGACAAGAATGATTTCCTAGGCTATTTTAGCCCTCATATTTCAGGTTTGCGAGGCTTGGCTGAAGGAAGGAGGAAAGAGGGAATGGGAGAGAGGGAGAAAGGAGGGAGAAATGGCTCAATGGTTTCTTATCCCCAAGGCTTTGATCAAAGTTTATTATGATGATAGGATGCAAAAAGAGATGTCTTTCCTCCTGAGACCTGGTTCTAGGGCCCAAAGCTGGGGACAGAACTGCTCGGTACCAGCTAGCAGAGTACCCACCTGATAGCTTCTCCAGGGCTTGCTAAGAAGTTGCAAACTCTTCCTACTGTATTAACACTGCTCCTCCAGCTACCTCACCCCACGTGCTGGTACAGCGGTGGTGGCAGCTCACCAGGCAAGGAAAATGAGAACTGCACAGTGACAGCTGATGGAGTGCTTGAGGCAGCTGAGGGGGCCGAACCATGTAACCCAGAGCTACCCAGAGAGCAAAGACACTTCCTTGTCTCTCCCAGCCTCCTAGCAAGCATCAGGTCTTACTGAAGGAGGTAACTTAGAACCAGAGCATCCAGTGCCACACTCCAAGGGGAAAGAGTCACTCGGAGCCCCTCACACACATCAGGTCCTTGAGTCACGTGTCTGGCCATCAGTGGAGACATGGAACGTCTTGGAACTGGGTGTAAGTTGCTTACCATGCAAGGTTGGACCAGAAAGAACATCAGGTAACTACAGAGACTCAGGCTCCTGTCCAAGGTGTCACTGAGAGACAGCTGACCAGAAAAGTCGGGAGATTCAGCACAGAGCCGGGAGCCGTGATGAGAGGAAGCACGAAGCATGTTTCTAGCCTACCCCTCAGCATGGGCAGACTCCTCCATGAACAGGTTATGGGAGAACAAAACAAAGCAAAACACAGCCCGCTGCTCTCTTCCTGCGAAGTCTAACGGGCCCAGTATTTACTTCAGTCTGCACATCTGTTTCCATGGAGACAGCACTTCTGCCTACATATTTCCCAGCTTACCAATTCTATGGTTGTACAAGTTCTGTGCTACCAGATTAAACAATATGATTCTTTCATAACCAGTTCCTGATCATCTTCCTTTAAAAATAGCTAGTGGGTAGGCAGACAGCTTCGGCTCCCACATCACATTCTTACAGTGACTGGGTTTTAAATGGGGCTTACTTTAAAACAGTAAAGCAAGAGAATCTTCCTAACTGATTACTTTATACTTTATTAAATCCTATCTTGGATTTTAATCACAGGACCTGTAAGTTTGTATAGTTTTCAGCCAAGTGGGTGAGAAGCTCCAGCTCATCTCAGTAATTAAGGATTTACGTCATCTCTGAAGTTAGCTTTCCTAATAGATGAACAGTTAAAAGTGTGCAGTTATAACTCAGTGCCTCAGTTGCCTCCTATGATAATGGGGGACAGGTAGTAATGGGATTTCTACTAAATAGTAGAGTAAGGCAAATAAGACATTTACATGCTTGGAACAGTGCCTCGCACATAGCACAGCACAGTATTAACTGTATGTATTAACATCCGCAGCAGCATCATTGTCCTCAGTTGGGATCCTTTGCCTTTGCTTGTTTCAGAGATTTCAAAAGCTACTGGGGGCTGAGTCTACACCGGGAAGGATTTGCAACAAGAGGGGAGGGATCTGTTTCTGACCTTGAGGCCCTGGCCTACCAGAAAAAACTGTTTTCCTTCATCTTGCCTTGCATTGGCATTGTACCCAGCACCATCATGTACAGACAGAACCCAGATAGTAGTTTTAGAGAAATGAAGACCAGGAAGGAAGTAAACGTCTTGCTCCTATTTTTCCAACATGGACTCAAATCTGAATTAATTGAGCCAGGGCAGTGTTCTGGTCAGCCATGAGTCCCTCTGTGCAGGGACTGCATGCCTGTTGCTGGTGCTGAGCACTCAGTGGATATTTGTGGATGAACGAACAAGTGAATTTCCAAAGCACCACTGCTGTGGGCAGAGTGAGTTTTAGCTACAGTAAGAGAGTCTTCAGCTGGCGGAGTCTAAAAACAAGGAGACAAGGCTTTGGTCAAAGCTCCCTGCTCTTGAAGGTTTGTGCTTTCTCCCCCACACCTCCAGCCCTAGAAAATTGTTACAAAGAGTTTCTAAAACTGGACTATGATCCAAGCTTTAGGGTCTGACCTAAAAAACTAAATAACATGAGCCTCTGGTTTCCTAGTGTGTGTGCCCCAGCCAGAGGCTTGGTTGGGCTGGGGTAGAGCAGTGGTAATTTCTCTCTGCCTCTTCATTCACTGGAAGACTCTTAACACCTGCTTATTCCCATGCAGAGTTACTGTGCCAAACCCTTCAGCTGTACTGAGTGGGCTGTTGCTCAGGATCCCATCAACAATCAAGTTATCAGCATATGTTTTGGACTCATCTCTGCTTTGAGTGTGCACGCGTGTGTGTGATTGTGTCAAGGTCTTATTTTATGACTCTCATCCATTAGAGCCCAGGGCAGGTACATATCCCCACACAGAAATGCAAGGCCATTCGTTATTCGAATGGATTCTTCCTTGCAGTTTGCACAAGACTCAAGCCAATGAAATCCACAGAAAGAAGGAGACACAAGCAAAGAAAATGGGGAGAGAAATGGCCAGATTTGGGGGACTCATATCCGTATCCAGCAGTGATGCAAATAATATTCAGAAACAAGGCCATCAGAGTAGATCCTTCAT
Source organism: Heterocephalus glaber (assembly GCF_053883595.1). Taxonomy (NCBI): domain Eukaryota; kingdom Metazoa; phylum Chordata; class Mammalia; order Rodentia; family Bathyergidae; genus Heterocephalus; species Heterocephalus glaber. The sequence goes on along the minus strand of NW_028258357.1, from coordinate 16,948,712 downwards.
GCAAAGGTGTCCGCCTTCGAATCCCATGACTGAGCATTTTGTTTCCACTCCCATTGGTGTCTGCACAGTTTTCTAGGAAGAATCAGACCTGCACTGAGCACCATCAGAATGGTCTTTGGTGGGAACAGGTGCAAAGGAGCTGTTTGTGCCAGGTGATTCTGACAACAGCGCTCCGGTCGCGCTGGGTCTCAGCAGCAACCGCGATGCTCTCAAGCTTAGGCTGTGGCTCCTGGAATGGAGCAAAACGTAGCCTCACTCTGGCATCTGTTCCTTGTTTGATGAACAGCTGGCTCCTGGTGGGAAACGTTAGAGACCTGTGCCTATTGGGAAGTATCTGCCTCTCTTCTGTAGGGTCTCCTTTTCATCCTCTAACTTGTCACGGCAAGGGACTTTTTATGAAAACAGAGTCTTTTACTCTGTGGGAAATCTGTTCCTTCTGCCTCTTCTTCTGCCCCCACCGGATGTGCTTATCTGCTGCTTGCAAGGGCACAGGCAATTACAGAGCAATACATCTTCACCCGATTGGAGGCAAATATTATAAAAGGCATGCAGATGGCAGTGGAAAAAAGCCTTCTGCCACTTCCATCCCTTCGGTTTTAAGGAAGAGACGGCAATTTCTTTTTTAGTAAGCACCCTAACCATTCATTCAGCTATTCAGTGAGCCAACAAATGTCAGTTCAGGGTCTGATGCTGGCACGCCTGGTCCACGGATTTAAGGCTTAGTACACAGATCCTGCATGATGGGAGATTTTTAGGGGCCATTTCTCCCCCAGTGCAGCACCCACCTAGCCCCTCATTAGCCCAACTTCCTGCTTCCTAACCTGATCTCTCTCCTCCTTCCCTCATTTTTCTAAAGCATAAAAACTGAGTTATTGCTGCCTTGGGCTCCCCCTGTAGTCCAATCTACTCTGCTCATTCACTCATCTACCCAAGATTTATTGGGAGTCCACCACCAAAATAGAAGTAAGAACAATAGCCTTCCTTTATAGGATGTGCTTACTTCAGGCCTTTGCTCTCTCATTTCATCTTTGCAACAACCCTATGGGGGAGAGTATTACTGTGATCCCCATTTTCAAACGAAGTGACTGAAACAGAATAAACAAACTTGGTTCAAAGTCACAAAACTACCATTGCAGGCATGTTCTTGCCTAAAAATAACATAAAGCCCAACTTAACAATGGCTGAAACAAACAGACATTTACTTCTCTCATATGGCAATCAGCCAGAAGGAAATTGGTTGTAGTACTGGTTCTGTGGCTCTACAATACCAGAACCATCATCTCTGATAACTTAGTGACCTTCTTCCTCGTGAGCACACAGTGGCTGCCCTGGATCCAGGCATCCCATCCACATTTATGTTAAAGAGAGATAGCAGGTAGTGTCATCTGGCATCTGCCTTTGCCCCTTGCAGCAAGAAGTGAAAGCTGTCCCAGAATCCATCACAGCTCCCTGCACCTCTCCTTGGCCAAGGTGTGTCACAGAGCCATCCCCTCATGACAAGAGAGACTAGGAAAGTCAAATTTAAGGTTTCTTCTTTTTGCATTCTTTATGACAGAAGGGAGCAAGGCAAGAGGTTTCTTTGACTGTTTGTTAGATCAGCTGACTGGAGGTGTATGTGCTGTAAGTAGCAAGTGGCTGCAGCCAGATGGACACCCAGGAGCTCTGCACCTGCAAACAGCTCTAACCAGCAGACTCTTCTGCCCAGCAGTGGTGCTGGTTACTCCATGGGGGGTAGAAGAGACATGGGCCCTGTCTTCATAGAGCCATTACCGAATAAGTTCACAAAGAAATGCAGAATTTTAAATTATATCCCACAAGTGGCAAGAGATAGAATAATGGGCTTTCAAATACTAAAAACAGCTAACACTCTAATGTTACTCTCTCCTTGGGCTACAAGAACTCCAGCAGCCAGTGTTGGGAACAGATACTCTTTCTACACAAGCCCTTCCTCCTGGCCCATGGAGTAGAAGACTTAATAGTGTTAAAATGTCCATAAACACAAAGCAATCTACAAATTCAATGTAATTTCTATTAAAATGGCATTTTTTCTAACTAGCACAAATATAACTCTAAAGTCCATGTGGAAACACAAAAGACCCTGAGTAGTCAAAATAGTTTTGCCAGAGAACAAACTAGAGGCATCACACGTCCTGATTTCAAACTATATTGCAGAGCAGTCATGATTAAAACAGCATGGCATAAAGACATGCTGTCAGCCAGTGAACTAGAATAGAAAGCCCAGAAATAAATCCATGCATAGCTGACCAATAATGATCTTTGGGCCAAGAATACTTAATGACCAGACAATCTCAGGCAAATAGTGTTGGGAATACTGGCTGTCTGAAAGAATGACTTTGAACCATATCTTATACATACAAATCAGCTCAAATGGACTGAAGACTTAAATATAAAAGCTGAAACTATAAAACTACTAAAATATCAACTGGGGAAAAGCCTCATGACATTGGTCTTGGCAACAATTTCATAGATATGACACAAAAAGCATAGCAACAAAAGCAAAGTACAAGTGAAACTATATCAAACAAAAGAACTTCTGCACAGCAAAGGAAAGAATCCACAAAATAAAAAGGCAACCGACTGATACGGAAAAGGAAATATTTCCAAAGCAGATACCAAATAAGGGGTTAATCTCCAAAACATATAAGGATCTCTTACAACTCAAAAACAAAACTATAGGAACTCAGTTTTTAAAAGGGCTAAAGACTTGAAAAGACACTTCCCCCAGGAGCAGGTACCAATGGCCTATTGTATGAAAAGGTGGTCACCATGATCAGTCATCAGGAAAATGCAAATCAAAACCACAAGGAGGTATCACTCACACCTGCTAGGATGACCATTGTCAAGCTAATTTCTCACCACACACATACACAATAGTATGTGAAATCATGGCTGTGCTGATTAGCTTAGTTTCATCATTTTGCAATGTACATATACATTAAAGTGTCACATTATACACTGCAAATATATACAGCTTTGTCAATTATATCTCAGTGAAGTGAGGGAAGAAGAAGACAAGTTGGCTGGGTTGTGGAGAAACTGAACCCTTGTACTCTGCTGGTAGGAATGCAAAATGGTGTGGCTGCTATGGAAAACAGCATGAAGATGCCTCAGAAAATTAAAAATAGAACTACCAGATGGCAAAGCAATCGCACTTTGTCTTCAAGTGAGTGGATAAAGAAAACATATATATATGAAATACTAGTCAGCCTTTAAAAAGAAGGAACTCCTGCCATTTGCAATAACAAAGGAAGCTGGAGGACATGGTGCCAAGTGAAACAAGGCAGATGCAGAGAGACAAATACTGCATCATCTCACTTACACATAGATCTTAAAATATCAAACTCATAGACCACAACAGTGGTTACCAAGGGTTAGGAGACTGGGGAAAATAGAGAAATGTTGCTCAAAGGTAGCAGATTTCAGAGCTGGCGAGGTGGCACACGCCTGTAATCCCAGCACTTGCGAGGCTGAGCCAAGAAGATTCCTGTGAGTTCAAGGCCAACCTGGGCTACATAGTGACTTCAGGGCCATCCTGAACTACAAAAGGAGACCCAACCTCGAAAACAGGGGCTGGAAATTTAGTTCAGTGGTACCACTGCCTGCTTCACAAGCACAAGGTCCTGAGTTTGATCCCCGGTACCAAAAAAACAAACAAAAAAACGAAACAAAACAAAGAGGTAGAAGATTTCAGTCATAAAATGAATTACATTCTAGGCATCTAATGTATAGCTAGGATAGCAAACTATAGTTAATAATCCTTTATCTTATACGTGAAATATGCTAAAAGAATAGCAAAATATGTTCTTACCACAAAAAGGTGATTATGTGTAGTTACTGATGATTTCATTAATTTGATTTTGGTAATCATTTCACAATTTAGTCAAATAATCACATTATACACCTCAAAGGTATATAATTTTTATTATATTTGTCAGTTATACCACAGTAAAGCTGAAATATTGTTTTTTTAAAATATAGAACTACCATCTACTCCAGCAATCCCTTTTCTGAATATTTATCTAAAATAACTGAAATGAGGGTCTCAAAAAGTTATAGCATTACAGCATTCACTGGAGACCATTCAGAAAAGCCAGATGTGGAAACAACCCACATGTCCATCAATGGATCCAAGGATAAAGAATTATGGGGGTGGGGGTATTGAGCCTTGAAAATGAAGGAAATCCTTCCACATGCAGTAACATGGGTCTACCTTGAAGGTAATATGCTAAGTGAAATATGTCCATCACAGAAGGACTAATACAGTATGATTTTGCCTTTATGAAGTATCTAAAATAGTCAAACTCATAGAATCAGAGAGTAGGGCTTGAAGTGTGACAATGGGAAATTGCTAATCAGGGAGCATAAAGATGCAATAATTTAGGATGAATAAATTCTAGAGATCTGCCATAAAACATTGTGCCTGCCATTAACAGTGCTGTGTTGAACACTTCAAACAGATTTTAAGAGTGTAGATCTCATGTTAAGTGTTCTTTCCACAATAAAATAAAATAATTTTTAAAAGAAGCCCTTCTTCTCTTAAAGAGAATAATTTTTAAAGAACCCCTGACTTCTTTTAAATCCTAGTTCCACACGCCATGGTCCATTCTGCTGATCATTATTGCTTTTATTCATATACATTTTTTTTCTGCCTTTTCCATTTCTTCTTCTTCTTACTCTTCTCTCTTTCTCTTTTTTCCTTTCCTCCTTTACCCACACATTTCTTAGCATTTTACTGGACATCCCAACAGGGAGAGGGATGGGGTTTATTCTTGCGAGTGGACATTATTTCTGTCCTGGCTTCTGAAGCGCTAGGAAGAGATAAATCATCACTCCCCTAAAAGTCACAGTGTCCCCATAGTCTCCTTCATGCTGTGACAGAAGAGACCCAGTGAGACTGGTTAGTAAAGTAGGGAGCGCAGCAGTTCTGGCCACTACAAGCTTCCAGTGCCAGCTAGTCCAGCCAGTCCACACGCCCTTCACACATGGTGCCCTTGTAGCCCAAAGCCTCCCATCTGCTGAGCCATTGAACCACCGATCAGTTACAAGAGCTGCGACTTCTTCACTCCCCTTAGATCCTGACCTTTTCTTCTTTTGATGCATAATTAATCATGGATAGAAGGCATTAACCTTTGACCTAGCATCAGAATTTACTAATATTTGGTATCTTGTCACCTTTTGCAGTTCATCAAAGCATCCTTTCCCAGAATATCTGTTATTTATCTGACCCAGATTCTAACATAACATATGTAACATCTGTCATAGCCACCAAGATGCAGAGACCCAGCTGGCAGGATACAGAATGGCCCAGGTACACTCCAACCACATGCGCCACTGTGTTCCAAAAATGAAATTGATTATAAACTGCAGTTTGTGTACCCATGAGTTGCACAAAGGTCATGCTTCTGGCCAGGAGTTCTCTCCCTTCATTCCCCCAAAGGATAGCTCTGCCTCGAAGACAGGTGAATTGCTGCAGTTTTCCCTACTCGCTGACTTTCATGGAAAATTTAAAGCTCCCAATGCCCATCAGGAGTTAGTCTCTGCAGCCAAATGTTTAGCTCTGGCCATGCTTGTAAGCGCGGTGGTGTGCTCATTGGTGAGGGTTTGGAGCCGGGGAGACTTCCCTTCGAGGACTCGGGACAGCTTTATCTGCTGAAGATTAACAATTACTATTTCTGTTACAACCCACAAAGAGATCATAACCACTAATGTCACTGTAGGGCTTATCTCTGCAGTTGCAGTTTAGCCATGGCAAGGCACAAGGATTGTGCAGTAAATGAAAAATCCACTAGGTGGTTCTGGTGCTCTTCTAACCAGAAGCAAGTGGCGCCAAAGAGCACGCTCCAGTTCTTTGTATTGCAAAGAGAAAGCAAAATAGGAAAGCAATATTTAAACTTGTGTGTCTGATTTATTTCGCTTAACATGATGGTCTCGAGGGCCAATTGATCACTCACTAAGCTTCTCTAGAGTGTTGAGGATTTTTTTTCTACCTCTTTTCTACATGGACACATTAAGGCTACATTTTAATTTTTAATCTTATTTTTGTGGTTAATAAAATATTAATGTAGTACCTATGCCCTATATTAATGTAGTACAATATCCTTCGTACAAGGACACAAGTTTCCAAATGAGGGACTTCATTATCCTTTGTGAAGCTTTTCTGCAACTCAAAGCAATCCCCGTTCTCATTTTTAACATTCCCAGTCATGGTTTTCATTATTCTCAGTAATCCTTTAGAAATATGATCAGTTTGCAAGTTCCACTTACAATCACTATTAGAAACTCTTCTTGTATACTTTAGAATATAATAATAATAAGTAAAGCTAATGTCTAAAATATGTCACCCTGGCTCCAGAAATCACCGCAAATTCTTAATCCCTGTCCACGTTTTCTGTAAGTCCTCAGCTCCTCAGCTCCGGTGTCTTTCTGGTTTATAGTTAGGATTATCGTAGTGTCATACATTTCCCCCAAGGCAGCCTGGGTAAATTCCCACGGAGCCAGACACAGTGCCAAGTTCTTGAAACCCATGACAGCTGTTCCCCTCCCACCACACTGGAAAAGAGACAAAAGGACAAGTTCTGCATAAAACACCAGACAAATATCCATTAACCTTGACAAGGTTCCAAACTAGAAGACAGGCAAGGGAGTGTTCAAGAACATTATCAGAGGTCATTAAAATGACTGGGACATTTGGTTTTAAGGGAAAAGAAACATGACCAAATCTAAGATGAATACAAACTCCAAAGAACCTTAAAATGAACCATCTTCAACTTAATAAGTTGGGTTCATTTCAGTAATAATTTTATGGAAAATATTTAGATATCAAAAGATTGAATGAGAATATGGATCTGTAAGATTGTAAGAATAATCAACACCAAGCATTTTCAACATGTTTGTTGCCAGTTAAATGTTTAAAAATTGATATCCAGGAAAAATATAACTTTTAATATTTGATTTTATTTTTAATGATAAGTTATAATGAATTCTGTTTCAATTAGTTCAAACAACTCAAAAGTATATAAAGTACAAAGTTAAAGAATCACTTTGTGCAGGATCACCACGAGTTCGAGGCCAACCTGGGCTACAAAGTGAGTTCTGGGCCAGCCTGAACACAAAGCAAGACCTTGTCTCAAAACAAAAAAACAAAAAAAAGAATCACTTTGCAATTTTCCCACTGTCTCCTACCTGCCTAAACCTAGACCCCAGAGAAAGAGGTAAATTTTTCCAAATAGTTCAGTATTTATCCTTCCAGTAATTCCAGAGGGCTGGTAGTACATGTGATACATCTTTGGTGGACCAATGGATATATTTTTGGCTAAAATTTTAGTATGTTCTATGTTTTTTAAATAAAAATGAGAACATACCATCTATATTGTTCTAATACAATTTAATTTTTGATAAACATTTATCTAATGAATAAATCTATAGCTCTATTAAAACTACAACCAAAGCAGCCCATCAAGTGGTGTGACAGGCAAATAAATGCTGCCTAGCAACCAAAGAGCAATTCCAGAATATCTCAAGGTCTTTACTTCACTTAACAAATACTCTGAAGAATGAGTATCACTCACGTGGTATTTCTTAACATCGACTTTCAGAACCAGTCTGGCTAGAAGTCCCTTCTTGCAGAGCTGGAGAAGGAAGAAAAACTGAATAGATAAACTGTTTTAGTGGGTCTAGTGAGGAGAAGGCTGGGAATACTCAGAGCCCAGTGTTTGTTGTCTTGTCATATATATGAGATTGAAATTTTAAATTCTGTATATTAAAGCAAATTATTTTATCTTCTATGGTCAAAGACATTGAAAGTTCTTGGGCAGCCACTAATTCACATTCATCATCACCATCATCATTGGAAACAACATGACTATTTCGGGTCTGCCTTTTAAGCTTTATAGAGGGGAAGTAGAGTGTAATTCGTTCTAGAGCTAATTTTTCCTGACCACTGAATCAAAAGTCTTCTGAATATTCTACCCAGTACCACATGAGTTAGGACTTTGAGAACGGGAACTAGTCCAATCCCAGATGAGCTTCAGAAGTTCCTCTGTCTAGGCCTTTGGTGGTTCTTCACCTAGCCAAAGGTAATTTATTCACATGTATATGCTTATCAGTTTTCATCTGATAATTTCCTCTCTCTCTCCCTCTCTCTCTCTCTCTGTCTCTCTCTCTCTATCTATCTCTCTCTCTCCCCCTCCCCCCCATCTCTAATTCCCCTGGCCACCCATGCTCCCAATTATATCTTCTGAACTCCAGTCTGGGAACTGGCAACTCTCTCTAGGTAATAAAACGAGTCACTCACTTGGTACCTGTCTCTGTGAAGTCAAACAATCCATTGTCTCATTTATTGCTGACTTTTTCAGTTGTTCTGTTTAGCAGGTAAACTGGTTTCTGTTACTGCATCTTCACCAAACACTGGAACCTTCACATTGAAAACCACTGATTAAAAGCACGAGTTCCAGGGCCTGACCCACCTGAGTTTCATTTCAGTTCTGGTACTGGACAGCTTTAAACCTCGGGAAGGTCACCTAGCTTCTTTGTCATCAGTATCCTCATTTTTTAAACCAAGGTAATAATACTATTCTGTAGGATTGTTGTAATGATTAAATACATTAATATGTATATTTATAACACTGTGGCACATGGTAAGACTCATTATATGTTAGGCAGTTGTATTATCAAAATAGTCAAGGTATAACATTATTAAACTTTAGATAAATCAGAAATTTTTATCAAGGAATATTTTTGAGTCACAAACTACATGTGCTGGGAAATAATCTTGGCTAAAATAACAATTACTATTTTATATAGCATCCTTAATTCATTCACTCAGAAAATTAAAGTAAGATATGTTAATTTCTGTTTTCTTCATAATCTGCGCAAGTGTTGTGGGCTGAATTGTATCCTACAAAAGCACTAAACCCCAGAATCTCAGAATGTGACTGAATAGGATTTTTAAGGAGGCAATTCAGTCGAAATGAGATTGTTGGAGTGGGCTGTCATACAGTATGACTGATGTCCTTATAAGGAGAGGAAATTAGAATACAAACACACTGGGAGGGAAGACTATGTGAAACACAAAGAAAAAATATCACCTGCAAGCCAAGGAGAGGCCTCAGAGCCACCTGCTGACATCCTGGCTGAGATTTTCAACCTCGAGAACCATAGAAAATAAATTTCTGTCACTCAAATCCCCTGATCTGTAATTCTGTGTTATCACAGTCATAGCAAACTAAACTAAAAATTGTCTCTGGTCATTAGAAGCTAATATTAATAAGATCGTAACTTACAACCTCCATGATCTGCTATTCTTCTCTTTTAAAACAAGTTTTTAAACCTCACTAAGTGTATTAGTCATTTTTCCCACTGTAGGACAAAATATACAACACCTGTAATTTAAAGGAGGAAAGATTTATTTTGGCTCACAGTTTGAAAGGGTTTAGTCCATTCAAGTTAAGCTGGTTCCAAGGTAGAAATCATGACAGAAGAGTATGGCAGAGGAAAGCTGATAAACCCTTGGCCTCCAGAAAGCAGAGAGAGAAAGAGAAGCAGAAAAGAAAGTCAGGGCCAGAATACACACCTCCCTGCCACCCCCCAGTGACCCAGCTTCACTCAGCACACTGCAGACACTCTGCCACCTACCAGGGCATCCGGCTATGAAGTCATCAGTAGATCAGTCCATGATGAATATAACACCCCAAGGATCCAATCACCTTCCAAAAGCCCCATCTCTGAACACATGAGACTTCTGGGGGACGCTTTAGATATAAATTACAACACTGAGCTTCCGTCATACCTATAGTGATGACAAATAATAATTATTGATTCTTCCTGTATCATAGGATATTATGGAAATTCACTGATGCACACACATACAGTTACAGTCAGGCATCATGTAACAATGGGGATATGTTCTTAAAAATATGTCACTTTCATTGCTGTACAGAGAGTATATTTACACAAACGAAGATGGCTATAAGATCACTAGAAGATGCAATCTTAGGGGACCACCATTGTATACGTGGTCCATCATTTACTCTTACGCAGCACATAACTGTGTATAATGTGTCCACACCAAGTGGCTCATGATTGTGAATGTAAGTGCATATGTGTACCAGTGAATTCCCAAAATATCTTATAATATCCTATGATATAAGCAAAATCCCTAATTATTATTTGTTCATGAAGGCTTAATAAGGCTTGAAAACTTGCCTGATAACAGAAGGATATAGCTATACACATACAAGCACTTTAAAAACAGAAACATCATGCAAAAGTAAGAAAGTTATTTTAATTAATTACAATGAAATTGTTAATAAATGAGCTTTCTATAAACACTACCTCATAATTGGAAACCAATATTATTTCAATGTAACTATAACTTATTTTGCCATTTTAAATTACTTTTCTTTGAATAGAGCTGAAAAGAATATGTTAGACTTCCATTAGGAAGATTAAATATCATTTTATATATAGTTAGTAATGTATTTATTTCACAGGGCAAATTAATGAAGTAAAGTTAATGTTAATTAGATTTTTTAAAAGGGTTGAAAGTATTCCATAATTCACAGCTTTATTCTGCACAACATTCATCATTTTTGCTTTCAGCACTTAGCCCAAGAATTGACTCCTTAAATACCAAAATATTTCATAAATGAAATATAGAATCTCTCCTGCAGCTCACGGTTTCCCTGGAGTATTTTTGAAAGCTGCCACTTGTGTCCCTGTGTTCATAAAGAACAAAGAAGTCATTTGATTAAGTTCTAAGCATCAGAAAACCTGTGGTTGCTGACAAATACATGGAAAGGAGGGTGCACAGGACATGCTATCCATACAATCTCTCAAGCAGAGGGATGTTTCAAAGGAAACGAACTACAAAGAACCTACCTTTTCTGTTACGCATAGATAACACTCAAGGTGATGACAACAAATCAAAAAGACCTCAGGAGCCCAAACGTGTGATTGGATTCATTGGTAGTCAGAGCATTCCATGTCTTCAAGATATGAAAAAGAAACAATCACTTTAAAATATTTTCTTGTACACACAAACACACACACACAAATAGGACAAAGGCCTCAAAACAGGTCAGAGAAGAACATTCCTGTATATGCTTTAAACTCAGAAAGATTTCTGTAGATGAAATAGAAACTTCAGAAGCTATTTGGAGAAAGTAAAAAAGATGAGAACAAGACAAACAAGGAAGATCCTTGCTCACAGAACATTTATTGTAGTAAAGAGAAGTGGATTATAAACAGACTAGCAAATAGGTAATTTCAGATAAGGATAAGCATCATGAGTCAAATTAAACAGGCTAAGGCATGGAGTAGGAGTGGAGCTATTGCAAGTTGGGTTATCAGTGAAATTCTCTTTATGGAGGGTGCATTGGATCTGAGTTCTGAATGCTAAGGGAGGTGGCCTTGCCGAGATTTGTAGGCAGATCTTTCCAGGAAGAAGGCACTGCAGATGCAAGCATGGCATTTGGAGGAACAGAAAGAAGGTCAGTGTGGCTAGAATTTGGTGAATGTGAGAATTGCAAGTTCAGAGAGGTGTCGGGAGCCAGTTCATAGAGGCAGGTCCTGTCCATCCATTCAGCAGATCGTCTGGTAACCTGCTGCTACCCCGTGCTCCGGGACCTCTGTGGCATGAGTCGTGTATTCTGTCCATCATTTCATATGCACTGACTTCTATTATTATCCCTTTCCCTATATTCTGCTTTCCCAACTAGACTGTAAGTCCTCCAGCAACAAGTCCAGACTATATGTAGATCCCACAATGCTTCGTTTATGTGTTTTGTTTAGAAGTTTTGTGTGTGACAGTGTATATGAATGTATGAAAATATACAACATGTATACAATATAGATTAGTGGTTAAGAGTTTACGCTCTGGGGGCAGGGGATGTAGCCCAGTGGCACCGCACCTGCCTCGCAAGCACAAGGTCCTGAGTTTGATCCCCAGTACCAAAAAAAAGAGTTTAAGCTCTGGAACTACCCTGCCTACAGTCAAATGTTGGCTTTTATTACTTAGCAGCTATTACTTACTAGCTTATTAACTTCCAGGAAGTTAATTTCCCAGTAACTTGTTTTTCTTATCAGTAAATGAAAAGACTAATTGTGCCTGCTTCATAGGGTAGTTGTGAGAATTAAATAGCTTACCAAATTTGTAGCACTTAGTGCTTACACACAAAACTATTAGTTACCATTATTATTAGATCATTAACTGATGTACAGATAGTCTACAAGACAAACTTATATACTACATGGTTATATTTATTTTCAAAAATTCACTGAATGAACTTGATTCATATTAATACTGATTGCACACTAATAATTTAGAATTTAAATATTCTACCATTAAGCTAATAGATAGAACTTCCCCAGTTCATGAAAACATATATATCTATATCTAAAATAAAACTTAACAAGATAAAAATTTCCTTCCCAGTACCCTATCTGCAAAGTACATATCCAAAGTATATAGCCCAGAATTCTAAATGTATGCCAAGTGTACATCTAGTCAGCTCCTTGGTAAATCTCCATTTGCATACCAACTTATAACATGTTACTGAAAGTTTTCTGAGTCTTGCCTCTTGGTGTAATATCTTCCATAATCTTGCTCATAGTTTGGAATCATAGTGTCCAAGCCAGTATCCTAGGCATCATTGTTTACTTTTCTCTCCCTCAGATCCCACATCAAATTCATTAGCATATCACTGACACACTTTCATACAAGCTTCTCGAATTTCTCCTCTCTGTCACTTATTGAAATGCCCCTGCTTACACCCTAATCTGACCATTGCCCATGGCACTAAGCACACCAGTGAAGCCTCAGAACCCCAGTTTAGGCACACCACATGGAGCATGAGCAGGACTCCATAACCCAACGTTACCTCCAGTCAGCCAGCTGCTCAAATCTGTCACCCTAATTCAGGACAGTTTATCTCTTTCTTGTTTGCACAAGTAAAACTCCCAAAGCAACTCTCTTTGGCTTGGGGCTTGAGACATTTTCTCCATTGCTATTCCTCAACTAGACTGTGAGCCTCTCAGAATACTCCATTCATCTTTCCATCGGAAATAGTTAATACCTTCACAAAGACATTAGATTCTTCAGTCGATAATATCTTCAGCTTTTACATGTGACCGTGGCTATAAATCCATTTCTCCTAATGACCTGGTAAATTGTTAGCCACTTTATAAATATGAGGTATTATGTTGTTTTGTTAGTACAGTATTTGGGGGAAAAGTCAAATTCTTTTATCACATCAATATCATTGTGACTACTGCTCTAAAATATTCAGTATGATGAAATATTCTGGTAACATTTTTCTCTAAATTATTTTACTTTTAACATTTAAATTTAATGATTTACAGCACAAGTATGACCTCTTTATGCACAAACTTCTTACTCATTTTATACTCCATATATCATAGTTCTGAGAAAAGCAATCAAATCTGCCTGATACATTATTTACCTGCCACAAGAACAAGCATGTCTATTTCTGGCTGAAAATTCTGTGTACTTTGCTCTCTATTTTTCTTATACACAATCAAGTATTCAGTTTTTCAAAATATGAAAAATAACCTAGCTGGCCTTATTTGTGAAGCATAATTGCTTTTAGCATATGGAAGTATTTTTCACATTTTCTCTGTATAAAATTTGTATTAAACTTATATATCTTTTTTGGTGATAGTGTTTCTTTGTGACTGAGCCAGTGGACTCACACAGTATGGTCTTTTGGGTTCTCCCCTCCTCCCCTCCCAGTTTCTTCACGTTCTTCACTTTTTAAAAATTAAACTGTTTTGGCAAAATGGAAAAAAATATGATACAATCCCAAAAATCAAGAAAAAATAATTATTTCAAAAGATAAAGAAATTAATAGTCAGACCTAGAGATAGCCCATCTAAAACTATTGCATAGATACTTCAAAATAACTATGATCTAGTATTTAGAAGATCCAGTATAAAAGATGTTTAATAAACATGAAAGGTGGGAAACTTCAGCAGAGCTGTAGAGTCAAATGGGAATACTGTAAAGAAAAAGCATAATGTCAGAGACGGGGAACTTCTCTTATGATTTCAGGATCAGACTGGACATGAAAAATAGATCAGAGGGGCCAGGGGTTTAGCTCAGTGGTTCCAGCGCCTGCCGTGCAAGCGCAAGGTCCTGAGTTTGAGCCCCGGTACAAAAAAAAAAAAAGAATAGATCAGAGAACTTGAACACACATCAATAAAAATGATCAAAATTGAAATACCTAGAAAACAAAAAGAGAAACAAAACCCAAACAGGACATTCCGATACCTGTGGTAAAATATTAGAATATTCAAGGATTGGAATAAGAGGGAAAAAGTAAAAGAAGCACACAGAAGAAATGTCTAAATAGGTAATGACTGAGAATTTCTAAAATAAATGAAAGATAACGTTCAAGAAGCACGAAGAATACCAAGTAAGATGAATATACAGAAACACATGACTTCACCCATTATAGACAGAATGATGAAAATCAAAGCCAAATGTGAAAAGAAAATCTTGTAGCTCATCAAAAAGGAAAACAAAAATACATATATAGAACAATGAACAGAATTATTAAGTATCTTATTGAAATAGCCTGAAAAACAACAGAATAGAATTTTAAAGTGCTTAAAGAAAAAAATTGTCAATACAGAATTCTATAACTAGAAAAAAATCTTTGAAAACTAAAGGCAAAACAAAGACCTTTTAGAGACATTTTAGTGATGACCAGCCTGTGCTAACAGAAACATTAAAGGTCATTCTTCAGGCAGTAGAATTATACACTGGATAGAAATTGGGAACACTGAAATGAAGAACACTGAAGTGTTAAGTGTGGATAAATGTGACACATGTTTTCTTTCTTACTGTTTTTAAAAGATAATTAAACGTCTAAAGCAAAACTACAAACAATTTGTTGAGAGGTTTATATAATATTAGAAATAAAACATATAATAGCAGTATCACAAAGTTATAGAAGAGGGATATGCAAACATAGTTACAGGGTTTTATACTGTATGTGAAGTCACATGTATTATTATATTATTAAAGGTGGAGGTGTATCATCCCTGAGAAAAACTAGGGGATTGGGCACCATGTCCCTGAAACACACGTTTTGGATTCCCAAGATTCTTGTCAAGTGGAGGGACCAATGTAAGCAGTCGGGGACCAGAATGTCTGGATAAGTATTGCCTTAAGGACACTGGGAAATGGGCAAACTAGTGTTATCTGTAGGAGCTGCTTTCCTGCCCATATGCTAAATCACCCATTCCCAGAAATGCTGATGGCACAGCGAAACAGAAAAGCTAATGGTGTCACTGCTAAGTGTTAAATCTCTGAAAACCTCTCCCTGCAGTAACCTGCTGCTGAGCAATTCATCTAACCAGCTCCACTAAACCAGCTGGATGGTGCTGGTGTCAGGTACACATCCTTCAGGAATTGTTGCTAAACACACTTCCCGGTGGGATTTTGCCAGGCTGTGCTGTTGCTAAGTACGTATCATTTGCCAAGTGTGATATTGAAGACTATGCGCCCCTTTGTGACCCTACCAGAAAGTACTATTGGATCCATATAGTCTCTTGTGGATGCTCCCTCAATAGTAAGTCACAATTAACCCTTTGCTTCCCTGTTAGTGCTGTTAGCAAGTCTTAATAACTCATATCTCTCAAAAACCATCTCCATATATCTTCTCTGGTCTCTTGGCAACCTACTCCACTGCCCCAGCACAGTTAGCCTGAGGGTGAGACATGGGGTGTTGAAAGTTGACCTGCATAATGTAAACCCTAGATCAATTACTAAAAATAATAAAACATTTCTCCAAATCTGGAGATTGAAACAGAATCATAGAAATACTTTTCAAAAAAAAGGCAAGAAGAGAAAAGAGGAAGCAAAGAACAAATAGGACAAATAAAATGAAAAGCCAAGTTGATTAAATGCAAAATACTGAAAATTACATTAACTATAAATGGCTAAATAATCTCCTGAAAAGCAGACCTTGGCATAATTGGATAAATAAAAGCTAGGCCTAGCTATATTTGTCTATAAGGAACCCCATTCAAATATAAAGATACAGATAAGTTTTTAAAAACTGGACATCCAGAATGCTGGCAGCGAGGACTCAGAAACAAGTGAGGAGCATAATACCAGAAATGGACAAGGAGAGGTCCTTGTTACAAAGTGGCTGAGTAGTCAGCAAAGTTGTGTCTTGAAGTAACGTGGAAAGCAGAAATTATAAACAATCAACTTGAATATATGGCTAAGAACAATACCACCATGACAAGTTGAAGCTGAAGCCTAGTCTCTTTCTTCTTGCTACTTATAGTCATTTTAAGAGAAGAGAAATAAATTGAGGGAATGAACTTTTAAACTGAAAGAAACCAGGATGGATAGTTTTGAAAATTCCACCCCAAGTGGCGCAAAGATGACAGAAGTCAGAAATGACTGCTGAAACAGTAGCTTAGAGAAACATCTGAGTGTGTACTATACAACTCTTTGCTGGAAACTCAGGAAGATCAAAAAGCCAGAGCTTCTCACCACACAAAATACCCTTCTAGGAGAGTAAGAGTGTTCTCATGGATCTTCTCAATCAAACCAGAGGCCTCTAAATAGCATAAGGGTTGTATCTCAGCAGAAGTCAAAAATAGAGGAAGGACTACCTTGAAAAAAAATATGTGGATGTGCTTCTGTATAATGCAGTGAACCCCTGTGACATCTGCAGGAGACCAACAAAGTTACTGAGAAAATTATTACTGAGAAACACTACCCACTGGATCCAAAGGAATAGAGAGTACAAAATGGTAAGTGGCTCTCACCACCCCAGATAGTGCTACAGAAGAAAGCTGATAAATCCATTCAGTTACCATGTATGAAGCAAAAGCAATTCAGAGTGAATCCCACAGTCCAGAGGACAGAGTTGAGACCCAGTGGGAACTATTCTCATGCTTCGAAACTTAGTGTATTTTTCCCGATGTAGCATTTGCCCCTCCAGATTTGAAGGCCACTTTGATAACTACTTTTCCCACTCCACCTGGTATACATTAGTCAGATTATTGAGATTATTGAGATTTTAGACTTTGAACTGTTGAGATTTTGTACTTTGACAAAGTAACAGAATGGGAACCTTAAGAAGTAATGAAGATATTTTGCCTGTGAGCCAGGGGGCTAATGAGTCACTGGGTCCAGTTTGCCTATTGGTCTACTCAGTTAGGCACAATTCCATGGGTAGCTCCAATAACCTTCCTTTGCGGTGTTATTCCTTTTGTTATGGTACATTATGTGGTAAAAGAGAGACTACCTGAGTGTGCCTAAGCTGACCACATGAGCTCTTTGAAAACTAAAGTACTTAGTTCTCCAGCTCAGAGATGAGGAACATAAGAGGAATTTTCATGCAAACAAGCTTCTCCATTGAAGACTGGAAAGGGTGTGGGAAGAAGTTGGAGAATGACTTCTAAGAGCCCACAGTGGATCCTGGCAGCTCTCCGCTTCCCAGCCAGCAAGAAAATGCTGTTTAGGGCTGGGGAGGTAGCTCAGTGCCACTGTGCCTGCCTGGCAAGTGCAAGGTCCTGAGTTCATTCCTGGTGGGGGAAGCAGCTTCAATCCTACCACTGCAAATATCTGAATTTTGCCAACAATCTGAATGGCCTTAGAAGCTGATTCTTCCACAGCGCCTTCGGGTAAGATCCAGCCCTGCTGACACTTTGATTTTGGACTAGTGAGACCTTCAGCAGGAACTCTGCCAAGCCCACTTGAACTTCTGATATACAGAACTATGATGTAGTTAGTATATAGGTGTTGCTTTGAGCCACTGATGGTGTGATAGTTTATTAAACAGCAATATAAAACCAATACAGATGAGGTAGCAATATAAATCAATGCAACCACTCTTCGAAATTATATATTAAAGAAGAAAATGTATACATTCTATAAACTAGCAATTTAACACCTATGTTTATAGCCTGATTAAGTATTGGACATGTGCACCAGGACCTGACATAATAATTTTCATGGCAGAGTAACTTCAAAGTCCATCAACATTAAAATAAATACATTATATTCATAGAATAGAATTCCATGCAGCAATGAAAATGAACAAAGATTATACATAACAGTATGAATGAACTTCAGGAACAATACTGAGCAAAAAATAAAGAAAAACAGCATATATACAAGTGATTCCATATATGTCAGATTCTTACATTCAAGAATATATAAAACCTAATAATATATATTTAGGGAAATAAGCATATGTAATAAAAAATTAAGAAAAGCTAAAGGATGATAAAAACAAAATGTAGAGATTAGTTATCTCTTAAGGGTAAGGGAGGGGACCAGGAAGCAGACATGCAAGACACAGAGGTCATGGTAATGTGCTGCATGCACACAGGTGACCACTGCATTGTCTGTCTTTCACTCTTGCTATTCGAAGCATAGTCTGCAGGGCAGAAACACTGGCATCCACCTGGGATTTTGTTGGAAATACGGAAAACAGGACCCACCCCAGACTGCCTGAACCAGAATCTACACTTTAACAAGATCCCAGGTGGTTTATTTGCACATTAAAATTGCAGGAGCACTACTTTAAAATTTACATATATTTTGTAAATATTCTTTTGTACCTGATAAATATTTAATAAAACTATTTTAAAGAATTGCTTCATGTTTGATAACACATCCACTTACATGAGTGGCTAGATCTTTGAAATACTCCATGTATTTCTTTTTATTATGATTACCCCATAGATTTATCTATTAACAATGAGTAGAAAGGTGAGTGCAACCACACACTGCATCTGGAGACTTGTCAGTACCTTCCATGAAGTAGCATTTAATTAATGGTTGACAAATGATGAATAATTGCCATTTCATATCACATGCCCTTTTTAGGGATATTCATGTCAATATCTCAACAAATTAGTCTCCTTTAGCAAGATACAAATATTACCAAAATCAACTTAATATTACTTTGGACATGAAGTGAACAGGGGTTTTCTTTAAAAATTATGAAACAACCATTGACACACTTATACTTTGAGTAAGACTATTTCATCCAGGAATATCTAAGCTGACTTGAGATTTATGCTTCTGGCCATAATGGAGTGTCAAGATCTGTCTTGAACCTCTCATTACCAAGTGGATAAAATATATAAAGCAGATGTTTTCAGACATTAGACTACAGGCAACATAAGGCAGTGATGTCTAAGAGTAGGGAAGAAATGAACTTGCCACTGGAAGCCATTTATGGACTGTGAGCAAGGGTGAGGGTAACCCAGAGAGCTTGGGTTGACCTCTTTGCTGACTCACAAGACAGAGATCAGACTTTGGAGAAGCTGAGGCTGGAAGTTGCCAGGCAAAGATCTCTAAATTAATGCGCTGAGGAAGAGGATGCTCCAAAACTCTGCAAGTGAATTTGATGTTAGAACTGTAAATCTACAGATCCAGGAAACCAAACAGAAACTCTAAGCAACACACACACACACACACACACACACACACACAAAACGCATAGTAAAGCACAGCATAATCACTCAAAAAAAAAAAGCAACCAGAGAGAAAGATACAAAAGAAAAAGGTAAGAAATTCTGCAAGTTTCTTGTGATAAACTATAGAAACCAAAAGACTAACCAAGAAACAACATTTTAACAATTCTTTTTTTAAAAAAGCTGTCCATTTGGGCCCTATATTCCATAAACATATCCTTCAAATAGAAGTGAAATAAAACTTTGAATTGTAAGAAACAAAACATGGAAGTTCTTCTTTAGAAAGAAAATGATTTTAGATAGAAATTCAAATCTACACAAAGTGTTGGAAATGGTAGATATATGAGTAAATATAATACTTTATTCTCGCTTTAATCTTAAAATCTTATTTGCACTTTAAAGAAAAAAAACAATAACAATGTATCATAGGTTTTTATCATACATGGAAGTAAAATGTATGGTAACAATTGTAGGGAGGATGGAGGGTAGAAATCTAACTACTGTAAGAACCGTATGCTATACATTAAGTGGTATTTCAAGACAAACTATGATAAGCTAAAAATTAATACTGCAAACCTTGCAGCAATAACTAAAACTGAAGTTATAGCTAATAATCCAATGCTGGGGATCAAATGAAAGATTAAAACAAAAAATCCAAAAGAATGCAGAAACTGGGGGAGGGGGCAAAGGGACAAAAATAGAAGGATAAATAGAAAAGATAGTCAAGATAATAGATTTAAATAAATATATCAGCAAGTACATTAAATATGTTTAAATACAAACATTGGATTTAAAAATTAAAGCAATACCCAACAATATGGTATGTATGAAAAACTTGCTTTGAATATTATTATATGGACAGATTAAACCAAACTGAGATATACTTTTCCTGGCTTGGGAACATAAGATTTATATATTTATTTCCTATCTCTCCTACATTCAGTAATGTAACCTAATTTGATAAACTCATCGATTATAATGAGATCTTAAATATTATGGAATCTGTATCAGTCTCTACGTCATCATTCAAGCTACCAATAATTTGTATTGACTATATTGATATGAAGTAGCAACCTATTATTCTCAATGTTTGAATTTTATTTTAAAAAGTAAAAATTTAAGTGACATGAACACTTTCTGACTATACTTCTCTAATCTCTGCTGACCTAAAGTATGCATTAAGAATTATATTTTACTATCCTCAAGGCAAAATGTATTTTTTCTCTGATAACTACTTTTGGTTAAATAAAATAGATCTAACCAGATCTATTTTATTAACTACAAACCAGCCTCTTTTTCATTTGATTGCTAAATGTGAAGCCAGAGTTTGTTGATCACATCTCATAGAATTTCCATTCTAATATGTGCCATTTAAACTGAAGCTTGCATTTTCATACTTACATATGAATGGATAAATGCTTTCGTTTTTTTTCATGACTAAATTTAAACTTTCTGGAATCTTTGCCTTTAGAATGTGCTAATCATATACCACAAAATGGTGCTTACTGCTACAGAAAATAACCCAGCCGAGGATGCTATGTTCCATCTTTGCAATGAAATGCAAATTTCCTAAAAGACTGAACAAAATTGTCTTAATAAAATAAGTTTCTACATTTAGGGCACTGAAAGCATATTAACCATATTCTCTGAGCTGCTGGGATTTTCAAGTGTTTAGAACTGATCATTTTCCTTCACTTTAAACCTGTGACGCTAGAATTTTATTGTACACTAGTGCATATAGACTGTGACTAGCCAATGATGCACCTCTTTTGTTTACATTATTTCCATTGTATTGTTGCCAGCTAAAGATGCTCAGACATGCTGATTCGTAAATGTCAATACTTTCTTTCGACTTCTTTATTCACTTCATTACAAGCCAACTCTGTCTTGTTTTTGAAGCCATGGTATACCTGACATGAAAAGAAAACACCTTTCTAGGTCTAATAGCTAATCCCTTCAAGAAAAAACAAGATAAATAAGTAAATAGCCTTTAAATCTCAAACCACAAATGAGCAACTGTTTCTGTAGTGAGAACTTGTATCCGTGTATGTCCTGCTGCTTTTAACAGAGTGTGATGTAGCATGGAACTCTTCCTTCCTCCATTTTGATAATAAGTGTTTTCCTGAACTACGTGCACTTTTGATCACTGAGATTATGTGCCACTTACATAAATGCCATTTTCTACTCCTTATCTGCAATGTAAGTGTAAATGGATTCTTGAGTTTTCTGTGTGGAACTGTTAGAGTAATCTCTCCCCTCCCAAACCCTACAGTTTTGGTGTGGTATCAGGCCAGTATCTTCATGATTACAAACAGAAAAGGGTGCTGGGCCTGTCGGTACATGCCTGGAGTTCCAGCCACTCCAGGAGGCTACACCCGGAGGCTACACCAGGCGGTAGCAAGGCTCCCTGGGTTCGATCTGCAGTGCCACAAACAAAAGAAGAGAAAGAACATCTACCCAGGCTCCTCCTTGATCTCTTTTGTATATGCTTCTACTCTGATTCAGAACCCTGCTTGACAAGTCCCTTGTGAAGAATTTCTTCCACCTCTTAAAGGATTAGTCGAAGCACCACGTCTTCTGAAGCCAAATTTTAAAAAAATTGCAGGAGACTCTAGTAACTACCTTCCCCAAACCTCCAGAATTTCCAGACTTGGCCTGGCTTCCAGTTCCACTGACTCTGTGTCTGGGCAGTGCTTGTCCTAAGTCGTCCCTTCCCTGTGCGTCCCCACCCACCCCATCCCCAGGGGCTGCGCCTCTCAGCTAGAATTAAACACCAGCCAACACTTGGATGTGTTTAACGTGATAGTGACATGATGTGAACCTCAGGTACCTAGAACATGTCAGATCTATTTCCTTTTTCTACAGCTACAATTATTTTTCACTTTAGGCACACAGAAGTTGACTAATCTCTACTTTTTAAAAAGTTTTAATCCATGTTTGCCATCCATAATGATTGCATTCTTTGTGTGGAGTTGGTACGTGTACACAACGCAGCTTAATTCTTTCTCATCCCCTTCCCCTCCGCTTCCTTCCCCCTCCCCCATGTCTTGGTCCCCTGCCCATCTGCAAAAGATCTATCTCTATCTACTATTATCCATCACTTATTTTGCTCTTTAATTTATTTATACTTTGGTTTCTCATATAAGAGAAACCATGTGCTAGTAAAGCTTGTGTATCTGATTTATTTCACATAACACTGTGGTCTCAAGACTAATCTATGCTTTTTTAAAATTTCCACTTCTCACCCATTTGTACTGAGAGGCTCTTGCCAAGGACATGCTTCAGAAACGGGGTAGATTGCCCAGCATGACCCCGAGCGCACAGGCTCCCGTGAAGAAATGAAGACGCCCTGTCGTTCAGTCCACACCTCAGTCCGCAGCAGCAGGTGCTCCAGCCCTCACCTGCTCTCCCACTCCCTCCACCCCAAACACACTGGCCTTCTTGCTAGTCTGCAAGAGACCCAGGTTTTGCCTGCCACAGGTTTGCGGTTGCGCTTACCTCAGTCTGGAATATTCTTTCTCCAAACTGTCGTAAAGAAGACTCCTTCACTTCATCCAAGTCTCCAGGACATGCTACCTTAAAAAAATAGCACTTCATGATTTTCTACCCCTTCACAGCAGCTTTTCCACTGCTTGATATTATATTATGTACTTGTATCTTTTCTATTAGCAAGTAAGCTCCTGAGGATAGAGCTATTATTTTGTGTACCATCATGCCACGCAGGGGGGCAAGAACTCGGGCAGAAAAGAAGGAAGACAGAAGAAGGGAATGAGAAGGGGAAGGAAAGGAAGGAAGGGAAGGAGGGAGGGAAAGAGAGAGAGACAAGAGGGGAAGAGAAAAGGAAGGAGAATGGAAATAGCATACTATTTGTACTATTTCTCCTTCAGTCTCTCCCCCAAGAAAGGTACAGGTAGAAAGACTTTAAAATATGTTCTTGTGTATATTCTACTCTTTTCATATCCCCTATATGGCTCCCACTGTCTGATGTGGAAACTTCATAGAGTGAAAAGAGCACAATGTGGGTTTAAATCAAACCCATGTTTCAACTGGGAAACCTTATCTGACCTTTCTGAGTCCATTTTACTGTTTGCCTTTTTGTCTGAAATGAATCTAATAATACTCAGATTTTTCTCAAGGATTTAAAGAGTAAATGTATGTAAACATGATTTCTAAGTGTCAGATACCCACGAAAGGTTAATTTCTCTCTAACTCTTGCACTACTTAAGTTTTGAATATTTTGCACTGATATCCATATTACCAACTTTAATAAAATGGGTCCCAAGAGATTTTTGAGGCTTGTTTTAAACATTTGTGACCAGACATTTTCTTTCTATAATAAAAAAAGAAAATCCGGATTTCTCCCCTCCCCTCAAATTCTTCAGCAGTCTTGAATGCACAACAATTTTCCCAATCTCTTTAGATGCTGAAAATGATCCCAACTTCACTAGCATCACCTGCCCTGGTATCCATGGTGCGTGTAGGAGAAGGTGGTATCTTATACCGTTAATGATACTCCTTGGCAAGTCCAAGCCCCTGTTTCTAATACTGTCTCCAGGACTTGTTTGATCCTCCACATGCTGGAAGGCTGTTTTTATAGTGCCATCCCGTTCCCCAATGGCATGGCATAGTGAAGTGAAATAGAACACAGGGTCGGAAGTCCAGGGTTTGTGGCCCAGCTTCACCACTCTCGGGCTGTGTGTAGTTGGGCAATGTTCCCTGATTTGTAGCTTCTCTGAACTCGGTTTCCTTATCTGTTAAGTGAAGATCATGATATAGTCACCTTTACCATGTTGGTAAGAGAGCTAAATGAGCTAATGTATGACCCTGACATGGAGTGGCCGCTTGATGAAAACAGGTCAAATCTGAATAAACACATCTCAAAGCCATAAAAGATCTAAGTTAAAAGAACAAATAAGATTCTTATTCCAGTGTCAACAAACCTATTTCCTGCCTCTTGCCATTCATCAGAGCAATACAGTGCAATGCAGTGGCTAATACCTGAGTCATAGATCTGTTTCTACCTGCAGTGAAATTACTAAAAGGAGCCAGACAATCTCTGCTATGTTGAGCCACTAAACCACCCCTTTCAGGGAGTGGACAGCAGTAGAATTTCCTGTGTTCCATGAGGGCTGCTCTCCAGCTTTCTGGCTAGCCTGGCACCTCAGCTCCTGATGGATCCTGGCAGAGTGGGACCCTTGCACATTTAGCAGTAGATGATCGGCAACCTCTGTCTTTATTTTGGTTTGTATCTGGATGTCCCACCACCAAGCCTTATGTGACATTGGACTGTGGGGCAGATTGGTCCACTGATGAGGATACAGCTGAGCACACTGTAAGAAAGTGAGGCCTGGCTGGAAGAGGCGGGCCAGCGGGGCCTGAAATCTCCAGGCTCCTAGCTTCACTCTCTCTGCTTCCTGGCTGCCATGATGTGAGCAGCTTTTCCCTCACTGCACCCCTCTGCCATGCCATCCTCCCTTGGAGCCAGTGGACCTTGGGCTGAACAACATGAGCCAAAATAAACTTCTCCTCCTTTGAGTTCGGGTGTTAAATATTGTGTCCCAGTGACGGGAAAGTGACTAAGACAGACTTTAAAGTATAGAAGACCCACACAGCCCTTCATTCAAATGTTAGATGAGCTTGGTTGTCCATTCCATGCCAAAACCATGTCACACGCTCATCTTAGACTCCCTTGAATCACACTAGTCTGTATTTATCCAGAGCCGCAATAGTTTATGCCCTCTCCACAAAACTGGGAGTTTGTTTTATTATAATAATAACAATAGCAAACGTGTTTTGAAATTGAGTATTTCTTAACATAACAAAGAGAAATTTCCAGAATGACTTTTTCTCTGCATTGTTTGTTGTTTTTATTGTTACTTTAAAAAATACCTGTATACTTTTGTGGTTGCTGTAACAACTATTCACACTATATCAAAGATTTCCATAGCAATTATCTCGTTTAATTATGAAAAAGATAATAGTTGTTAAGAGCCCAGACATTAAAGCCAGAAAGATTTAGCTTTAACTCAAGTTCCACCACTGTCTCTAGAGATTTGTTATTAATTCTCACTTTATAACAAACCGAAGCGAAGAGAGATTTTACAACTTAGCCAAGGCCTCCCAGGCAGTAAGGGTCAGAGTTGGGATTTCAGCCCTACTCTGCCTCCTTAAAGCCTCTGTTTTTCAGTATTTTCTGATTGTGCTTATGCTGTGGAGACTCTTTTGGTTTTTTCTCTAAAGTTCATTTGTTTATTTATTTATGTATTTATTTTTAAATAAAATTCTTTTATTGGTACATTGTAGGTATACAACACAATTACATTTCTCATTGGGAATTGTACCTTTACATAATGCATCTTGGTTCTTATTTTTTCCACATTCCTAGCCCTCCCTTCACCCCCTCCACCCTTCCCTATTTACAAAGACTTTATTTCCATTTTTTTCCATTTCTCAGCATTTTTCCTTTCCCTTCTTTCCTTTCCCCTGCCCCTCCCACTACCCCACCCCTACTCCTTTGGATCTTTTCTTCCTATTTTACATTATCGATTATTCATTCTAATCATTGGTACATTTTAGGTATACAATATAATGACATTCATCATTGGAAATTTGCACCTTTACATAGTCTCTCTTGGTTCTTATTTTTCACCCTTGCCTAGCCCTCCCTTCAACCCCCCAGTCCTCCCTATTTACCAAGATTTTGTTCCTATTTTTCCATTTTCTCATATTAATCCCATTCCCTTCTATCCTTTCCCCAGCCCACCCACTTCCTTCCCCTTTGCCCCTTTTCTTCCTATTTCACATTGCCTATTATACATTTTGTCCTTATTTACACTTTCAGTTTCTCACACCAGAGAAACTATTCGGTATTTACACATGTGTGTCCTATTTATTTCACTTAAGAGTATTGCCTCAATGTGCATCCACTTAGCTATAAATGTCTCTAATTTCTCATTTTTTATGGCTGAGTAGTAATCCATTTTATTAAAAAACCACATTTTCTTTATCCAGTCTCCACTTGATGAGCATTTGGGCTGTTTCCAAGTTTTAGCTATCACAAACTGCACTGCTATGAACATGGGTGCACATATATCACTGTGGTATGATTCTTTTAATTCTTTGGGGAAGATCCCCAGCAGTAGAATAGCGGGGTCAAATGGGACTCCCAGTCCTAGTTCTTTGAGGTATCTCCATACTGATTTCCACAGTGGTTGCACCAGTCTACACTCCCACCAGCAGTGGAGCAGGGTTCCTCTTTCCCCACAGCCCCGCCAGCATTTGTTATTGGTTGATTTCATGATAGAAGCCATTCTTTCTGGAGTGAAGTGGAATCTCAGTGTTGTTTTCATTTGCATCTCTCGAATGACCAGTGATGTTGAACATTTTTTCATGTATTTATTTTTCATTTCTACTTCTTTGTCTGAGAAATGTCTGTTCATTTGAGATGCCCATTTTCAGAGTGGGTCTTTAAATTTGGGAGATCTGATCTTTTTAAGTTCTTTATAGATTCAAGATAGTAGACCTTTGTCTGAGGAAGAGCAGGTGAAGATTTTTTTCCACACTGTGGGTTGTCTCTTCACACTACTGGTGGTTTCTCTTGCTGTGCAGAAGCCTTTTAATAAGAAGAGATCCCACTTGTTGATTGTTTGTGCTAGTTCACAGGCAACTGAGGTTTTGTTCATGAAATCTTTTCCTACACCGATGTCTTCAAGAGTTCTACCTAACCTCTGTTCCAGCTGGTTCAGAGTTTCGATTTTAATATTTAGATCTTTAATCCATTTTGATTTTAGTTTAGTGCATGGTGAGAGATACAGGTCTAGTTTTAATCTTTGGCAAGTTGAAGCCCATTTTTCCAGCACCATTTATTAAAGAGGCTATCTTTCCTCCAGTGAGGGTGTTTGGCTCCTTTGTCAAAGATGAGATGGCTGAGTGTGTCTGGCGTTGTTTCTGCATCTTCTAATCTGTTCCACTGGTCCTCAAGTCTGTTTCTTTGCCAGTATCATGCTGTTTTTATCACAGTAGCTTTGTAGTAGAGTTGCAGGTTGGGGATTGTGATACCCCCTGCCATGTCTCTGTTACCTAGAATTGCTTTTGCTATTCTGGGTCTCTTCTTGTTCCAAATGAATTTTTGGATTGTTTTCTCAAGGTCTATGAAGTATGCTGCTGGGATCTCACTTGGAATTGCATTAAATCTATATAGCAGTTTTGGAAGTATGGCCATTTTCACCATATTAATCCTTCCTACCCAGGAGCAGGGGATGTCTGTCCATTTTCTGATAACATCTTCAATCTCTCTTTTCAGAGTGCCATAGTTTTCAGAGAAGAGGTCTTTGATTTCTTTTGTTAGGTTGATTCCTAGGTATTTCAGTTTTTTGGATGCTACTGTGAAGGAATTCTTTGCCCTATTTCTCTCTCGCTGAGTCTGTTATTGGTGTAGAGGAAAGCTATTGATTTTTGTGTGTTGACCTTGTAACCAGCTACTTGACTGAATTTGGTTATTAAGTCTAGAAGACTTTTGGTGGAGTTCTTGGGGTCTTCTATATACAGTATCATGTCATCTGCAAATAATGACAATTTGACTTCTTCATTTCCTATCTTTATTCCTTTTATTTCTTCCTCTTGTCTAATTGCTGTGGCTAATGTTTCCAGAACTATATTGAACAAGAGTGGTGATAGTGGACATCCTTGTCTTGTTCCTGATTTGAGTGTGAAGGATTTCAGTTTTTGACCATTTAGTATGATATTGGCTGTTGGTTTTTCATAGATGGCTTCTATCAGCTTGAGGTAGAGACCATCTATTCCAATTTTTTGTAGGGTTTTTATCATAAATGCATGTTGGAATTTGTCAAATGCTTTTTCTGCGTCTATGGAGATAATCATATGGTTATTGTCCTTGGCTCTATTGATATAGTGTATTACATTGATTGATTTGCATATATTGAACCATCCCTGCATCCCTGGGATGAATCCCACTTGATCAGGGTGTATGATCTTCTTGATGATCTTCTGCATTCTATTTGCCAGTATCTTATTAAGGATTTTTGCATCTCTGTTCCTTAGTGAGATTGGCCTATAGTTCTCCTTTTCGGTTGGGTCTTTCTCTGCTTTGGGGATCAAGGTGATGCTTGCTTCCAGGAATGAATTTGGGAGTATTGCTTCCCTTTCAATTTCCTTGAAGAGTTTAAACAGTAGTGGCAGCAGTTCCTCTAGAAATGTCTTGTAGAAATCAGCAGTGAAGCCATCAGGGCCTGGGCTTTTCTTAGTTGATAAGTTTTTAATTACATTTTCAATTTCATTGGTTGATATTGGGTTGTTCAGAATTTTTAGGTCTTCTTCATTCAACTTTGGTAATTCATAGGTATCTAGGAATCTGTCCATTTCTTCTGTGTTGTCCATCTTATTGGCATATAGGTTCTGGAAGTAGTTATTGATGATCCTCTGGATTTCTGCTCGGTCTGTTGTAGTTTCACCCTTTTCATTCCTAATTGCATGGATTTGGGCCTTTTCTTTCCATTTTCTGACAAGGTTGGCCAAAGGTTTGTCAATTTTGTTGATTCTTTCAAAGAACCAACTCTTGGCTTCATTGATTTTTTGTATTGTTCTCTTAGTCTCCATTGCATTGATTTCTCCTCTGATCTTTATAATTTCCTCCCTTGTATGAGCTTTGGGGTTGTCCTGCTCTTCTTCTTCTAGAAGCTTGAGGTTCAGCATCAGGTTGTTTAATTGGGCTCACTCTGTTTTCCTAACATGCGTATTCACTGCTATGAATTTCCCTGGTAAGACTGCTTTCATTGTGTCCCATAGATTCTGATATGTCATTGTCATTTAATTGAAGGAACTGTCTGATTTCTTCTTTAATTTCCTCTGTGACCCAGTGGTTATTCAGAAGTGTGTTGTTCAATTTCCAAGTGTTTATGAAATTTTTTGAGTTTCTTTTGCCATGGATCTCCAATTTCATCGCACTCTGGTCTGATAATATACAGGGGATAACTTCAGTTCCTTTGCACTGACTTAAACATGTTCTATGTGTGAGTATGTGGTCTATTTTGGAGAATGACCCATGTGAAGCTGAGAAGAATGTGTATTCTGATTTTGTGGGTTGGAAGACTCTGTAAACATCTGTTAAGTTCATTTGTTCAAGAGTTCGATTGAGTTCTAATATTTCATTACTTATTTTTAGTCTAGTTTATCTATCTATTTGTGACAGTGGGGTGTTGAGTTCCCCCACTACCATTGTATTAGTGCATATATGACTTTTCATGTCTGTTAATATTTGTTTTATATAGTTGGGGCACACTAGTGTTTGGTGCATAGATATTTATGATTGTCATCTCTTCCTCTTGGATTCTTCCCTTTACAAGGATGTAGTGTCCTTCTTCATCTCTCTTCATCAGTGTTGGTTTGAAATCTACTTGATCTGCCAAGAGGATAGCTACTCCTGCTTTTTTTCAGGTTCTTGTCACATAGAGTATTGTTTTCCACCCTTTAACTTTCAGTCTATGAGTTTCCTTTTGCATTAAGTGTATTTCTTGTATGCAGCATATTGCTGGATTTTGCTTCTTGACCCATTCTGCCAGTCTATTTTTTTTGATTGGTGAATTGAGACCATTAACATTGATGGTTATAACTGATATGTATTGACTTATCATTGCCATGACTTTTTCTTTTTGTTGGGTTCTCCCCCTTTACATTTAATTTCTTGTCATGCCAGATGAGTTCATTCTGCTTTGCTTCCTGGGGTTGTGATCCTCAATGCCTGTTCCTAGGATATTGTGTAATATTCTTTGGAGCGCTGGTTTGGTATTCACGAAGTTCCTCAGGTGCTCTTTGTCATGAAAGTATCTTATTTCTCCATCCATTTTGAAAGATAGTTTTGCAGGGTACATCAATCTGGGTTGGAGGCTGTTTTCTTTTAGGACTTGGAATATGTCACTCCAAGCTCTTCTTGCCTTGATGGTTTGTGTTGAGAAGTCTGCTGTGATTGTGATGGGCTTTCCTTTGTATGTGATTTGTTTCTTTTCTCTAACTGCTTGGAGAACTTTGTTCTTCTGTTGAGTGTCTGGAATCTTAACAATTATATGCCCATGTGTAGATTTTTTTTTGATCAAGGCTATTTGGAGTCCTATATGCCTCACTTATCTGTATGTCAAGCTCTTTTCCCCTGCTTGGGAAGTTTTTGGCCATTATTTCTGTGAAGAGATTTTTTATGTCATCTCCACTCTCTCCTGTTTCTTCATTGACTCCAATCAGTCTTATGTTATTCTTCTTTGCATCATCTAGCAGCTGCTGGGTTGATTTCTCATGTTCCCTTATAATTTTGAAGCAATTTTTCTTGTCCTGGTCACTAATTGCAATCTTATCTTCTATATCTGAAATTCTGTCCTCACATTGGCTCATTCTGCTGTGTAGACTTTCAATGGAGTTTTTCCTGTCCTGGAAATCTATTTGCATCTGTTTTATGGATTCCATTTTTTTCCTATGTTGGGATTCCATCATGTTCCTGAGCTCCTCTCTAGATTTATTAATCATGTCTTGCACTAGGGGCCCAATTTCTCCTGTTATCTGAGAAATTATTTCTGATTTCATTTTTTCCAGATCCCTTTTTGTTGCCAGTTCAGGGAGTCCAGGTGGTTGAGTATCAGAGTGTTCCATCTCATTTCCCTTTGAGGTTGCTGTAGGTGATCTGGGAGTCTGGTTTTGAGACTTATTTACATGCTTTCTCATTTCAACTTGGGGAGGGGGGCTGTTGGCCCCTGCACAGATTACCTCCTCTGAGCTGGGAGAGGTGGGACAGGGGCTGGGAGCAGTCGTAGGGATGGTGGCTCAAAAGCCCTTTTCTGTGTGCTGGGAGCAGCGGGTGGGATGGTGGCCAGGAAGCCCCTTCCTCTGGGCCAGGAGCGGCAGGACAGAAGGTGGCCCAAAAGCCGTTTCCTCTGGGCTGGGAGCAGCGGGAGGGATGGTGGCTGGGAAGCCCCTTCCTCTGGACCAGGAGCAGTGGGACGGTGGCTCAGAAGCCTCTACCTCTGGGCCAGGAGCAGCGGGACTCAGTACCGTGGTCTGGTGGTCCGGTGTCCTCTGAGTCTTTGCAGTGTGGAACCAGGTGGCTGTACAGAGGAGCAGTGGCGGGGCGGGGGGGGGGGGGGGGCCAGTGTATTGTTGCCGGGGCACGGGCTGATTCGGCATGTTCTGTGCAACTCAGGACCTCGGTAGGGCGTACGCAGACCTGCCTGTCTGCAGGGGTCTGATTCAGCATGTTCCACATGACTCGGGACCGCTATGGAGACTCTTGTTGCACACTGTAGTTCTGAAATTCAGGGAGGGGAATTACATGTCCTTTGAGAACACTTAGGAATGTGTGACCTTTTTCTACAGAAAACACATGTAATTTGGGGAGGTTAAAACTCTTTGAAACTCAACCCAAGGAAGCCCATAATGTTGCTGCAGAGCTGTCACAGTGTCCAGAAAGGGGGTCATCTCAATAACAGTTAACCTTTCAAGAAATAGTGGTGGGTCACCAGTCACATGTAGAAGATGGTTCATTCCTACTCATTTCATAGAATTTATTGAGCATTTCCTCCATGCCAGGTACCGAAAAAACACTGACATGATTCCAGTTTTCATTCATTCAGCAGTGATTGGACAGATATTGACCGACTGAGTGCCTGCTGTGTCAGGTACAGTGAGAGGCCATAACAGCCTGATACTGGCAAGTCTGCATGGTCCTTTCTATGCTTCAGTTGCTTGTGTGAATAAAAGAGAGCAATGAATACACTAACTGCACTCTACAGGATAACATTAAGGGTGAGGAGAAAAATAAGAACTGGAGTAAAAACCATGAAAATCTGACAAACAAACAGTAAATGAAGAGATTAGAGAAAAATACAGTAAAGAATGAAGAAAAATGATGGAACTTGTATGAGGAAGTAAAAAATACAAACATATATTGAGAAAAACTTTTTACTTGTCATGAAAGCAAAACTCCATTAGAGAAGCCGAGGGCTGTGATTGAACACAGGAGCACCTGGATGGAACAGAGTAATAAATAGCTCCTGGGAAAATTTCAGAGGCTGGAATGAGACTGAACAAAGGAGGTGATGTAAAGATCAAATGATCTGAACATCACCTTCAAATTGCTGGTTATGTGTCTGTGAATGACTCACTGTTTCTCATTTTCTTTCCCCAAAATCTCATCTTTTATAAAGCCACAACAGCCTTCTATGCAGTTAGAATAAGCCTGGGCCATTGAGTTACCTTATCGCTTTAATAGCAGGTGCACAGAGCAGGGCCTGCTTCTCTGCCCAAACCTACTGACATCCACACGGCCATTCCCAGAAACGCTTTCACACCCTTAAATCGGATGAAATTAGTAGCCAGTTTACAGCCCCTGAAGGTTTACCAGACACTTTCTCTGAAGTGCAATCTGTGTTTAAAATAGTGATCCCTTGTGGTATTTGTTTCCTCATAAAATGAACTTAAAGTAACCAAAAAAAAAAAGTATTTCTGTTCCACAAAAGCGACCGTGTGGGGTTTGGTTGAGTATCTTTACATACTTACAGAATTCCATTCATATACAGGGAATTCGTTTGATTTACTCTGATGATTGGTTTGTAGAAGCAGCGGTTTTGCAGAACAGATGAGTAGGGAGAGGAAAAGCCAATTGAAACAAACAGAAAATGTCCGCCGAGTGTGCGACCCACAATTGGTAATGAACCTTCTCCGTGTTCAAGCTCAGTTAGGCTTCATTCCGCCCATTTACCAGAAGGTGACGCCACGAGCCTGTGCAGTTTTCTTCCGTCCTGCTTGGCCGTCGCACCTGGCCCTCTTCCCAGTCCCGTGCAGATGAGCTTGACATTTCAGTTCTTCTGGGTAGTTTCTGTCAGTTTCGACTTGAGAAATTGGAGGGCCAGGGAAACTGAGCGACTTCCTGTGCTCTGACCCTCAGTCAGCAGAGCCAGGCTCCAATCCGTAAGCGAATCCGTCGCCATCCGGGCAGCCTCTGCAGAGTGGGAACTTCCAGAGAACGTTCTGGGGGCCAGAGTCACTGCATCCTTAGGACGCGTTCTTAGGCAGCGCTCGCCTCCGCAGGGACATCATTCAGTTCTATTCACGTATCAGAACCGTGCCCAAAAAGCACTGCTTTCGTGAAATAAAGTAAAGCAGAGTTCAGTTTTGATCATTTTCTTTTTCTTTCCAGTTTTCTTTTTTCTTTTCCTGGTCTGGAAAGCCCTTACCCCTGTACATACCTCCCTCCTAGGTACCAGGCCAACTGTCTTCTGTGCTGGTCAGACAGCTTTCCGTTATTAGTCTCCGAATTTTATTTCAAATCATACGACCTCGTTGGAACCGAGAGTTCTGGGTTGTTTCTTGGCTCTATGATTCCCGCTAGCAGGTTGAAGAGAGAGAAAGATGGAAGGCTGTGTCCTTTCCCCTCTCAAAGGCTGCGTTGGGCGAGGGGTGACTAAAGGACAAAAGGGATCCATCGTGCACTCCCAGCCTGAATGGTGTCTACCTGCCTACCTGCCTTTTCTTTTTTATGGAGGGGGAATCTGACATGACTTATCTAGAGCAGTGATTCTCAAACTTAAATATGCATCAGAAACATCATGGGGTGCTTATTAAAACACAGACTCCTGGTTTCCACAGGAAAGTTTTTGACTTAGTCGCCATGAGATCGGGTCTGAGAATGTCCATTTTTACAAATGCCCTGGTGATCCTGGTCTGGTGACTACACTTTGGGAACTACTGGCCTTTTCCACCTCTGACTACATTAGAATTACCAGGGGAGGAAAGGAGCTTTAAAAAAAAAAAAAATCCCTGACAGATCCCAGCCTTGGTGTGTCAGGCTTCCATTTGTGTCAGCATTCCTCATTTGGAAAGCAGCTGGAATTACCACTTCCTCCTCGGCCATCCACCATGAGCTCTCTAGTGCCACCTCCTGTTTTCCCAGAAATACCTTCTTAAATAGCCTTAGGGTGTCCCCATCCCCGGTCCAAGCCAGGCAGAGCGAGTCACCCTCCTCTGCCTTCAGGTGAGGCCTGACTGCCAACAGAGGAAAACAAATCAGTGGCCCCTGGGAGCAGCATGGTATTGTGTCAACCCGTCTCCAGCCCGGACAGGGTCCTGGGTATTTTGATAAAGGAGTGCATAATTTAAGTGATTGATCTGGGATCTTCATTTCAGCACTTGAAGGTGCCCTCTTGTTTTTGATGCAACTAACCTGATTACTAAGAAACATCACACAGCTCAATAGTAATTAGACTTTGACAACCTGACTTTCGTGTCCTTTTCTTAGGTTCCTTCAACGATAAAATAGAATGAAACTTCTAATAAAAGCAAAGTTCTACTCTTTAAGCTTCCCTGGCCCAACACAGTGCCACAGCTTTGATGTTTAAAAAATATGTATTTAAGGTTTTTTGATCCATTTTTGTGTCTCATACAACATGTATACATCTCTCAGAAAAATAGGCCTCTATTCTTAATTTCAGTACCCTGAAGGGAGAGGAGTATGGCTATTTATTTTATGTGTATTATCTGAAAAGCAAAACATTATTAGGAAGACAAGTAATAGTATTCCCATTGTTATATGCTCATAACTATATTGTAAATGCTGCTCAGACTAGATTAAAAAGCATAGAAGTCAGAGTCATTTCAAATAATGGATTACATTCACAACTAATTAAATTGATGGCATAAATATAGCTTGCATTTGACTTTTCGCCCAACTATAAAAATAACTGACATTTGCAATGTGCTAGGCATGATAGTGGGTACTTTATGTGCATTGCCTTGGGTAATTCTCCAGGCAAACATGAATCTGGTACAAATTAGGGGACTAGAGTTTAGATAGCAAGCATCTTGCTCAAAGGAATGAGGCAGAGTTAGGATTTGAACCTAAGTGATCACTAGAATGGAGGTGCCTGAAGCCAGGACCAGTACTATACTCCCCAAACCTAGAACAATGCCTCACACTCAGAGAGCAATAATAATTCTTTGAATGAAAGGATGAATAAAGAAATCCAGCTCCAGAACCCATGTTATCATCCTCTAACAGAGTGTTCCTCCCCCAGTGATTGGCCTGGAGCAGATGTCTGAATCTGGGCTAAAATGGATTGTGACCCCAGCAGGAAGAGGCACCTGCCCTCCAGCCTCTACCAGGTCATAGGCAGGACCTCCCCACCCCAACCTGGCGTAGGTCTCGGGCACATCCAGAAGTCTCTGGCTCTGTTTCCCAAACAGAGATGGGACAGAGGCAGGGAAAGACTTCGCAGTCACCAGTAGTAAGTCAAACTCATCAGTAGGGCCCTGGACATTCCCCTACCATGGCATTTAATTTATCTCTTGTACACCGCCAGTAAAATTGCTGTCATGCAGTAATAGAAACTGATAGGCATGAAACATTTACTGCAATGAAATTTTCATTCATCAGGTCAATAGCAATCTTATTTAAAGTTTCAGAATCAACACTTTATTACTTGACTGTTTGCTATATTCCATCCCTTCCCATATTATGTGTAACTTTTATTTATAAAGGATAACCACAGGAGTTGTTAGCTATTATAATTTTAAACAAGACACTCATAATCATCATCTAATGAGGCTTCATAATCAAGATATTTTCCTTACTTGATGTGATTTTAATTTATAAAATGTCTCACTGATACCTCTAAATGTGGCAAATTAATAAGTAATCACCTACATGTAACCATAACTATGTTTTAAGTACTAACAGAGCAGGCCTCTCTTTAAATAAATTAAACAAATTAGCAGTGGTTGTACTAGCTCTTCCATGCAGCAAATTGTCTCTTTTATAAATCAAAGTGTTAACAGCTTATAAATACTAATATGATTTTATAACAGAGATTGACAATCATGGATGTAATGTTATGTTTAAGTGTTCGATACAATACAAAAGGAAAGGATTAATCCTCTTATAATGTTTGGAGGGTATATTTGTGTGTTCGTGTGGGTAATCAGACATGTGCTTGTAGTCACCCTGGAAGTTTCACCCTGCAGTGCCAGTTTGCTGGCTGTGTTTTTAATCACAGCCAGAGTGACTTTGTACTCTTGGTACTCTTCCTTAAAATGCTTCAGCACCTTAACTGGGTTGTTGACTACCTGACAACCCAGAAGTAGGGCAAGTAGGTATCAGATTTCCATTTTCACAGCTCTGTGACAAGATAGATGCCATCATACAGACTGTTCCTAAGTCCAAAAGAGGGGAACTAAGAAGCTCTTTCAGGATTTTTGACTATAATCCTTAGTCTAGGATTATTGCATATTTATAAAATATACTTATTCTCCAGTGGAGCTTTTTAAAGTCATATGAATGTGGATATGTGTGTATACCTGAGGGTGGGGAGAGAGAGACTAGAATGCTGGTACCTAAGATTCCTCAGCCCACTGTACCTCCACCAGTGTGGGCATGAATCCCATTGGGATTCTGAAGCTTTCCTTAGGTGATGAGAACCCAAAACTGAGGACAGGTTTTACCTTTCTTGGTCCTCATCCTCATTACCCCACCAATTTACAAGTACTGGAGTCCCATGTATTTTCTTTCCCATGCTGTTTCCTTGCTCCAGGAGCTGCAGCTAAGGGCAGAACAGTCATTCCACCATCTTTCTGTACAGCGATAGCATTAAGGGATGGCTTAAATGTGGAAGTCTTTAGCCCCCATTTTTTATGGTGCTAGGGACAAAGCTTAAGACCTTACACATGTTAGACAAGCACTACCACTGAGCTGTATCTCCAGCCCTAGCCCTCATCTTTACCAGTCCCCCACCAAGCTACTACAAATCTATGCATATTAATCTAAGTTAGATGGTAAACTTGTTACGCAGACTGAGTTTTAGGACAAGTTCACTGGCACCACTATCAACCAGATTGCTGCCACTAAGCTACAACTAAGGCCTTACTCTATAAAAATTCTGGAGCGTCCATTGCATGTGTAATCCAGTACAATTAGATTCACTCACTCTGCAGCAATTTTACAATTACTTGTCCCACATGTAGAGCCCAAGGCCCATGGGCTAAATCCAGAGAAAGGAGACTTTCCTCCAAAGATTAAGAAGGAAGTCATGTTTCTTGAGCTACAGTCTCCTGTTAAGACACCATATTCTGAAGTGCACCTGTAATGTATTTAGAGGCGTTCTCACTCTTAGAGCTATTAAGTTATTCAACAATAACTTTTGAGGGAGGAAACATTTTTAGAAGCGAGAAGGAGGTGAAGAAAAATGCTAATATGAGGAAATGATGTGAGCTGAATCTTAAAAGGTGAGTTGGTGTTCTCTAAGTGCCTGGTAGGAGGAGGAAGTGGCAGTGGAGTGGAGGAAGGGGTAGGCTGTGGTAAACTCAAGGCAGACAGTTCAAAGATCAAAGGCATAAAAATTGAAAAAGTATGGTTGCACCGGAGCACGAATTAAGTCAGCTGTGTCCAGTCTTGTCTCCACAGAGGTTAGCACAGTGCATGTAACATAGGAAGCACCCTATAGTTGAAGATTAAATGAATAACTGATTAACAACAGGTGGTTCAATATGGCCATGAATAGAGCCAATATATGTATGCAGAATAGTCCTAATAAATCTGAGAGATAAGTAGGTCAACTTGATTGGCTTGATGCATAGGAGATTAGTAAATCACATTTCTAGGGAGGGTCCTGGGGGTATGTCCCTGGTACTACAGCTGGTCCCTAGCTCCTTCCTTCCTGTGGTCTTGCTCTCTCCTCTCTTTGCTTCCTGACTGCCAGGAGTTGATCAGCTTTCTTCTTTCATGGCCTTTCACCATGAAGCTTCTGCCTTGGAGCCATCCAACCATGAACTGAAACTTCTGAAACCATGAGCCAAAATAAATCTTTCATCCTCTAAATTGACTTTCTTAGGTATTTGGTCACAGTGACAAAAATCTGACTAATACAGCAGGGGTCCGATAATGATGATCATTGTGAGCCAAACTCAGAATTTGGGGTTTTAGAGACAGAAGGAAGCCTTTGAAAAACTTTTAAGCAGAAGCGTAACATGGCAACATTTATATTTTTAAAAAATTATTCTGGGAGCTATATGAAGAATAGATTGGAGACTGAGAAATCGATAGAAGATTAACATTTAATCGAGGTGTCAGACTATGAAAACATAATCCAAAATAAAAAAGCAGCAGAGGAAACACAAAGGGGAAGATGGGCTCTAGTGATGGCATGGAGTAGGGTTGATAAGATTTGGGGACCAGTAGACATGGGCTGAACAATGAGAAGAAAGGAAGTGTGGCTTTGGTTTACATGCCTGGTGCTATCATCCACTGCATTCACAGAGAGGGACCCGGCTCGGAAGGAAAGAATGAGTTCCATTCTACATGTGTGGAGGTTCTGGAGAACTTTCAAGGCTGTCAGATTTCCAAGCTGGGCCCTGTCAGAAGGATCAAACTTCCAACATCCCTTCTCAAAATGCGTCACATTATGAAGAAGTAGGTAAAGAAAAATGTTGATTTCTATTTGCAGGAGTAAAACATTTGATTAACATGCTGCTTATTCATTACACAAATATCCACCTACCTCCTCACCATCTCCACTTGTCAAAAAGATACATCTAATTCAACATCACCAAAACTAAATTCCTAATCTTCCCTAAAAATCTTCTCTTCCCTCAGCCTTTTCCCATCTAGCTTGATGGCAGCAGCATCTTTCTAGTTGCTCATGCCAGAAATCTTGACTGGCTGAGTCCTGGATGCTAGGTGCTGCTGGATGTTGCTTCTGTGCTTCGAATATATCCAGAATCTAAGAGCTCCTCATCCCTTTCACTGCTGCTTCTCTGGTTCAAGCCACCATTATCTCTTGACTGTACTATTGCAGAAGTCTTCTAATTGTCCTTCCTCCCTCCATCCTTATCTTCATTTGGGCTTTTCTAAATCTAAAGCCAAGGAGATCCTAAGATATAAGATCTCAACTTATCCATCCTGTCATTTTCCCCTACTTCCTTATAATACAAACTCCAGACCTTTCTTGATCTTCCTGAACATTGCAGCACATGCTCGTTTCATGCCCCTGCACTTGCTGTTCTACTCTCTTCCATTCACTTCCTTCAGGTCTTTCTTTAAACTGACTTTCTCTAAATTTCACACTCATAAAGAGAGTTTTCTCTAACTTCTTACTTTAAAAAATGCCTTCTCAATTCCCAAACAACTTTCTCTAATTTTTTGCTATCAAATTTTTTTCTTCATATCATGAACTAATCATTTATC
The DNA here is from genome assembly GCF_053883595.1 of Heterocephalus glaber. NCBI lineage: Eukaryota > Metazoa > Chordata > Mammalia > Rodentia > Bathyergidae > Heterocephalus > Heterocephalus glaber. The sequence goes on along the minus strand of NW_028258357.1, from coordinate 16,908,994 downwards.
CCACTTCTTTATTTTGTTTTTGTCTTTTTTGTTTGTTTGTTTGTTTCATTGGAATACAAGGTCAATGAAAAGATTTTTGTTTTAATAAGTGATTTATCCTTGTTATATTTAACAGTACCAGAATGGAATAGTTCTATTTTTTGACACATTACTGTTTTTTAATATAATGATAAATGCATTACATCAAGATTTCATACAAGGTAAAATATGGACCTTATAATGATCAAAAGTTTCCAAATGTATGTACTTGCTACATGTTAAGGTCAAAATATAAGTTAAGGATGTGGTTTTCTTCTTTTTGTTTTTTTTGTTTTGAATTTATATTAAATGGTTTTAAAAGGCTATAACATGAAAAAAGAAGAACACAACACAGATTACATTATGATGACCAAGGCAGTGTTCTACATGACAGAAATCAAAACAAAACAAATTTATACAGTAAATATACCAGTGCTGAACACAGTACTTGAAATTTAACCCAAGCTGCATATGCATAAAATGATCTGACCACAGGATTGTGCAAAATAAATTTTTTTAGAACACCAGAATGTCAACCATTCTGACTATAAAATGACTTATTCCCCTAAAGAGTATTTTGAGACAATTTCTGTATGACATAAAAAGAACTGACATAACACTTAAATATTACAAAAATAGTTGAAAACATATTTGTAATGCAGTTCTCTATAAAATATAGTTAATCTTATTACTTACAAAATTGAAAAGCAAAAGACTACCCTGAGTAATGGTGAAAACTTCAACAAAGAAAAATGCTCATCATTTGGATATCATTGGCAGAAAACTGATAAGATTTTGTTGAGGGAAACAAGGAAGGTATCTAATGAAGTTATTCATGTAAAATTTGTTCAAAAATGTTCATAAAGTTGTAAATTTCTGCTTGTAACATCTTAAAATATTATACCATGAACACACTTTCTACTATTTAACTGGAGGACAAAAGAATATCTTGAAGAAAGTGTTTCTCAAACTGAGGTTCAAAAGTCCAAAAGAGTTCTGATGTGGGCTCAGTAATAAACATGGTAAACAAACACCCTGGGTGATTATTCTACACTCCGAATTGCCCTACGGAAAAGAGCAACACTTAAAAGCAAGATCCTAAACATATTTCTGACATGTTAGAATTCTCTATAAGTTTATGTTGTGAATACTGCTTTCTGTTTTAAAACAAGTTCCAGGCATTTAGAGAAACGTACATGCCTTGGAAATGAACAGGAGAATGTCTATAAACATTTTCCTTTGATGTTTTCATTAGTTTCAAACTAAATTATATGAAGAAAAGACACTACATGAGTACAAGCTTTAGAAAAGTAATATTTCTCATGAAATGGGGCATCTAAAAATGGTTAAAAGATAATTTTTTAAATGTTTACAAATTTTAAATCATTCTGAATTTAAAACTAGATCATTAACTAAAATTAGGATGCTATATATCATCCTTCTGTTTTAGTATCATTTTTATGCCAAGGATGTGAAAGGTAACCATCATCATTTAAATGTAAATAAGTTATAACGATACAATCTTAGTTTAATTTAATTTTAGTTAATGGTCTAGTTTTAAATTTAGAACAATTTAAAATTTATAAACATTTAATAAATTATCTTTTAATTTTTTTTTAGATGCCCCATTTCATGAGAACTATTACCTTTCCAAAGCTTGTAGTCCTATATTGTATTTTCTTCATATAAAAAAATACAAGTATATGTGTTTTTATTCACAATTGTTGGTATTTTTTGGATTTTCCTGAAGTCTATATAAACTGACCCCAAAAGGTGGTCAGTTTCAAAAGTGTGGTTGGAGAGAAACTAGCATAGGTGAGATATTTTACTGAAAAGACAAATTGTTTTCTTGTATCATAAATAAAAATAAAAAATATTAGGCATTATGTCCCACTCAACAAATGGAATGTATATACAAGTGTGCTTAACAAGTGATTGCCTCATTGTTATTTAAATCAGTTCATAAAAATGTAATCTATGAACAAAAAATTCCATATTCTCTACTATAGACTATAAGAATCAAGCATTACATCTAAATATAGCTTCAAAACTATAAATTAAAGTTAGCTTCCAGACATCTCTGAAATGGTTAATTCTATCTAGGCTGGTAACAAGTTTTTCCAAGCATTAAATGGGAACATAAGGAAAATGCATAGTTGAAAGATGAGGATCAGACCCCTTCTTCTTCATACATTGTAAGAAGATTGATATACTCAAAACCTGCAAATTCATATCCATCAAGCTCCCTCATGACATCATTATCATCTGGGGTGAGTAGGGCAGGTTCATTAGTAAATTCAGGATCAAAGTTGTCCAAACCGAATCACTCAGAGATACTTGGTTTAAATGGAGGCACCGCCTGTTTTTGCTCCATCATGTCCCAGTCCACATTTTGAAAGAATGGATACTCCTGAATATCAGCAAAGCCCCTGTGAGGATGACAACCCAGTCATTCTTTTGGGTCCTTGTTCAGAAAACCCTCTAGGACACTTGCAGCTTGTACAGACAGAAAACAAGGTATGACAATGTCTCTTTCCAAAATTACTTGCAAGACATGCTCGATTGAGTGAGTTTTCATAAGGGTTATCAGAGCTATCATCAAGATCAAATGGAGACTCTCCCATCATCATGATATAGATCATGACTCCAAGATTCCACCAGTCCACACTGAAACTGTAATCTTCCCTTCTTATAAGTTCTGGAGCCACAAAATGAGGAGTGCCACAGAAAGTGTGGGTTGTGTCTCCTGGCTGTAAGTCTTCCTTACACAAGCAAAAATCGATGAGTTTAATGTGCCCTTCTGAGTCCAGTAATACATTTTCTAATTTTAAAATTTTGTGAAGTATTCCTTGCCGATGAAGGTAGTTGACTGCTAAACTGTTTTCTGCAGAGTAAAACCTGGCATGTTCTTCAGGAAGGGTGCTTTGTTGGTTAACATGAAACAGTAGATCTCCCCCATTGACATAGTCTAGAACAAGGAACAGTCTGCTTTCCATCTGGAAGCAAGCATGCAGTCCAACTAGAAAAGGACAATTGAATGCCTGCTCTAGAATGTGCTTCTCTCCCTGTATCTGATCAACGTTGACATGCTCTTTTTTCACTGCTTTCATTGCATACATATGATTTGATTCTTTCTGTTGGACTAACAGTATTTTCCCATAACTTCCTCTGCCAATCACTCGAAGCAAGTCAAAGTCCTCAAGACCTAGACCAGATGAAGCATTGCCACCTTCCCTGGTGTTCCCTGACTCATTCTCTTCATCAACTTGTTCTAAAGCCTCATGAGTTGAAAGGTTATGTGGGATCACTGTGTGTGCAGGGTCTGAAGCCATGGATGATGGATCAACTGGCACCCTGGGCTCTGTTGGTAAAGAATGCTGCCCACATTCAATTGTGACAAGTTTGTGGCACTTCTTGTGAACCGAGAGTTTACAGTTGGTGCACTTATACACTTGGTGGCCAAGTCCCCATACACGGTCTGTGCAGACAGCACAGTGAGCTCGCCTGCTGAAGCGTTTGGCCTGAAAAGTGTGGCCATTTGCATAATACAGCTTTCTCCAGTGGCCTGCAGCTCTGTGGTGGATGGATTTCTCTTCTCCTGGACAAGGCACTTTAGGATGTTCTGGTATGCAAGGCGATGAATGAATTAAGAGCTCAGAATCTTTCTTTAGCTCAGAAAGCCTAATGGCCTCTTCTAACTCCAACTGAGGTGACACAGTATACAGGTCTCCTTCCTCCTCTACCCAGTGTGTGGTGAAAAGCTGTTTATTGTCCAAACACCACACATCTGGATCTTTATCACACAGGCCCTCAAAGGGGATGGAATTCTCAAGAGATCTTGTCATGATGTCTCTCCCCAAAATCAGGGCTGATCGGGTAGAGGTGTGGGTAGTGGAGGTGCCTGGGAAGAAGGGACCATAGATGGGTTGGTTGCCCAGGGAAACAGGCAGGCAGGGCTCAGAGAACAAGAGCAGCCTGACTGCCTGCAGGGACCACACTGGCCAGAACTCTGCAAGGCTCTTTGTGAAGTTGTTTCCAGTAGTGGTGGGCAGGCCCGGGTGGATGTACATCAGGCTTCTCAGTGTCTCTCGGGGGCCGGTGGCTGTGACTCTGGTCTCCCCACCCTAAACTTTGACTCTCTAGGTTTTCTGTGCCTGGCTCTGGGGAGGCCTGCCCAGAGCTACTGGGTATTGCTGGGCCTGGTGATACTTGCCCCGTGCTCTTCCCAGTTTCTGTGCCATTGGTATTTGGGCTTAGGGAGACTTCACTGGGGTACCTTGATTTTGGTAGGTCACTAGTGGTCCCTCCCGGGAGACCTTCCCTGGGGTGTCTGTGACAGTCGTGCGGCTGCTGCAGCATGGCCTGTGGCCTCTGGATGGAGTCAGCCATCTTCTTAATCTTTCACAGATACTTTCTCTACCTGGGGTCCTGAGGCTGCAGCCTCTCAAAGTGGAGAAGCAGCTCAGCATGTTCACTGTTGACTGTCTCTGGCCAAGTGAGCTTGGGAGACAGCAGTTACGAGATTGTGATGCCCGTTAGCAAGGGTTCCAAGTTCTGTTTGGAGATGTTGCCAAGGAAGTGAGCTCATGTCTTGGGGTTCCACAACCGGAGTCTCCATGTAATAGAAAAGCCTATAGCCCTGTAGGGATAGAGACCCCTAGGCAGGGAGAGATGAGCCCCTCCCCAAAGGAGTTCAGATAGCTGGCAGAAGAGGCTTAACCACCAAAAAAACCTGACAATCTGCTGAGGCTGCACCTCCTCTTCAGGCTGTACCCTGCAAAGCTTGGTTTGCTAAGATCAAAAGGAAAAAGAACCTTGGCCCTAAGGTGTAAAGGGCCCCTGAAAAGACCCTTCCCTGTAGTCTCTAGTAGCGAGCTAAGTTAATCATTAACCAATCAAGTTGGGATGCCCTCAGCCCAAAGGCGGGATAGGCCCCAACTACTATAAAACCAGCATCTTGAGCCCCCCTGTTATGGTGCCTCCATTTTGGGCACCCCTGCCTGTCTCTCTGCAAGAAGGCAGCTGTACTCTTGCATGCTTGCTGAATAAAAGTACAACTTTGCTTCTATGCTTTCGGTCTCTATCTGATTCTTCCATAACCTTCTGCGTCATTGGGAGAGTCAGGCCCGGGACTGTGAGGACTCTGCCACTGTCTCCGCCCATGACAGCCATTTTTTCTTCATACTAAATAAATCAGTGGCCACTTCTTTTGTTATTTTTATCTAAGTATCTATGAATATTTTTTATCTATTTATCATATATCTGTTAGTTTTTCACTTTTGCATTACTGGGGCTTGTACTCTGCATCTCCTCAGTGAACTATATCCTCAGACATTTTACTCCAGATACCCACTAAGGATCTCACTAACTCACCAAATTGGTTGGGCTGGACTCCACCATGTGACCTTCTTACCTCAGCTGTCCAGAGGGCTGGGACTGCAGTCACACACCATCCTGCCTAATTCAGTGTGCAACTACAGTGGTCTGCTGTGCCTTTATTGCAGAGATTTTCTTCACTTTTCCAATGGGCTTCCCTTTTCATCAAAGAGCCTGAGAGAGGCCCTCTTTCTCTTGCTCACTTCTGCTCTGTCTTCTGGAGCTCAGAACAATGCCCTTTATGACCCCCTGCGCCTCTGTGCTGTGGATCCAGATACTGTCTCAGCACAGCCACTGGGGTGGGGGAGAGTGGTGCTGCTGGCACCTGCACAGCTCACCTCCTCGGCACGGGGGGGGGGAGGTGGGGGGGCGCTCTGCTCCTCCAGTTTTTTGCTGTTTTGCACAGTGAAGTACATCTGAGGATTTTATGTGGCTGTGATGTCCCTGGGGCTACTCTAGATCTATTTTATAGATAGAACATTTGAATATTCTATCTCAATCACTCAAATATGAGAAAGAAGGGAAGAAAGAAAGGGAAGTTCACTTTGTTTGCAAATAGACTAGCTACTCCTACTTTTTCCAGGTTCCTGTTGGATCAAGTATTGTTTTCCATCCTTTGACTTTCAGTCTATGAATTTCTTTTTGACTTAAATATGTATCCTGTATGCAGCAAATTGTTGGATCTTTTTTTTTTTTTTTTTTTGGTACCAGGGATCAAACTTGGGTCCTTGCGCTTGTGCAGCAGGCAGCAAAACCACTGAGCTAAATCCCCAGCTGGATCTTATTTCTTGATCCATTCTGCCAGTCTGTTTCTTTTGATTGGTGAATTGAGACCATTTACATTGATGGTTATTACTGATATGTATTGGCTTATCCTTATTATATTACTTTCCTGTTGTTGGTTCCCTCTGTTTAATTGCTTGCCTTGCCTGGTGGCTTCTTTTTATTGGTGTTCTTGGAATTGTGGTCTTTGTTATCTCTTTCTAAAATATCTTTCAGAACATTTTCTAGAGCTGGTTTGGTGGTCATGAATTTCTTCAGATGTTCTTTGTCATGGAAGTATCTTAATTCTCCATTGATTCTGAAAGAGTTTTGCAGGGTACATCAATCTGGATTGGAAGTTTTTTCTTACAGGACTTGAAATACTTCACTTCAAGCTCTCCTTAACTTAAGGGTTTATGTTGAAAAGTCTCCTATGATTCTGACGGGCTTTCCTTTATAGGTGATTTGTTTCTTTTCTCTAACAGTTTTTAATATTTTGTTCTTGGGCTGAATTCCTGGAATCTTGATTATTATATGCCTTGATGTAGATTTATTTTGGTCATGGCTACTTGGAGTTTTATATGCCTCACTTATCTACATGTTCAGTTCTTTACCCTGCTCTATAAGTTTTCTGTCATTACTTCTGTGAACAGGTTTTTTAATGTCCTTTGCACTGACTCCTGCTTCTTCATTGACTGCAATCAATCTTATGCTGTTGTTCTTTGCATCATCTTACAGCTGTTGGATTGTTTTTTCATGAACTCTTGCTGGGTTTTTTTGTTTTTTGATTTTTGGCACTAGGGATCAAACTCGGGTCCTTGTGCTTGCACAGCAGGCGGTGAAACCACTGAGCTAAATCCCTGGTCAAACCCTTGCTGTTTTTAAGAGATCTTTCTTTTCATAATCACTAACCACAATCCTGTCTTCCAGGTCTGATATTCTGTCTTCACTTTCATTTATTTGGCTTTGCAAACTTCCAGTGGAATTTTTAATTTCCTGGATATTTGTTTGAATCTGTTTCATGTACTCCATTTCTTTCCTATATTGGGAATTCATGGTTTTCATAATTTTCCTAAGCTCCTTTGTTTCTTTTATCTATGTCTATTCTAGATTTGCTGAACAGGTCCTTCATTATGGTCATCATCTTTTTTTTTAGAGATTATTTCTTCTCTGATTTTCTCTATAGCCTCATTTATCTGTTTATTTACTCCTGCTGATATCATTTCAGAAAATTTCAGTGAGTGGCTTCTGACTTCCTCTGTCTCATTGTCCCCTGGATTTCTCCTGGGTGGGCTGGAGGTCTGTGGTTGCATTTTGCTTCTGCATCTTGTCATTTCTATTTTCTTATTTTAATTTGCTTTCTTTGTTGATGTGAAGTTTTTTTATATTAGGTAGTTTTATCACTAGTATCAAGACTTCTCTAGGAAATGTCTATTCCTCAGAGATGTCTTCTAGGTATAGCTGGATCTTGGTCTTTGTGTCTATCCCAAGATCTTACTTTCCCAATTTATTAGGGATAAGAAATTGCTATCTATTTGGCTCAGTTCCCAGTCCTTTGGTACTGGACTATGGTGATGATTATGACCCCAGACAATCACAGTGTTGTCATACAAGGGTGAACAGCTGATTACAACAGGTATGGAATCCTGGCTAAAGTAGTATAATTAACAATAACAATATCATCAAGCACAGCCTGGAAACTGACAAATTGCAATAAATGCTAATTTGGTACCTTTAACCATAGGAGCAAGATCTATGGTTATATAACAACATTCAACATAAACCAGAATCTTGTATGCTATGATTTTCCCATTGGTAGAGTGATTTTACTGTGAAGAGGGTGGATTATAGAGGACAAAACAGAGCAATAACAGAAGAGAAATATAGTAGAAGCAAGGATGATCACTCAAGCTTTGGGAACCTAGAGAAGAGGACAGGAGAGAACAAATGGAGAAGAAAGCAAAAGAATATCAAAGCAAACCAGGAAGATGGTGACAATGTTCATTCACATGAAAATATCAAAAAATCAAGAAAGACAGTTGAGGAAAGAGAGAAATAGGACAAGCAAAACAAACAATAGAAGTCAAAACTTAAACAACCCCCCCCCCAAAAAACTGACAGAAAAAGGAAAACAAAACAAATAAAGGGAGAAGGAAGAAAAAACCATTCCTCTAGTGCCTAAACTTCTGTGGTCCTGTCCAAATCAGAGCCCAAATCTGTGCTGGGTAACTCTGCCAACGCTGCAGTAGTGATGGCCAAGGCTGCTTCCTGTCCCATGTACAGTTGGCCCCTCCTGGACCTGGCACAGCCTCCTCTGTTCCACACCACTGGCCCCTCTCACGTACCGCCCTCCTTGTCCCACCACTGTGGCTTGCACTGCCGATCACAGCCACATCCACAGTCTGAGTCTCCTGAGCCAGTCGTAGGGCAGGATGGGTCATGTTTTTCTACTCACTGTCTTCAATGCCATTGCTGGTACCTGACCTTGTACCTCTAGCAACAGCTAGAGGTTCCAGTTAGCCACTATGACACATGACAAGAAACAAACTGGTGGCCCATCAAGGAGGGAGAAGCTTCCAGGTCACTCACCCTTGTGTGTGCTGGGGAAATTTGTTGCCAGGCTGCAGTGTCCTCTGCTTGCAGGAAAGCAAAAGAGGCAAGGGGCCATATATCACAGATCCATCCTGTGTGGATGTGAGTTTGCCACACATCTGTAGTCTCTCTGGTTTTTGGGGGGAGGGAGCCTTCCTGGAAATGGTGGTTCCCACTCTGTACTCAGATGGTAAACTCACAGGGAGCCCTGTGAACTGGATAATCATTTTATAAAGTCCTATACCTATGTTTTGTTTGATCTACAAGTCTCCTGTTTCAGATTGGTTTTGGCATCAGGATGTATATCCCCCTTTTCTTCCAATTACCTGTGTTTTTAGTAATTTTCTCTGAGTAGTACCAACATGGATCCTCTTCTATTCAGCCATATTGAATTCCTCCATTTCTCTTTGATTAACTGATGGACAATATTGCTACCAAGTCGGCATTACTCCACTCAGCTCAGAAAAATTTCCATATGTTTTTCAGACACAAAATGAAATTGTGCCATCAAGCCACATAAATACCACTTCGTTCCACAGCCATTTTCCTTACCACTCTTTAGTTCGACAAAGTTGTTAAAGGTGAATGCTCTGTAATGTGAATATGGAGACATTTACACTTGAAAAAATTCTATTCATCTGAAAGTCTCTTGAAGTCACAATCATTTGAGTATAATATACCCTTTATCTAAGATTCTTATATTTCTTTTGTTTCTACTTTCAGGCTTAGTATTTCTCATCTTTATGCCTTAAAAAATTGAGATATTGTGACAACAGAGTTAAAATGAAGAAGCAGACCTCTGCTTTTGCAAATCCTCTCAGTAATCTGAGAGCTGTGTAGCATATGGTGACAAGTGTAGGCTAGTTGTCCATTATAAGAAATGTCCAATAAAGGCTTGGATCTCATCTCTACTATTTATTTACCTAACAATGTACTCATTTTACAAATCCAACCAAGAGATATTTATTAAATATTTAAGATGAGCGAGGTGCCCTGGATAAAATGGAGCTATGAATGAAATACTCTGTCCCCAAGAGCATCCTGTCCGGTGGTAAGAAAAGTGTGCACGGAGCTGTAATGGAAAGAGAAAGGTGCTTGTAGTGTATTAACTAATGGGCAACTTTTAACTCTGAATCAGCATGGTCTGGAGGTGGAAGACCCACCTGAGGATTGTTGTCAATAGCCATAGAAAGAGAACTGGAGGGGAAGATCTTGCCTGTTGATTTTCTAGGAGAAGCTTGCTGTGGATGGTTTTCCTGATGTGCACTTGGCTGTTCTCATCAGAGAAGGAGCTTGGGGCCTCACTGTCACTGGGAATGGTGGCTGTTCTTGTCAGGGGAGCTCTGGTCTTCACCATGAGCATCACTTCCTGGCTCCAAGGTGGATCCCTCAGCCTGGTAGCACAAATCCTTCATCCCACCAGTGTAGGTTTTTTGGCTTCCAGCACTGCCCTTTGGGCCTTCGGGGTACAGATCCTCAATACAGACAAGCAAGAGATATTGCCGTGGGCTCTAGGCCACTGGGTGGACTCATGGAGAACACTGCCTTGGACTCTAGCCCTGTAGCTGGACTTGTGCAGGACATTGTTGTGTGATCCAGGCCCTTGGCTGGATTCTTTGGGCCTCTAGTTTGCAGTTAATCTTTTGCACTCCTCTCTCTGTATTTGACTTTTTGGGTAAATGTCATAAAATAATCCTATAAACTATGTGTCCTGTATTAAATCTATTTCCCTTGTAAACCCTGACTACAGCAGTGCTCCAATGGCAGAGAGCTCACAGTGCCTCAGGAGCATGAGGAGATCCATAGGTAAAAAACCTGGCACTGCTCTCTTTAACAACTGAGATGGAATCCATCAACCTACCCTTATCAAAGCAACAACCAAGGCTAATGTCTCAATCCATTTTGTTGCACTGTAACAGAATACCACTGACTAGGTAATTTACAAAGAACAAGAATTTCTTGCTCACAGTTCTAGAGGCTAGAAATTCTAAGACCAAGGCACAGGCAGGCTGGTTGACTGGTGAGGGCTGCATCCACCCTCCACAGGGTCATCTGACAGAAAGCGGAGAGGCAAGCGGCAAGCGAGGAGGCTGTTTAAGGCCCCTCTTATAGGGCCTTGGTCCCATTCACGAGGGAGGAGGGTCCTGGCCTGATGACCTCCTTAGCCCTCACCTCGTCTTACTCTCACATTGGCCACACCTGAGCATGTAGCAGGTCGAATCCACTGAAGCCTTGCAGTCTTGGAGTGCAGAAGTCTGGGAGTTTTTCCCCTTAATAGAAAAAGAAAGGGATAGATGATAAAATGTATCCTCCAAGCACTTATTCTCTATGAAATCATGTTTGAGAAAAATGCAAAAGAAAAATAAAAACATGTTCCAGACTTCAAGGACCCTGAAAAGTACAGATAAATTATAGGTTGGTGTTGTAGTCAGGATTTGCAAGGGAATAGATTTAATACAGGGCATATAATTTATAGGATTATTTTATAATATCCACCCAAATAGTCAAATGCATAATAGTGCAAGAGATCTGTCCATGAGATAGAGATCCGAGGAATCCAGCCAAGGGCCTGGATCCCACAGCAAGGTCCTGCATGAGTCTAGCTACAGGCCTTGAGCCCATGGCAATGTGCCGTGCAAGTCAGTATCAAGGATCTGCACCGAGAAGGCCCAGAGTCCAGTGGTGGAAGCTAGAAAGTCTGAGCCTGCAGGGTGAAGGATTTGTGCCACCAGGCTGAGGGATTTGTGTTAGAGCCAGGAAGTGATGCTCAAAGTGAGGACCAGAGCTCTCCTGAAGAGAACAGCTATCCCTGGTGATAGCAAGGACCCGAGCTCCTCCAACAACAAGAACAGCGGAGTTCCCATGAGGAAAACTAGCCTCGGGAAGCTTCTCCAGGAAAATCAACAGTATCTTCCTCTCCTCTCCCATTCTCCTCTTCTGCCATTCTGGCAGCAATCCTCAGATGGATGTTCTACTCCCAGAACCACACTGACTCAGTTCAGCTGGGTTTTCCCACTCAAAATGGCCATTAATTAATCCACCACACTTGGTGTTTGGATTAAGTACTATTATCTCCCCCTGTAAGTGGGATACATCAGGATTTCTTGACATGGATGCAGCATGCCCAAAGTACATCTTTGAGATTCTGTATCTCTCAGTTCCCAGATAGTTCCATTGTCATTGATCCTATGGTGACACTTGAGTGGCAAAGATGTAGACGATGAGGGGAAAAGACCTTTGGAGGTGTGGATTTAGATATTTCGGAAAGGCCGTATCAAATAGATGAGAAATGAGTTGGGCCTTGAAGAATGAGAAGGACCTGAAGAGCTAGACTGGACGAGTAGGCTGAGTACCAGAACCAGGCAGCAGAAGATCCATTCCAGGATAGGGGGTAGGAGATAGAACAGTGTGCCTAGGGTTCCTTTTAAAAATGTATATTGTGGAAGATTGAACTATAAAGATAGAAACCTCTGTTGGCCAGATTGTGGGAAGTTTGTTGTGCCAGGCCAAAGACCACAATCAAATAGACACCAAGGAGATTTAGGGAGAAGTAGCATCTTTGAATTTATGTCTTAGAAACATTAATTGGTAGAGATTATTACAATAATATAAGGATGAGACAACAGATACTGCCTGAGAATATACTGATAGTAATGGAAAGAAAGGAACATGCGGGCCGGGGATTTAGCTCAGTGATTCTGGCCCCTGCTTCGTAAGTGCAAGGACCCGAATTCGATCCCCAGTACCAAAAAAAAAAAAGAAAGAAAGGAACATGTATGCAGTGAAAGGCTCTGACAAAAATGTAATCCTTGGGGAAAATTGCCATATTCTCAAATGGACATAATAGATATTTTGAAGGAAAATTAGTAAAACATTGATAATAAAAAATTGAAGATAACGATTATTTTGAATTTGCATGATGAGGAGAATGGTAAGGGGAGAGTGTATATTGAGATAGTGCTTAGTTTGGCCAGAAATCAAATGATTAGTTTGGATTTAGATATCTGGACTTCGAAGCGATGGCTGAACTTCAAGGAGAAACATCTGGTAAACCTTAAGAGATCAGAAGTGTAGATTAGGCAGCAGGTAGTCAGTACAGACAAAGATGTTAGCTAACTAGCAAGGTGGTGATAAATGTAACCATGAGACAAGGACAGGTCTCTGAGGGTCCTGGATTCTAGAGGTCAGAGACAAAGAATGAGGAACAGAACTACAGGCACATCCTTACTTAGAAGACAGAAAGAGAAAAATGAGCCTGCAAAGCCAAAATAGGCTGGTGAAAGAGATCATCTCAAATAGCTCATTATCCATGCTGACTATTCTAAATCAAGCTTTTTAACCCATCAGATTACCTTGATTGTCTTTGGCAGTGTATGAAAACATTTGTACTCTATTCTGAGCACACTCAATGCTGTGTTTTCCTAAATTGTTAGTGAAACACTCGAGTCCAGGGTTCAGTTTTGTTCCCTGTCTACTCCTCCTTAACCTGTCACCTTGATAAGATCACCAGTCAAAAGAGGGAAATAATGCTGTAATACCACAAGATGCATAAGAATGTTGTGCAGAACAAAAACACATAACTAATTTTAAAAGTACACATTTCAATGAAGCCATCAGGCTGCTTTTCTAATTCATCAAAAATAAATGAAATTCATGTGCAGGTCTCAAACCATGGCCAAACTTAGCTTACCAGACAAAAAGACAAACAGAATTATTTTTCTGAATTTAAATAGGCAGAGCGAGATTTTTCAATATATACACCATATTTTATTAAAGGTCCTTTGCATGCTTGATACTGCAGCAGGCAATATACCAGATAGAAAGTTAAATCAACAAGGGTTCTGCTATGAAAATGTTCAGAGTCTAATAATAAAGAAGAAAAACAGGAGTCATGAATAATAAAACATAAATCAATATGTGACAAATGCCATAAAACCCATATGAACCAAGCACCATTGATATTTGGAGAACAGGAAATTCCTGGCTGAGGGATGGAGAGAAGAAAGGGCCTTGAACAAGGACAAATTGTGACAGATGGGAAAGAAAAGGAGGGCATGGTATGTAGCCCCAGAGGGAAGAGGCACCGACAGGCTTGGACAATGGCAAGGAGCACAGTTAGCTCAGAACATGGAACAATTAGGGGAACAGCAGGAGGCAGGCAGATTGTACATGTAGGGGGCAGATGCCAGGCTAAGGAGTCAGGGCTTTATTCTGCAGACAGTGGAGCATGATAAGAACAAAAGACCCAGAGAAGCAAAGTAACACAATTGGGCCAAAGCTTAACGTGGTCCAGCAGGCATAGTGATGAACTCTGGGAGGATAAGGCAGGGGGATCACAAGTTCAAGGCCAGACTGGGCAATTTTTTAAAAAAAAGGTCCACCCAGGGGGTAGGCTTCTGGGAGAAGATGGAGAAAATAAAATTTGGTGATAAGATGATTTTTCAAGTTTCTCACTTAAAAAGAGGAGAGCAGAGGTTATAGTTCACATCTAGATATCCCCCCAAGAACCCTATGTGCCCAGAACCATAGGTGGGGCTTTTGGAAGGTGATTGAATTATGGGGGCACTAGAGCTAAATGTGATGTCAGGAGGCGAGGTGCGGTTGGAAGAGGCATGTCACTAGGGGTGTGGCCTGGAAGGGTATGCTCCATTCCTGGCTCCTCCCTTCTCTCTCTGCTTCCTATCATGATATGAGCAGCTTTTCTTCCACCGGGCCACTCTGCTATGCTGTTTCTTCCTTAGGTCTGGCCGAACATGGACTGAAATGAGAGCCAAGATAAACCTCTTCTCCTTTCACTTCTGGGTGTCAGATGTTGTGTCCTAGTGGTACCAGAGAAGTACTGTGATCATTGCTGTGACACTACGTGACCATGTGGTTCAGAAGCCCCTGGAACTGGTTCATGGCAGGAGTCTGGAGAGGTTGGAAGATGCTGGCTAGAGAAGCCCTAGAATGCTGTAGGCTGAACTTGATAGGAGATTCTGGTCAGAGTTCAGAAAACTAGAATGAAGACAGAAATGTAAATGGTAAAGACCAGGCCATGGAGGTTTCAGTTGGGACCTCCATTGGTAGTTGAACTCAAGACCATATGTGTCATGCTGTGGCAAAAAAATTATCTATATGTTGCTCATGTCCTGTGACTTTGCAGAACACTGATATTAAGGGCAGTGGGCTAATTAATCTGGCACAGGAAATTTCAGCCCCATATTCAGTCTGTGGCATGGATACTGTTGTAAGCTTTAGCCAAATTTATATTGAGAATCAAGAGCAAACGGCACAACTAAATGATTTTTTAAGTTTTCAGCTTCACTAGAAAGGAAGCACCAGAAAAATTGGTGTATTGGAGAGCTTGTTGTTGAAAAGATTAAAAAGAAGACAAGTTATTTACATCAGGACAATAAGAAAGATGACTTGAGGGCATCCTTAGGACTAGCAAGACCTCATCATTTGTAGGCTCAAAGTTGCAAAAGTGAAAAGACTTTCCTTTGAGAAGAGAACTCCAGGAAACTGAGCTTATTCAGTGCCAGCTAGGAAAGAGTTTCTCAGAGTTCAGCCATGCAGGGACTCAGAGGCCTCTACAGTCATGATACAAGGGGCCAGGCTACTGCTTGAGTTGGTGGCAGACCTTGGTGTCATCCATGTGGTCCTGATTTTACAGGCATACAGAATGCAAGAGTTGTGGTGTCATGGAGGTTTCTACCTGGATTTCAGAGGATGGTCTGGGAGGCCAGATAGTATGCCCCTGAGAGGGCAGTGTGTGAAGCTTTGAGAATAAAATCAAAGGTACAGTGGAGGCTCCAGGAAATGAGAGGCACCAGGAACATGGAACATTGGGTGAAGAAAGCAGCAGACAATGAACAAAGCCACCCCGAGAGAGAGAGGCCATGATATCTGCAACCAGAAATGCTGTAGGGGTGGGGCCACCAAAGCCCTTTGGAGCTCACATCTTTGCCTCGGATGCTGGATATGGAACTATGGGTTTAATGTTTGTCCTACTGGGCTTTGGTCCAATTTCTTTCCATCCCCTTATTTCTCCCTTTTGGAATGGGAATATTTATCCTGTGCCATTGTATGTCAGCAGTATGTGACTTTTTTTATTTTTACAGGGGTTTACAGCTAAGAATTTCAAGTCTCAAAAGAGACTTTAGACTTGGACTTATCAGCTATGCTGGAACTGTTAGGACTTTGGCAACTCTTAGAGATGGACTAAATGTATTTTGCCTAAAGAGATGCACGTGAGTCTTTGGAGATAGGGTTGGAATGTTATGGTTTATATTTAGATGCCCCCCAAGAGCTTCATGAGCTTATAGGGGGGCTGTTAGAAGGTGACTGAATTATGAGGGCACTATAACTAAAAGTGACATCAGGAGGTGGGGTGTGATTGGAAGAAGCAGATGACTAGGAGTGTGATGTGGAATGGTATGTAGCCATCCCCAACTTCTCCCTCCCCTCTCTGCTGGCTACCATGATGTAAGCAGCTTTTCCTCCTCCATGCCCCTCTGCCATGCCAGCCTGCCTTGGTACCATCCAACTGTGAGCTGTAACTGTAAGCCCAAACGGACCTCTCCTTCCTCAAGTTTGGGTATTGGGTACGGTGTCGCAGTGAAGAAGAAAGTAGCTGAGACAGCAGGATCCTATGAAAACTGTCACAGCATATCCTTTCAAAGGAAATTAATTTTAATAGAAATGTGACATTTATCCTGTCTTTTCATCCTCCGTTTTATGGTTGAATGTAGTTTGAGAATAGAAGAAAAATACATTGTCCACTAAGAGCAAAGAGCAACATGCCAGCTGCCCTAGGTAAGGGCAGGAAGGAGACAGGTAGGACTGTTGAAGTGCGGTTCTAAGCCCATGAGTGACCACAGTTGCCCTTGAGACTTTGCACAGAGTTCAAAAACGTGAAATGTACATACAATTTCAGGGGGGATTTGGACTCTCTGGACCCTATGCACTGAGCCCCAGAAACTCAAATTAAGAATCTCTACACTGGAAAAGGAAAAACAAAGGATGCTGCAGAAGCACCGTCAGAAGTAGGAACACAGAAACCCACAGTTAACAAAGTCAAGGTCACCAGCCCCAGATGATTCCTCTTAAGACCCTTGCAGGAATTACCTGGCCTGATTCCCACTAGTGAAGCAGAGATATTGGAGGCAGGACCCCAAACTCTGAATTGTCAATTAACCCAGGTCATTCTGATAAGGAATCAGGGTTTGAAGCCACTAACCAAGTCTCTTCAGGACCCTAGCTATTGTCTTTCCTCAGCAGGTAGGGTATCCTGATGTTTCTTAAATTATGAATGGAAATCCTTCAATGTGTCATTATGAAGCTAACCATTGGGAAGACACAATTTAAACTTGACCTTAACATCTCAGTGTATCTTCATTAACTCCTTTTTTGTTTGTTGGTTGGTTGGTTTTTGTTTTTTTTATTTTTTTTTCATTAACTCCTTTCACTCCCTTCTTACACCTTTCCCAGTTCCAACCTTTCCCACTGTCTAGTTCTAGTTCATTGTTATCATTATGACTCCTGACTTTTCAGGGCTTACTAGAATAGCCTAGTGCTCTAGAGTTGTCTCTTGAGAATGAGGCAGACTGAGTTCCTGATGAATACCCCCTGCATTATTCTCTTAACTGATCTTTGACCTCCATACTATATATATATCCTGAGCTTCCTTCTCCTGCTAGCCTCCTGTCTCCTCAGGGATGATGGAAATAGCTATGACCAAGGAATTAACACTCAGAGGGCCACTATTTAATTCATGTCTGTGCTGTCCAGTGTTCCTGACTATTTCAGGAAGATACCTTTATTGTATGGTCAAAATCTCATTTATCTACCGGCAACCTAAGGCAGTGTCCTTTATCACAGAAATGTTGCCAGTTTCTTTCCTTTTTCAATTCCTTCCTCCTCCAGCCCTCCTCCCCAGGTCAAATTCAGCCACATTGGACCATTGTTCATCAAGGATATTCAACAAAACTATGAAGAGTCACAATTGAAAATTTGAATATTGGGCAAAGTCTCTGGCTTCCTACCTCCTTCTTTTTGAGTTTTCTTTTTTAACAGTAGGTGACATTGCTTAGGCAGGTGTGATGTTTTAGTGAGCTGTTTCATCACTAGGGCCAAATGCTTGACACACACAATTTAAAGGAGGAAAGGTTTCTTTTGGCTTACAGTTTCAGAGGGTTCAGTCTATGGTAGACTAGCTCAAGGCACAAACATGGCAGAAGGGCACAGTGGAAGATAACTACTTAGGCCGTGACAGCCAGGAAGCAGAGATAACAGACCAAGAAGGATACGCTTTTCCAGGTCATGGCCCCTGTGACCCACCTTTTCTCACCAGGTCCCACCTCCTAATAGCACATGCAGCTATGAACTCCTCAATTAATTAATCCACTGATGAGGACAGCACCCCCATGATCCAGTCACCTTTTGAAAGCTCATCTCTGAGCACATGAGAGTTTGGGGGTACATTCTAGATTTCAACCATAACATCTAGTTTGCTCAGAATAAAAGAATGAAGGCACCTGCCTAGACTTGAGGAAGCAGCAGCTGTCTTGAGGCCTGGTCCCCGACACTGTCTTCACCTTTTACCAAAAGCTTTATGTTTAAACTGCCTTAAAAATAGCTCATGCAGGGCCGGGGATTTAGCTCAGTAGTTTTGCCGCTTACTGCGCAAGCGCAAAGACCCGAGTTTGATCCCTGGTACCAAAAAAAGAAAAAAAAATAGCTCATGCCACAAGCACGATATGTTGTGTGCAGGTACCAGTTCCTCACGATGAACATCACTATTTGTAATTCAAACATGCACTAATTAAAAAAACAATGTAGCTCCTGCTCACTCCACACCATTTTCAAAATAACCTGTATGTTATTCTGTTCTTGATGTGGTAGAAAAAGAAGTGGTTGGAGGTCCAATAGATCTTACTATTAGACATTTCCTCACCATATCTGTGCTCCTGGGCTCCTTAGTATCTTATGAAGGGAGAAAGAGGGAGAGAAAGAGAGAGAATAATCATGTACCAAGTTGTAATGGATACCATTGTGATCTGTGATGAAAAGCATCAGGTTCAGAACAAGCATTCAGTATCACTTTCCTTTCCATTCCCGCCCTGATACTCAGGCCATTGGTTAATCAATTTGAATTGTACGAATCTATCCCTGAATATATATCCACACCTGCAACTCCAGAGCACAGCTGCATATAAGAAGCCAGGTGATCATAAACAATTTAGTGAACCACCCAGAACCTCAGCTTCTTCATCTTTAAGATGATGGACTTATGGAAATGACTTCCAAACCAAGAGAGTATGTAAAGGTGCATATCTCCTATGATGAATGTCATTATATTGTACACCTAAAATGTACCAAGAAAAGGATAAAAAAAAGAAAAGAAAAGAAAATGACTTCCAAAGTTCCCTCTGGCTCTTTCCCTCGCCAGTCTTAGGTTAGAATTAAACTAACCAACCCTTTCAAATTATTACAATGCAACGTGTTGCAGCAGCCATGTCTTAGGCTGTAAGCACAGAAAATAGCCCGGTGAGAGAGGGGAAAGTATTTAAGGATAAACAGCAGGAGACCTAACCATTACAACCAGGTAGAAAGATGCAGAGAAGAGAGATAATGTTAAATTGCAATTAAAGTGCAGGTGGAAATTACAGCAGCAAAAGCAATACCAGCAAGAGTGGGTAACAGCAGGCTCTGCAGTGTGAGACAAATGTCATTTTCAAAGGTTTTTAATAATTGTGCTTCTGCTAGAAGATTTGTAATTACAAACATGAATAATCCTCAGCATATATCATTTCTAAAGATAGAGGCTGTAATTCTGTTCCAGATGAAGAGCTAAAGAATATCTCACACCGGTTGGTAAGTGACAGGCAGTAACAACCAGTCAATTAGGATGATGCAGCAGCAAAATTACAGTCCAAATATCCTGTATGCGGATGCTGAGTCCATCAGCAAGGAAGGACTATCATCATCCTACAGCACAGGGCCATGGATAAAGGTAAACCACTCCACACAAAAGGAAAGAGAATGGCAAGCACATCGCTGCACAGGATCCCGCAGTACTCATCTGGACCTGCCCGAGTTAATGCCCCAGACCACGAAAGATAACGTCATTCAGCCAATAAAAATCTGGAGGGGTATGTTTGATGGAAAACATAACCCAACACTGAATTACTGGCTTCCTATGACCCCAGTGTTTGGGTTGAACTTTTACGTGGTTTGTAGCATCTGTTCGTTATGAGTAGTTTCTAGGCCAGTCAGGTAAATCGGAGAGTGAACCAGTCAGCTTGCTCCCATCCTTCCCCCTGTCTCCCCCATCCCACATACACTCTGTCAGGAAGTCCTGTTGGCTCTGCCTGCAGAATATACCCAGAGTCCAAACCACTTCTTACCACCAGCCCCACAACCTCCATCACCGTAATGATAGCAGCTCCAGCACGATGTAGATCTGTGTCTTCCAAGTTGCTCAAAAGCATCAGCAGCCTCCTCACCTCCAATGCGCTGCCCCAAATATCTGTGTGAGCTCACTTCACCGAAGTTTACTCCAGTGGCACCTTTTCTGTGAGGTGAAACCTGACCACCTTATTTAAAATTGTAATCAGCTACTTCTGACTTTCACCCCGTAATAACTCCTGCCACTCCCTTGCTCCCACGTCTTACCCTACTTATCTCCTTTAACACACTCCTTGAGTTTCTGGATTTACTACACTTAGTGTTTGCTTTAACTCTTCCTACCAGAAGGCAGGGACATTTCTCTGTGACATAAGCCGGATGCCTAGAGAGGTGCCTGGCACACAGCAGACATCTATAACTATTTGTAGAAACTGAGTGAATATAACCAAAAATCCCATTGAAACAAACTTCTACAACAACAAACTTTCCCCTATAACTGGAAGTTCAGACAAGGTGGGGCATGGGGACCGAGCGCCACTGTCCTGTGATTCTTCTAGGTCAGTGACTTCACCAGGCTGACAGCAAGATGATAGTGCAGATGTTCTGGGACCAGGTGGAATGAGCAAAGATGATTCTTTGAGACTCTCACTTGGGCAAGGATGATTTAAATAGAAGCCCCCACAAATTTTCATTACCATCTAATTTGCCCAAATTGAACCAGTTTTTGTTGCCAAGGAGACGAAAAATGACTTTGCCTCAACTGGAGAGGGATGGAAAAACTGTAATTGACTTGGCTGCAAGAAATCAAGGTCCACCTCTACCAGGTGGCAACTTCACAGTGCTGGGTAGACAGGAGACAAACCCAGGATCCTCTCCTCAACACTAGGCAGGGAAGACAGACAGACAGAAAGAATGGGGGAAGAGATTCGTTCAAGAAGAGAAGCCGGAAGCTTGAAACTCTGAAAGCATCTCTATTGATTTTGCTAGTGTGAAGCCCTGAGATTCAGGAGCACACATGGGCTTTACGGTTTGCTGGCCTCACTTGGGAGAATTGGAAGAGCTGGATCGAACAGACAGCGGGCTCAAGTGTGGCAGTCTCAGGCCACCCCTGCTGATCCATATTCACATGGCAAATATGTTTAGGAATGACTGCAAAGCAAATTTGTTATTGATCCTGCTGTCACTCAAAACCAGATATAACAAATGTTGTGTACTCTTACAGTTTGTAGATAGAGACAAGTGGCTGAAATATGGAATGCTGCTAGTTGTTACTTTTTATTTGTTAAATGTGTGACGTGGGGTAGGACAGGGACAGATGGGACAAGGAATCTGATATTTCTCATTCTGCAGTGTTTTGTCTTCTGCATAAACCACCACAGAAACACTATCATCCCTGGAGATTTCTAATCAATAATCATTCCTCCAGGGCCCGGGATTTAGCTCAGTGGCACTGCACCTGCCTCATTAGAGTGAGGTCCCAAGTTTGATCCCCAGTACCAAAAAAATAAATAAATAAAAATAATCATTCCTCCCAAGATTATCCAGAGTCTATCTGTGCTGTTGATTAAAGCAGTGTGGGATGGGAAGCCTCATCTAATCAACTTAGAAAGGTAAAAATCCTGAGAGAGGAGTGATTAAGAAGACAAAGTTTTAGCCAAAACTTATATGTACAATTTCAGGCCAACAGTGGGCAGATGATCCCATTATTATACTATGAGGAGTCTTCAAGGAAATAAATTCCTACACATTCACTCCCAAACAGGTGATACTTGGAGGTGATTTTTTTTTTTTTTTTTGGCAATTCTGAGAATTGAACCCAGGGTCTTCACACTGATCTACATCCTCAACACTTCTTTTTCTTGCTATTTTGACACAGGGTCTCATTGAGTCACTAAGTTACTGCCCAGGCTGCACTCAAACTTGTAATCTTCTGCCTCAGCCTCCCAGAGTGCTGGAATTACAGGCATGCACCACCACACGCAGCAATTTTCTTAAACCCATATATCAAAATAAGAAATGTACTTTTTTAAGTCTAAAATTATTTCATTGTGTGGTTTGACCTCAGGATAGTTTTTTGCTTTTTCTTTTGTTCCGGAAGGCTGGGGGGAATACAGTTTCTTAAATGACTTACTGTGTTCCCCAGATTCTACGTGTATATAATTGTGTGCACAGGTGTTGTGGTAGGAAGAACAATGGCACCAAAGATGCCTACATCCTAACCGCTGGAATCTGAATGCTGAGTGATGGCAAATTAAGGTTGCAGGTGGAATTGACATTGCTAAACAATTGACCTCAGAGTAAGGAGTTATTGATTCTTTTATTGTCCCAGCGGGGTCATTATAATCACAAGGGTCTTTGAAAGTACAAAAAGGAATTGGAAGGAAAAAAACCTTATAGAGATGGCAGCATGGGAATAACTCAGTCTGGTTTTGAAGATGAAATGCAATGGGCATGAACCAAAAAAGCAGGCAGCCCCTAAAAATTGAAAATGCAACAAAGTGGGTTCTCTCCAGAGCATCCAGAAAAAGGGTTTACCCTATAGCACCTTGTTCTTTGCCCAATGAGATGTGTGTCTGAATTCTGATGGAGAAATCTGCAGAATGATAAATTTGTGTGGTTGTAAGCCATTACATTTGCAGCAGTTTGTTAGGGTGCCCATAGAAAATTAATGCAGTTTTCATTTTATAGAGCCACACATTCAAAATAGAAAGGAACTGAAAGAAACTTGAGTTTGGAACATTTTCAGATGCTTAAGGAAGTAGATGAAAGGTTGAACAAGATCCAGTCCAATCCACCTTCTCAAATAGGAGCACATTTTGAGAATGGAGCTCCGCTATCCATGTTTATGGCCATTTCAAGAAATAGCTGTGTACTACCCAGTAATCACAATCTGGAAGACCGTTGAGCATGGCATACAACTGTAAGACTACAAAGGGAACAAGAATTGTGTGTGCCATTCATACACAGGCATATTCTTATTTCTTTTATTTCTGCTTGCCCATGTATAGGAAATCTTGAGCTTCTATGAAATTTTCTCTGTTAAACTCTTCGACATTTTTGGTATTGTTAAATATGACACTGGCTTTCATCTTCAAACACGATAATTCCAACAGAACTCATTGTCTCTTGGGGTGCTTCATGCATGATCACCCCATCATACATTGAGCA
This sequence comes from Heterocephalus glaber, assembly GCF_053883595.1. Taxonomy (NCBI): domain Eukaryota; kingdom Metazoa; phylum Chordata; class Mammalia; order Rodentia; family Bathyergidae; genus Heterocephalus; species Heterocephalus glaber. The sequence continues at coordinate 16,885,687 of NW_028258357.1, read as the reverse complement.
AATACTTTTTTAACCCTCACTGTGTACAAAGCAATATGTAGGCCATGTAATGCAAGAGTCAGCAAGCTACTTTCAGCCCTTCCTTCCTTGAAGTTGAGTTGAAAGTGTACACATATCCAAGTAATTACTACATGGTTTGGGAAGTACAATAATAGAAGGACCCTGTTGAGGGACACTTAGCCCAAACTTGGCAATGGGCAGCAGGTGAATAGCTGAAGTCATGGATTTCTAGAGAAAGCCATCCTCTCTGTACTGCCTTCTTTAGATAGCTGATTTAAGTTTGCTTCTTCATGCTTTTATCTCCCTCCTGGTCAGCTTAAAGCCCGTGCTCAAACACTCTCCCTGTTCTTCACTGTGCAGCACATTGGCCAGTCAAGAAACTCTTATAGGAAGGAATTCAAAATATCTTTCAAGATTATTGCTCAATAGGTTTTTGAACAAACAATACTGGTAGTTTGGCCTTCCTATTTTTAAACCTACTATACCACAGCTTGCCAAAGAGCCTTTTGATAGCTTTTAGACACTGCCTATCACATTTTGCTATTTCTTAATATAAGAAAAATAATATTTTTTCCAGTTACAAAATAATACCAGTTAATTTTAGAAATTTGGGAAGTTGCAGAAAGGTATACACTTAAAAAATGTTTATATCATCATAATCCCACTACCCGAGGCATGTATTTGCCTAGTTTTTAAAAGCATAGACAATGAATCCTCTTTAGTCTTAGGTTTATGTTTAAGGGTTTGCCTGCTCTCTTTAACCCCTAAATAACACTCAGTGCTTCTCAACCCTTTATGGACCTGTGCATATGCAGAGCAGAAAAAGCTGGCCGGTGCTCACTCCCCAGCTCGGGGCAAACAAGACAATGCTCTGCCACTGTCTTTTTTTATATACAAACCAGTGTCTTTTTTGTGGTCTACTTGGTGCAATGTTTTTCACATTTTTTTGTGTGTTTTTTCTTGGTGATTTCACTATTTAAAATGGTCCTCAAGCATGGTGCTTGGGGTAATGTCCCTAAGCATAAGAAGCTACGATGTGCCTTAGGGATAAAATGCATTTTGTTAGGTTGGCTGCATCCAAGTGTGAGCTACAGTGCTGTTGGTTGTGAATTCAATGCTAAGGATCAATATTATATATTAAATAAGATATCCTTAAACAGAAACACACATAATTGTCCGGTTGACAAAAATGTTGTGGCCAGAGGCTCACAGATAGCTAACCCTGAATTCCCCTTCGTGAAACAATCCAGTATTTGCTAATTTAGGGTTGTACTGACTTTATAGACCATAACTGCCTGGAATAGTAAGGATCGATTATATTTTTTAAATTTATTTTATTATTAATTATATTGGTACATTTAACATATACAATATAATGACATTCATCATTGGAAATTTGCACCTTTACATAATCCATCTTGGTTCTTATTCCTTCCCCCCTTCCCCTGCCCTCCCTTCAACCCCTCCATCCCTCCCTATCTACAAAGACTTTGTTTCCATTTTTTCATTTTCTCATATTAATTCCATTCCCTTCTTTCCTTTCCCCTACCCCTCCCACTTCCCCTTCCCCTTTGAACCTTTTCTTCCTATTTCACATTACCTATTATACCTTTTAGTCCTTATTTACACTTTCAGTTTCTCACACTAGAGAAACTATTCGGTATTTACACATGTGTGTCCTATTTATTTCACTTAAGAGTATAGCCTCAATGTGCATCCATTTAGATATAGATGTCTCTAGTTTCTCATTCTTTATGGCTGAATAATACTCCATTTTATTTAAAAAACACATTTTCTTTATCCAGTCTCCAAATGATGGGCAAGTGGGTTATTTCCAAGTTTTAGCTATTACGAAGTGTGCTGCTAAGAACATGGGTGCACATATATTACTGGGGTATGATTCTTTTAATTCTTTGGGGAAGATAACCAGCAGGGGAATAGCTGGGTCAAATGGGACTTCCAGTCCTAGTTCTCTGAGGTAGCTCCATACTGATATCCACAGTGGTTGCACCAGTCTACACTCCCACCAGCAGAGGAGCAGGGTTCCTCTTTCCCCACAGCCCTGCCAGCATTTGTTATTGTTGATTTCATGATGGGAGCTATTCCTTCTGGGGGTGAGGTGGAATCTCAGCATTGTTTTCATTTGCATCTCTTGAATGACCAGTGATGTTGAACATTTTTTCATATGTTTATTTGCTATTTCTACTTCTTTGTCTGAGAAATGTATGTTCATTTGAGATGCCCATTTTCGGATTGGGTCTTTAAATTTGGGAGGTCTGATTTATTTTAAGTTCTTTATAGATTCGAGGCAGTAGACCTTTGTCTAAGGAACAGCAGGTGAAAATTTTTTCCCACACTGTGGGTTGTCTCTTCACACTGCTGGTGGTTTCTCTTGCTATCCAAAAGCTTTTTAAGAAAAAGAGATCCCACTTGCTGATTGTTTGTGCTAGTTCACAGGCAAATGAAGTTTTGTTTATAAAATCTTTTCCTACACCAAAGTCTTCAAGACTTCTACCTAACCTCTGTTCCAGCCAGTTCAGCATTTCTATTTTAATATTTAGATCTTTAATCCATTTCAATTTTAGTTTAGTGCATGGTGAGAGATACAGGTCTAGTTTTAATCTTTGGCAAGTTGAAACCCAATTATTCCAGCACCATTTAGTAAAGAGGCTATCTTTGCTCCAGTGAGGGTGTTTGGCTCCTTTGTCGAGGATGAGGTGGCTGTATGTGTCTGGAGTTGTTTCTGCATCTTCTAATCTGTTCCACTGGTCCTCAGGTCTGATTCTTTGCCAGTACCATGCTGTTTTTATCACAGTAGCTTTGTAGTATAGTTGCAAGTTGGAGGTTGTAATACCCCCTGCTATGTCTCTGTTACCTAGAATTGCTTTTGCTATTCTGGGTCTCTACTTGTTCCAAATGAATTTTTGGATTGTTTTCTCAGGGTCCATGAAGTATGTTGCTGGGATTTCAATTGGAATTGCATTGAATCTATATAGCAGTTTTGAAAGTATGGCTATTTTCACTCTGTTGGTTCCTCCTACCCAGGAGCAAGGGATGTCTTTCTATTTTCTGATATCATCTTCAATCTCTCTTTTAAGAGTGCTATAGTTTTCAGCAAAGAGGTCTTTGGTTTCTTTTGTTAGGTTGATTCCTAGGTTTTTCAATTTTTTTTGGATGCTATTGTGAAAGGAATTGATTGCCCCATTTCTCTCTCAGTGAGTCTGTCATTTGTGTAGAGGAAAGCTATTGATTTTTGTATGTTGACCTTGTAACCAGCTACTTGACTGAATTTGATTATTAAGTCTAGAAGACTTTTGGTGGAGTTCTTAGGGTCTTCTACATAGAGTATCATGTCATCTGCAAATAATGACAATTTGACTTCTTCTTTTCCTATCTTTATTCCTTTTATTTCTTTCTCTTGTCTAATTGCTGTGGCTAATGTTTCCAAAACTATATTAAACAGGAGTGGTGATAGTGGACATCCTTGTCTTGTTCCTGATTTCAGTGTGAAGGATTTCAGTTTTGGACCATTTAGTATGATAAAGGTTGTTGGTTTTTCATAGATAGCTTTTATCAGATTGAGGTAGAGTTCATTTGTTCCAATATTTGTAGGGTTTTTATCATAAATGCATGTTGGATTTTGTCATATGCTTTTTCTGCATCTATTGAAATGATCATATGGTTTTTGTCCTTGTTTCTATTAATATAGTGTATTATATTTATTGATTTGCATATGTTGAACCATCCCTGCATCCCTAGGATGAATCCCACTTGGTCAGAGTGTATCATCTTCTTGATGATCTTCTGCATTCTATTTGCCAGTATCTTATTAAGGATTTTTGCATCTATGTTCATTAGTGAGATTGGTCTACAGTTCTCTTTGTTGGTTGGGTCTTTCTCTGCTTTGGGGATCAAAGTGATGCTTGCTTCCAGGAATGAATTTGGGAGTATTACTTCCCTTTTAATTTCATTGAAGATTTTAAACAGTAGTGGCAGTAGTTCCTCTCTAAATGTCTTGTAGAATTCAGTGGTGAAGCCATCAGGACCTGGGCTTTTCTTAGTTGGTAAGTTTTTAATTACATTTTTCAATTTCATTGATTGATATTGAGTTGTTTAGAATTTTTATGTCTTCTTCGTTCAACTTGGTAATTCATAGGTATCTAGAAATCTGTCCATTTCTTCTGTGTTTTCCATCTTACTGGCGTATAGGTTCTCAAAGTAGGCATTGATGATCCTCTGGATTTCTGCTGAGTTTATTGTAATTTCACCCTTTTCATTCCTAATTCCATGGATTTGGGCCTTTTCTTTCCTTTTTCTGATAAGGTTGGCTAAGGGTTTGTCAATTTTGTTTATTCTTTCGAAGAACCAACTCTTGGCTTCATTGATTTTTTGTATCATTCTCTTAGTCTCCATTGCATTGATTTCTGCCCTGATCTTTATAATTTCCTCCCTTCTATGGACTTTGGGTTTCTCCTGCTATTCTTTTTCTAGAAGCTTGAGGTTCAACATCAGGTTATGTAATTGAGCTCGCTCTGTTTTCCTAATGTGAGTATTCACTGTTATTAATTTCCCTCGTATGACTGCTTTCATTGTGTCCCACAGAATCCAATATGTTATATTGGCATTATCATTTAGTTGTAGGAACTGTCTGATTTCTTCTTTAATTTCCTCTGTGACCCATTGGTTATTCAGAAGTGTGTTGTGCAGTTTCCATATGTTTATGAAATTCTTGCAGTTTCTTTTGCTATTGATCTCCAATTTCATTGCACTATGGTCTGACAGTATACAGAGGATAACTTCAATTCCTTTTCACTTACTTAAACATGTTCTATGAGTGAATATGTGGTCTATTTTAGAGAATGACCCATGTGCAGCTGAAAAGAATGTGTATTCTTATTTTGTGGAGTGGAACACTTTGTAAATATCTGTTAAGTTCATTTGTTGAAGAGTTTGATTGAGTTCTAGTATTTTGTTGTTTATTTTTTGTCTAGTTGATCTATCTATTTGTAAGAGTAGGGTATTAAGGTCCCCCACTACTATTGTATTAATGCTTATATGATTTTTCATGTCCATTTGTATTTGTTTTATATAGTTGGGAGCACTAGTGTTTGGTGCATATATATTTATGATTGTCATCTCTTCATCTTGGATTGTTCCCTTTACAAGGATGTAGTGTCCTTCTTTGTCTCTCTTAATCAGTGTTGGCTTGAAATCCACTTGATCTGCAACAAAGATAGCTACTCCTGCTTTTTTTGGGTTCCTGTCTCATGGATTATTGTTTTCCACCTTTTCACTTTCAGTCTGTGAGTTTCTTTTTTAATTAAGTATGTTTCTTGTATGCAGCATACTGTTGGATCTTGCTTCTTGACCCATCCTGCCAGTCTATTTCTTTTGATTGGTGAATTGAGACCATTAACATTGATGGTTATAACTGATACATATTGACTTATCATTGTCATGACTTTTTCTTTTTTGTTGGATTCTCCCCCTTTGCTTTTAATTTCTTGTTGTGCCCAATGGATTCATTCTGTAGGGCTTCCTGGGCTTGTGATCCTCACTGTCTTTTCCTAGGATATTGTTTAAAATTTTTTGCAGTGCTGGTTTGGTATTCATGAAGTCCCTAAGGTACTCTTTGTCATGAAAGTCTCTTATTTCTCCATGGATTTTGAAAGATAGTTTTGCAGGGTACATCAGTCTGGGTTGGAGGTTGTTTTCCTTTAGGGCTTGGAATAAGTCACTCAAAGCTCTTCTTGCCTTGAGAGTTTATGTTGAGATGTCTGCTGTGATTCTGATGGGCTTTTCTTCGTATGTGATTTGTTTCTTTTCTCTCACTGCTTGTAGAATTTTGTTCTTCTCTTGGGTTTCTGCAATCTTAACAATTATATGCCTATGTGTAAATTTTTTTGATCAAGTCTAGTTGGAGTCTTATATGCCTCACTTATCTGTATGTCAAGTTCTTTTCTCCTATTTGGGAAGTTTTTTGCCATTACTTCTGTGAACAGTTTTTCTTATGTCATCTGCACTTTCTCTTGTTTCTTCATTGACTCCAATCAGTCTTATGTTATTCTTCTTTGTATTGTCTAGCAGCTGCTGGATTGATTTTTCATGGTCCCTTACTATTTTTAATAAATTTTTCTTTTCCTGGTCACTAATTGCAATCCTATCTTCTACATCTGGAATTCTATCCTCACATTGGCTCATTCTGCTGTGTAAACGTTCAGTGGAGTTTTTAATCTCCTGGAACTCTGTTTGCATCTATTTTCTGGATTCCATTTGTTTCCTATGTTGAGATTCCATCATATTCCTCAGCTCCTGTATTTTTTTATCTGTGTCCTCACTAGATTTATTAATCATGTCTTGTACTATGGGCACAATCTCTGCTGTTCTCTGAGAAATTATTTCTGATTTCATTTTTTTCCAGGTCCCCTTTCATTGCCAGTTCAGAGAGTCCAGGTGGTTGAGTATCAGATTGCTCCATCTTGTTGCCCTTTGGGGTTCCCTTAGGTGATCTGGAAATCTGGTTTTTGTACTTATTTACGTGTCTTCTCATTTCAGCAGATGCAGCCTGCTGTGTCTTTGTTGAGGCGACTTTTTGCTCACCCAATTGTCTTGAATTCTCAGCAAGCCACCATGCAGCCTTTACTCTGCTGCTCACCAGTACACCAATTCCTACGTTCAGAGTGGTGGCCTTCTAGATCCCTGAGCTGACCTGTTGTCTGGGCAGGCTTCTGGCTGGGGCCTGAGCATACTTGGGATGGTATCTAGGTGTGCCTCTCACTGGGCCCCTATGTAGCTGTTGTCTGGGAGGGCCTTTGGTTGGGGGCTGTGCACCCGCATTTCTGTTGTCTGCCCAGGCTTTGGCTAGCATTTCCTCACACTTATTAATGGTATCGGGTGAGCCTCTGGGTATTGCTTGTGTGCCTGTACAGCTCTTCTCCAGGTGGGACCCTGGCTGTAGATGATGGTATGGCGGGCCACTGGCTGAAGCCCATGTGCCCGGGCAGCCCCTTTCTGGGTGAGACTTTGGCTTGGGCAGGTGTGCCCAAGCCTCTGGGGTCTGGGCAGAGCCCCCGCTGGGATCCCCCTGCAGCTGCACTGGTCTGAGCCACACAGCTGCTCCCTGGGATCTGAGTGCACTCATGATGGAATAGAGGGCCTCCAGTGGGAGCCCACGTGCCCGTGCCTGATTATATTTTCTTTACGCCAAAAAAGAAAAAGAAAACATACCATATGTCAATTTTTGTATTCTTTTTCCAGTTAATCTTACATTCTGAGCATTATTTAATATTATTAAATATTTTTAAGATATGCTTTTTAATAACATATTCACCCAAATGGATCTCTGTGATTTGTTTTCCCCTTGCTAGATATTAGGTTATTTCCAATGATTATTCTTACACATATTTTTGTGTGTTTCATTTATTTATTCATTCACTCACTCAACAATATTTATTGAATACCTTATATCTCAGGCCTCTGAATAGGAATACAGAAACTAATAGGACACCAGTCTTTGCCCTCATGAAGCCTATAATCAACTGAGACAACAAAAAAGAATTTACACCCATAATTCATTATAATAAGTCCTAGTAAGGACAAGAATCAGAAGCTACAGAAGCACATTAGAGGACCTGACTTTGATCAGGGAAGATATCCTAAAGTAACTTTTGCATCTGAGCCCTGAAGAAACTCAGGACTGGAAAGCACTAGATTCCTAGCTTAAAAGTAGAAGAAATGGATTTTTCTTCTCTCTTCCTCCTCCCTGCCCACCTTCCCCAAAGCTAAAGCCAAAGGGTGAATCAGTATGCTGTGCCTGCTGTGTGCATGTGACCACACGGTCAGGCTACCAGCTAGCTGCTTGCATGCAGCCCAGGACCACACTCTCTCCCACCCCAACACAGAGAGGGGAAAGGCCCAAGAGGGCTGGGGAGCAACTAGGCTAGCAGAGGGACTCATGCTTGGATGGAGTCCAGTACCTCACATTCACAAGACCCCGTAGAACTCAGTTGGTAGGAGAAGAGGGATGGATATCACTGCAGGCTTAATCAGAACAGGCCTGAACTCAGCCAAGAGGTTATTTTAGCAGGGGATGGGGCCACTACAAATACCAATCAAAACCCCTTCCCCCATGTGCTTGTCTCCAATAGAGCAGACTCCAAAACCACCCTTCCATTGATTGAAAATCAAATTCCAAGGAAAAATGGCTATTCAGGAGCACCACTATGAGAATGAGGCCATGATGTAAAACTCAAGAACCAATTAAAAACATTTGTTGACCTCATTTCATGCCTTAAGGGAAGCTTTTCTTCAAGAAGTCCACATGTCCATTTGGCTAGAGAATCTTTGAAACCTTTTTCTATGATAGTGTCCCTGTAAGAAATAAACACACAGAGAGAGCTTGTGACAATTTGATCATCAAGGAATTGGGACATGCAAAGCTAACCTGTTTGGGAATTATTGGGGAGTGTCAGTGTGACTTTATCAATGAGTATTTAAAAGAAATGAAAGGTGTACTTTCTAAAATGTTAACACTAAATCCGCTAACTAGCCATTGCCACTAGAGGTCCTGCCTGCCTGACTTCAACACACAGGTAAGACTCCTCTGCAACTAGTCCACAAGTGTTATAATTTATAACACATGGCACTTAAATGCTGGAAACATTTATTTCTTAAAAAGATTAACCACAGTGACCTCTAGCACACCATCCATCTGCTTAGCAAATTCTTTCTAGTTCAAAAGAAATTTCAAACTGATATCAATTCCAAAGCAGCAATGTTCAAATTAGTAGGCAATACAAGTAGACAGCTTCTATCCAAAAGCCCTGATGTCCAAGATGCAAATTAATTATGGCTTATTTATCAGCTATTCACTGGATTCTGTAGAAAATCTAACACTGACAACATATACATTAATCCTAACAAGGTTACTCAAAAACATCCTTATAGAAACTTCAATTCCATATACTCTAGGCTAATATTAGCTGATGTTCACCCACAGTTTTCACCCAGAGATGCAACTTGAATTCCATCTGACACCTCAATTGGCTTTCTAACAGCCCCAAGGTGATAAAGGAGGGGAGGGGAGGTGTTATTTGCAAAATCAGAATCAGACTTGATAAACTTTTGCCTTTTTGTTATCTGTGCAGTCTAATTGAGATACACACCTTCCCAAAGAGTAATTTATAGTGAATCCACCCCACCTTGACTATAATACTAACAAAAATAATAACCCTTTCCAGATGCATCATCTTCACAGGTCTCAAAGTACTCTCCTGCAAGCTATCTTCCTAAAACTCAAACCACTTCTTAACATTAACTTCCGCTGCCTTCTCACCAAGGCCTTTTCCACTCCCTTACGGATGCTCCATGCATTTTCACCTTGCCCAGCCCTCACTTTACAAGTTCATCCTCTGCTCAACTTTGCCAGTGTCCTCAGCCCTTCGTTCTGCGACATGTCAGGTTTCTCTGAGATGCTCTATTCTAGTGAACCTCTGCTGGGGCATCTTATGCTCTCACATTTTCCTCTAAATGACTCAGTACTTTTGTCTCAATAAATAACTGCTATGTGTGTGTGTGTGTGGTTATGTTTCCCCAAGGTCAGACTTTAACCTTACAAAGCCAGGGAAGTATAGACTCTTTTGCAGTTGCAATTGCATTTTTTCAGAAAAGTACTCACTCAGGTTTACCCAAGCACCTCTCTTTTTCTATCTATAGCATTTGGCACAGTGGTTCTCAGCCCTGGGTACATGTAAACATCATCTGGGTAGCTTTCAAAAACCACAGATGCTTGAACTTCAATCCATACCAACTGAATTTAAATCCCTGTGCATAGGGACTGGGCATTGACTTTTTTGATAACTCCCAGGTGAAAAGTCCAGCCAGGGTTGAAAACCAGCTCCTGCAAACATCACTTAGGATTCTTTTGCCCATGTCACTTGATCCAGATTTTTCAGAAAGAGATTCCACTGAAAGCCATGGGAATTTAACATATGTTAATGATAATGGCTCTGTATTTACCTGGCGATTTTAATATTTTATAGTACTCTCACAACTCATTTGCTATTTGCATAATTAACCAGTATTTATGTAGCACATATCAAGGGCCACACTAGGTTCTAGTGCAAAAAAGATGAAGAAAGCACAGAAATTGTCATTCAGAGACATATAGACTAGTAAATGAGATCAAATACATTTCCACACCAGTTACTATTTCTGATATCTTCCTTCTTCACCCCAGTGAATCACCTTGCTCATCCCTGGAGCAAGATTGCACCTCCCACCTTGAAACCACTACTACAGACACAGAGAGTCAGAAAAAGACTTGATCTATATTTCACAGGGTATATAGGCAGGGAAAATACATATGCACCTCAACTGAGGATGGGTTTGCATCCCTATAAACCCATTTAAAATACTGTAATATATTTAAAATACTGTACATCAAAAAATACATTCAAGGGCCGGGGATTTAGCTCAGTGGTTCTGCCGCCTGCCTTGCAAGCACAAGGACCTAAGTTCGATCTCCAGTACCAGAAAACAAAACCAAAAAATGCATTCAATGCACCTAACTTATCAAATATCACAGCTTAGCAATATTAGATTACCAGTCATTTCCTCTCTCATGACCGTATGGATGATTGGAAACTACAGCTCCATGCCTCTGACCAACATCTTGAGAGATTGTCATCATACTGCATATTGCTAGCTAGGGAGAAGATAAAAATTCAAAATACAGTTTCTACTGAATGCATTATCTCTTTCGCACCATTGTAAAGTCAAAAATTATGAAGTCAAGTCATCATTAAGATCATTAAAGTGAGGACTATCAATAGTAGGAAAACAACACTGGAAATATAGAGTGACACATTGAGGTGATGCAGCTAGTTAAAACATAACTAGGATTCATAACTAAGACTCAGGACAGTGTTCCACCCCATATCACCTTCTTTGAGTTATACTTCTCACCGTAATTTCTTAGGAAGTAAAGAGAATTTAGACAAGAAGGGAACATGGCATACAATGGAGAGAGCACTAGCTTTGGAATCAAGGGATTTGAGTTTGAATCCTAACTCCGATACTTAATATACTTTGCATGAACTTGGAGAATTCAGTTAAGCTTACTCACCAGTGAAGTGGGGTTTGATAATTTCTACTCCATAAACAGAAGTGAATACTAAATAATCTCTGGATAGATGTTCTTTTCTGCCTCAATAAACAGAGCATCAAGAATTATGCTTACTGCTAAAACTGGATTGAGCATTGCATATAATTCCATCCTTCTGGTGTCATGTAGAAGGCATCCTAGGAAATTCATTAAATTATTACATGTTTAAATTAAAGATATGTTTGCTTCTTCTTGGGAAAAAAAGAGTTGACTAAACTAGCTTTTGCTATGCACAATAATAGTTACCATTTATTAAAGGTCCATTGAGTGCCTAAGATATTATTAACATAATGTTTCATTTAATTTTCACATTACCATTGGCACTAAGTTGTATTGTGCCAATTTTGTTAATGAAGTTAGTTGGTAGAAGACCCACAAATAGATTCCAGTCTTATTTGGGCAAAGTCTTCTCTCTTAATTATTACAGTCAGTTAAAGGTTCTGATCTAAAACCTCACTTCAAAACTCTCACAAAATACTCACTTATGGGTCATATGAATATTCACCAAGAGGCAAGGTTATCTACCATAAAAATTTCCCACCACAAACAGCCCAGAGCTAGATGACTTCACTGGTTGGAGAGTTAATCCCACTCCTTCTCAGAGTCTTCCTAAAAACTCTTTTCAGGAGGCCAGTATTACCCTGATACCAAAACCAGACAACACGGCCACAAGAAAACTACAGCCAATATCCCTGATAATATCGATGCAAAAATCTTCAACAAAATGCTATCAAACTGAATCTAATAGCATACTAAAAGGATCATATACCATGACTAGGGGGATTTCTCCTTGGAATGCAGAAATGGTTCAACATATGAAAATCAATTGACATGATACACTACGTTAGCAAAATAAAAGATAAAAATCACATAATCTTCTCAAGAGGTATAGAAAAAGAGTTGAACAAAATTCAACATTTCTTCATGATTTAAAAAAAGACTCTCAACAAACCAGGAATAGAAAGAAATATGTCAAATAATAAGGGCCATATATGGATAGCCTACAGCTAACATGGTGCCAATAATAAAAACAGAACTCTTTTCCTCTAAGATCAGGACCAGGGCAACAGTGCCCATTCTTATCACTTCTATTCAACATACTACAGGATCCTGTCCACAGCAGTCAACCAGGGGGAAAACTATCAAAACTGGAAGGAAGTAAAAATGTCCCTATTTGCAGGTAAAATTATCTTATATAGAAAAATCCCTAAAGATTTCACTTTTTAACAAATAAAACTAATACACAAATACAATAAAGTTGCAGGATATAAAGTCAATGTGTAAAAAATCACTTGACAATGATGTATCTGAAAAGAAAAACAGAAAATCTCATTTACAATAGCACAAAAAAGAATAAATAACTGAAAAGTAAAATTAGCTAAGAAGTTGAAAGATGTATACACTGAAAACTACAAAACTTTGAAATAAGAAATTAAATAAGCTAGGGGTAGTGGCACAAGCCTGTAATCCCAGCTACTTGGGAGGCTAAGGCAGGTGGACCACAAGTTTGGGGTTAGCTGGGGCAACTTAACAAGACCTTGACTCTAAATAAAAAATAAATAAATAAAAAGGGCTGGGGATGTAGCTCAATGATAGAGCACTTGTCTAGCATGTATAAGACCCTGCATTCAAATCCTCAGTACCACACACACACACACACACACACACACACACACACACAATACAAACAAATAGAAATGCATCCCATGTTTGTTGATTGGAAAACTTAATATAATACTATTAAAATATTCATTCCTAAAGCAATATATAAATTCAGTGCAACCATTATAAAAATTCCAGTAGCATTTTTTATAAAAATAAACAAAAACAATTCTAAAAGTCACTACCAGATTTATCTTAAGAAAGAAAGAACAAAGCTGGAAACCACATAGTTCCCAATTTCAAAATATAACACAAAGCTGCAGTCATTAAAACAGTATGGTACTAGCATAAAGACAGATATATAAACCAATGAAACAGAAGAAAGAGCCCAAATCAAGTGATTTTTTTTTTTACCAAGGGTGTCAAAAATACACAATTGGGGAAAGAATAATCTCTTCAATAAATGATGTCAGAAAAACTGGATAGTCACATGACCCTTACACCATACATAAAAATCACATCAAAATGATTATTTTATGTTTAAGGACTTATAAAAAGACTTGAAACTATAAAACTCACAGAAGAAGACAGGGGAATGCTTCATGACATTGGTCTTGGGACTGATTTCATGGATGTGACACCAAAAAGATGGAACAAAAACAAAAGTCCATGAGTAGGACTACCTCAAATTTAAAAACTTACAGCAAAGGAAATGATCAACAGAGTGAAAAAGCAACCTACTGAATGGTAGAAATATTTACAAACCACATATCAGATCAGGGATTAATCTTCAAAATATACCAATAACTTCTACAACTCAATATTTTTAAAATAACTAATAATCAGATTTAAACATAGGTTAAGGATTAGACCTTTCTCTAAAGAAGGTGCACAAATGGCCAATGATACATGAAAAAGTGTTCAGTGTCACCAATCATTAGGGAAATGCAAATCAAAGCCACATGAAATATCACCTCACACTTATCAGGATGGCTATATCATCTTCTTTTTCTTTTGGTACCAGCCCAGGATGGCTGTATTATCAAAAAGACAAAACCAGCAAATAAATGCAGAGAAATTGGAGTCCTTACACAGTACACCATTGGCGGGAATACAAAATGGTACAGCTGATATAGAGCACTGTATGGAGGTCCCTCAAAAAATTAAAAATAGAACTACCATGTGACCCAGCAATCCCACTTCTGGGTATTTGTGCAAAAAATAATTGAAATCAGGATCTCTAGTAGATATTAGCATTCCCATGTTCCTAGCAACAGTATACACAATAGCCAAGATGTGGAAACACCCTAAATGCCCAACAGCAGATGAATAGATAAAAAGAAAATGTGGTCTATACATACACAATTATATACAATAGAATACTATTCTAGCTAAAGAAAATTATTTAATGTGAGACAAAATGGATTAACTTGAGGATGTTATGCTAAGAGAAACAAGCCAGTCACAGAAAGACAAATATTGCATGATTCCACCTGTAAGAGCTCATCTAAAATAGTCGAATTTATAGAATCAAAGAGTGCAGAGGTTGTTGCCAGGGCTGTGGGAAGGGGGTATGGGGAGTTGTTAACCAACAGGCAAAAAGTTTCACTTAAGCAAGATGAATAAGCTTAGAGATACGCTGTACAACAGTGTACCTATGGTCAACAATTACGTGTTGTGCACTTAACATACTGTTAAAAGGGTAGATTTCATGTTAAGTACTTTTGCCACAATGAAATGAAATGTAAAACAAAAAGTTTAGCATGTAAACAAAGAATTTTAAAATAGAACTAATTTTAAGGTGAATAGCACTAAATAAAACAATCACATATTTAAAAATAAAAAGACAATCTACCATAGCTGCTTTAAAAGTTTCCCAAAAGCCCACATTGGTATCATTAAAGATTCTTTGAAGCTCTGCAGAAATCGCTTTATTTTGACATAACCCAAATTTCTCAAATTTATTTGACCAGGCAAAGCTTTTTTAGGTTCCAGGAATACATATTAACATCATACAGGAACAAGTACTCAATAAAGAAAAGTAATCTGACAAATGCACATCTGAAGAAACCATAAGACTGTTTCCATTTGATGTGTATTTGGCATAATCACAAAGCTAATGGCAGATGAAATAGTGTTCACCTAACCCTTTCTAAGATTTAGTAGGTACAGAACAGGGCAGATTATATGGCTCTTTTCTACAACAATAATTCCACACAGATTTTGCCACTCATTGAACTTGATCCCTTTCACAAACACAAAATTTGTTTTAGAAAGACAAAATCAAAGATATTATTAAGTGACTCTGAGCATCCGGAAATTAAATGATCCCATTTAGTGTGGGCTTGTCAAACCAGAAGGAATGACTGTACTGCATACCAAACACTTCTTAAGAGAAAACATTTCTTCTTACCCAAGTGGGATGACTAACTTGCTCCTTCTGAAGAATTCTCAGTGGTGGAGCTGCAGGCTGATAGAGATGGCGCCTGCCAGATTGGGGAAAATGCAAAGAGCTGCACAGAAAACTGAGAGTAGCACACATGCTAATCTGTGGTTCCTGCTGATCCCTGCCAGGGTCTTGTGGCTGTAGGTGGGCGTCACAGTGTACAGAATGCAGAGAGAGGCAGGAGCCAGGGAAAGCTAGGAAAGCTGAGCCTTGTTGGCTTTGTCCCTGCGTTGGACTGAGCTCTTCGGGCAACCATTTAGCAACACAATATAGATTTAGAGCTTGGTAAGGTCAAATGCACAGGGGTATCCCTCTCCAGTCGTCCACAGAAGGCTTTGAGATAGTATAATCAAAGGCACTGATTTCGCCTGGGAAAAATTTCTCCTTATGCTTTTCTTAAAGAAATAGAATTGTGGTTTGGAATGTGACAAGCTAATCAGAAAACAGAGAAGTTAAGCTTGAAGAGTAAACACAGTGATGAAAGGTATTAATTAAGAAAGAATTACTAACAGATTTCCCTTCCTATTTCACACAAAAGTGTCTGTGAAATATTTGACAATGAGCAAAAGGAGTTTGGCTCCTCTTTTTCCTCCAAGGACAAAAAATATGATTGTAACAGGATGTCAACATAAAAACAGTAAATTAGGGGAGTTCTGCCTCAATTTTAGAATTAGCTTTCCTTCAAAGTCTACAGAACCATGACTGCATGGAGATACAGTCCTTAACTACAATTGTAACAGAAAACAGGAGAAAGGAGTATCTGTTTAGTTGCTGAATTCAGCTAGAACTTCAAATTTGGTTATTTGCCTCTCCCTTATTCTCATCTAAAGAAATCATTTTATGTTAATATTAAATAAAGTTCTAGGTCATCAAAAGTGATTTTTCTCTTCTGGTCAGAAGGCCTTATATCCCTTCAGTTGCAAAGTTCTACTTAGTTATGTTTGAAATTGCCTGAGTTTGAAAGACACTATTGTTTGTAGTCAGTTTTCAAAGCATAAAAGGGAATGTTAAACTTTTCAGAGCATTCATCAACAACTCAAGTCACCCGTGTCCATGACAGACAGAATCAGGTTGATTTCCCTTTCCAGGTTAGAAGAGTAGCCTAACAACTCTGATTATCCTCAGGCTATTGCTTCTGGTGCCTTAGAACCCACTCCCAAAATGCCATTTGCTATCACCGTCATTTTAGGCCAGAGCTGCCAGCATCATGGTAACTTCTGAATTGTCCAAGTAGGGAGAAGAAAACAGGAAAGATGAAAACAATGAGTGCCCAAGTTATACCTTATTTTTAAATAAAACCTCTACTGAAATCTAATTTACCTAATATTAAATTTGCTCTTTTATGGAGTGCAATTCAGTGGGTGTTTTACTGTATTTACAAAATTATGCGACTGCTATCTTATTTAAGAACATGTTCACCATTCTTAAAAGAACTCTTTTTTATTGGTTTCTTTAGCATAATGTTTTATGGTTCATCCATGTTTTAAAGTTTTATCCATATTGTAGTGTATATAAGTACTTAATTCTATTTTATTGACAATTTTTCCATTGTTTGAGTATACCCTTTATCCATTCATTGATTTATTTTTTTTCAATCATCAGTTGATGGACATTTGGATTATTTACATTTATAACTATTAATAATGCTACCAGAAATATTTACATATACATTTTTGCATGGACATAGTTTTCAATTCTATCAGAATTGCTGGCTCATATGGTCACTCTAAATTTAACTTTCTGAAGAAGTACTGAATGATTTTCCAAGGTGACCACATCATTTTATAATCTCACCAGTAATATATAAGGGTTAAAATTTCTCACATCTTTGTCAACACTTGTTATTGTCTTTTTTATTTTAGTCATCTTAGTGGGAATTGAGTGGTATTTATTGTGGTTTTTATTTTGCTTTTCTTTAATAGCTAGTGAAGTTAAGCATCTTTTCATATGTTTATTGGCCATTAGCATATCTCTTTTTTTTTTGGAGAAATGTCTATTCAGATCCTTTATCTACTTTTGACGAGATCAGGTACATTCAGTGATATAGCCATAGATTCTTTTGCCTATTTTTGAATTAGGTTGTCTTTTATTGTTGAGTTGTAACAGCTAATTATATACTCTGGAGAGAAATTTCTTACTAGATATTTGATTTACAAATATTTTATTCATCTTATAGTCTTTTCACTTTCTTAAGATTGCCCTTTGAATCACAAAAGTTCTTAATGTTGACTAAGATCAGTTATATTTTTTCTTCTGTCACTTGTGCTTTTGGTGTCATTACAAAGAAGCCATTGCTTAACTGAAGGTCCCAAAGATTTACTCCTGTATTTTATTCTCAGAATTTTATAGTGGTAGTGTTTTCTTTTAGGCCTATGATTCATTTTGAGTTGATTTTTGTATAGCATGTGAAGTAAGGGTCCAGCTTCATTCCTTTGAAAGTGGATATCTAGCTGTCCCAGAACCTTTTGTTGAGGAACATCTTTTTGCCTCCTTTGAATTATCTTGGCACCCTTATTGGAAATTAATTAATAATAAGGGGCTATTTCTGAACCTGTAATTCTATTCCATTGATATACATAGAGAGATAGATAGAGATATATAGACAGGTACAGATATAGATTCTACACTGTCTTGATTAATGCGGCTTTGTAATAAGTTTTGAAATCAGAAAATGTGAGTTTTCCATCTTAGTTGTCAAAGTTTTCTGGCTATTCTGAATCTTTTGCATTTCCATGTAAATTTTAGGATTAGCTTATAGATTTCTGCAAATAAAGGTAGCTGAGGTTTTGACTGGGATTACATTTAATCTCTATATTGATTTGGGGATTATTACCATCCCAACAATATTTACTCTTTTGATACATGAACACGAATTGTCTTTCCATTTATTGGGGTCTTTTATAAGTTCTTGCAATGATGTTTGATAGTTTTCAATGTAAAAGTCTTATGTATTTTTAAAATTTATATCTAGATATTTTGTTTGTGATGTGATTGTTTAAGGAATTATTTTCTTAATTTCATTTCTAAATTGTTCATTGTTAGAATATATAAATACAACTAATGTTTGCATACACCCAGTCCTTTATATCCATGGGTTCTACATCAGCAGAGTCCGGGTTGAAAACATTCAGGAAAAAAATTGCATCTGCCCTGAACATGTATAGACTTTTTGGTTGTCATTATTTTCTAAACAATATGGTAAAACAACTACTTGTATAGTATTTACAATTTTCAAAGGATAATTTTACTGAATATAAAATTCTTGGTTGACACTTTTTCTTTTAGCACTTTCAATAAGTCATTCTTTTTTTTTTTTTTTTTTTGGTACTGGGGATCAAACTCGGGCCCTTGTGCTTGCGCAGCAGGTGGCAAAAATAAGTCATTCTTTTGTCTTCCAAGCACCATCGTGTTTGATGATGTTTGCTGTTGATCTTACTTAGGATGCTTTGAACTTGACACGTCACTTTTCCATTTCTGATTTCAAGATTCTCTTTTTGGCTTTAGCTGGACAGTCTGACTATTCTGTGTTAAGATGTGAGTCTCTTTGAGTTTGATGAGAAGTTTATTGGGCTTCTTCTATGTGCAAATTAATATATTTAATTAAGTTTCAAAAATTTCCAGCCATTATTTCCTCAAATGTTCTTTATTTCCCTTTCTTTCTCTCCTCCCCATCTGAGACTTACATTATGCATATGTTGTTATACTTGGTAGCCACCACAGATCTTTGATGCTGTTTTTCTTCATTCATTTTCCTTTATTCCCCAAATCTATTAATCTCAATTGAGATTACATTCAGGTTTGCTTATTGTTTCTTCTGGTGACCCCACAGTAATTTCCTGTCAGTCATCATACTGCTCAACTCCACAGTTCCTATTTTAATTCGCTCTCTTTATAAAAATTCTCTATTTGCTGAGTCACTGTTTTCATGCTTCCTTTAATTCTTAGATACGGTTTCCTTTAGTATCTTGAACATACTTATGATGGATGATTTAGCCTTTGTCGAGCAAGTCCAACATCCAAGGACAGTTGCTACTGACTTCCTTTTTACCTGTGCCTGCGCTAAACTTTGTTATTTATTTGCTTGCTTTCTAACTTCTTATTGAACATTACACATTTTAAAAATCATACTGTGGCACCTCTAGAGTCACATTTATTCCCTCTTCTCTAGGGTTCATTGTTGATGTTCTATGTTGCTGCTGCTGCTGCTGTTTACTTAGTGACTTTCCTGGGCTACTACTGTAGGGTGTATTCTCTCCTTCAGTACAACCACAGAAGTCTATGTTCAGTTAGCTTAGTGGTCAGCTAATGGTAGGACGTATTTCCTGAAATGCTTTGAACTAGTAAGCCTCTGACCAGTCACTAAGAGGCTCCGTGTGAATGTCAGGGACACCTTCAGTGCTCTAGCAGACAACTTCAATCCCAGGCTTGCACAGAACCTCAGAGTCAGCTAGAAGTGAAGACTATGGTCTTTCCAGTCTTCTCTGGGCATGTGAAATAGTCCTGCGCATGAGCATAGCCATCTAGATTACCAGAAATATAACAGAGCTTTTCCAAGTCCTTTATGAATGGCTCATTCTTCAGTTTTTCCTGGGCAGTTTTGGTCATCCTTTTTCTTAGATTTAACTAGCATCAGTACTTCTGGAAGCTTTGATGTTAAAGAATCACTGCTAATATTTCAATAAACGCCCTGGGGATAGACTGTACCCACTGAGTGAGCGCTGAGTCAAGGCAAATAAAGATAAATCCTGAGAATGGAGCTTCCAGATGGGTTACATGGTGACAGATCTCTGAGAACGAGACATTTTGGGGAGCTCAAATGGTGTTGCCCCATCCTTGGCTGCTGGGCTGCCCATGTTCTTCTGGTGGTAAGGCTGCTATTTCCAAGGATATTGCGTAGCTGTGGCAACAGTGTAGTAAGTTAAAATGCCATGAAGCTTATTGTTCCTTCTGATAGTCATTTTTAAAATAAATGCCTTTTGCATTGTTGAAAAATTTTGGTTAATTTCCAAAGTTCTGGAAAGGTTAATTTTGACTAGTTTTGCCAGTGCTCTAGCTTTCTGTAGAGGATCCAGGTTTCATAGGCCCTTCCTGTGCCATTCTAGAAATGCCTCTCACAACTACATTATTTCTGATGTCTAAGTCTTTCTGAAACATCTAGAGTCTAAGACATTACATAAATCATCTACAGAAGGTGTGATGGAGGAGGGTTGAAAGAAAGCCTATCCATTTATGAAATATTAACTTAGGGTTGACTATGGTATGAGCACCAGGGGCACAGAATGAAAAAGGCACAATACCCTTCAAGGATGCACATTCTACCAAAGAAAACAGATACATAAATAACTAAGTGTAATGCAACATGCTACTTATTATAATAAATATAATAACAAATTTTGATGGGAAAAATTAACTCAGTCTGAGGAGTTTGAGGAGGTGGTGATATCAGAGCTAAACATGACTGATGGCTTAGAAGTTGCCAAATAGAGAAGAGAGACAAACATTCAGTCCAAAAAGAAAAAAATGCATCACTCTATCCTTGGTTGTGCCTTCTTCAGCCTAAAGAAAACTAAGAATTTTAGACTTCAATGCTTTAAATAATAAAAAGTCATAGAAACTTTTTAAGCAGAGAAATCATTAAAATCTTTAACAATATTTATTGCATATCTGTTGCGCATTAGGCACTGTTCTAGAAATTGGGGGCACAACAATGTACAAGCATAATGGTTTGTGACCTGATGGAGCTTATGTTGTTGAAGATGAGGGTGGGGGGCACAATGAGAAGTGTTGTATATGACACAGTTAGGTTACAATGAGCACTATGAATTACACAAGACAAGATGAGTGGGTTATATGGAGAGCTTTGGCATCAGAAGGGTAAGAAGCTATGTGAGAATAGTCCATTGAAACCCTCCCTGAAGAGGAAAAAGTTGCTAGCATAAATGACATCAGAGGAACAGCAAGCCCAGGGAGAGCGGTGGTAAATTTGAATGCTCTACACAATCATGGGATCAGGTTTCTCAAAGAACCCCAGGAAGTTTTAGGTATGAAGTAACAGGAAGAATGATAAGAGATGAAGTCTAACAGAGAAGCCTGAATCAGAAAATACCCTTGGAGGGCAGGGGAAGGAGTTTCACTTTACTCTAAGGCTGAGGAGCGCCACTGGAGGCTCTCAAATGGGAAGAGACATGATCCGTGGCCTAGATGAGATGGTCCAATGGACCTGATATGTGTTCTTGGATTTAAGATATATTTTAAATACAGAGCAGTAGAATTTGTTAAGGGATTGTAAGGAGAAAGAAAAAAGTCCAGATTGATTCCTGCGCTGTGCGTTTAGGCAACCAAGTGAAGGGTGCAGATATTGGGAAGGGTGGAGATAGGAGAGAGGGTAAAAGGGAAACAAAGATTTGGTCTCAGATACACTGTCAGATATCTGTTAGCTCTACAGCATAGATGTCAAGTGGGATGGTAGATATTTGGGTATGCTGTACAGACATTCCTCCTCTAACTACCAAGTTCCATTCCTGCATCTAGGTCATTAAATGAACAGGTCATTAAATGAGAAATTATATATATATATATATATATATATATATATATATATATATAATATGTGCATTACAATATTCAAAACAAAGAAATGGTCAAAGGAAGCCCCAACCTGATGACTTTGCTTTTATTTGCAAAAATTACAGTATGGTACCCCCCCAAAAACGACATTGAGGCTCTTAGTCACTTTTTCTTGTTGCTGAGACAAAATACTCAACACCCAAAGTTAAAGGAGAAAAGGTTTATTTCAGCTCACCGTTTGTAGAGATTTCAGCTCACCGTTTGTAGAGGTTTCAGTCCATAATCGGCTGGCTCCAAGGCAGGGTGGCGTGGCATGGCAGAGGGGCATCACAGGAGAGAAACAGTTCATGGCAGGCAGAAAGCAGTAAAAGCATCCAGGCAGCAAATGACAAGTGACAACCCTCTTTCTGCCCCCTGTATTTTATCTGCACTCACACCCTTAATCCTAGCATCTCATCCTTGATCCCATCATCATGCACCCTAGATCCAGCCACCTCTGAAAAGCCCCCACCTGACTGCATGAAGCTTTGAGGTCACATCTAGATACAAGCCACAATAGGCTCTATAAACAAGATGTACAGAACTGTACAAAAAGGACCAGTTGTAAGTCCAAGTGGTGGGTTGCAAGTCTGAACAGCGTACCTCAGTCATAGGTCCAGAGCTGTTAATTAGGTTGTTAAACAAGGAATATCTGTAGTGGTTAAGAAAGAAATCAGCACTCACATAAAAACTTGAGACATGAACTTAGAGATGAGATTTGATGAGTCACCTAGGGAATGAATGTGGTGAACAAATTCTTCACTTAAAAGTAAAATATCAAAGTTAAGCTACATTTTAAGCATAGTTTTTGTGTAGCCTGAGTACATATTTTTGCTTCTCCCTTTGTGCGTTCAATCTCATCATCACTATGTTCTGCTGCTTCATTATAAGCCAATTAACTTCATATGGTTGCTATTAACCAAAATAGCCATTAAGTGCATCTTCAAAGCAAGCAATGGGCACAACTGTATAAGAAATGTCCTCTTTCTGTTCTTATGCAGAAAGCTTATCAGCTGTGGAGTTCTACATTATGCTATTCTGCTGTAGTTCATTATTCTTAACAAAGAAAATGTCATCACACATAATAGAACCATATTTCATGTGTTATAGGTCACTCTGGCTTGGAAAATTTTGAAGCAAACACTTTTTTGTCTCCATGTCCTGTCTAGAATTTGAATATTAAAATTTTTGGCACAAACTCAAGCATTTGCATTAGCAAATAACATACAGAAATAGTCTGCACTATTATTTGATAATCTGCTTCAAAATAATGTCTCAGTTTGAAGTGAGGGAATAATTTCCCTATGGGATGGAGACTACTGTATTTAGTAAATTGATTAAGAAACAAAAAGAACTAGCCTTGATTCTTAAAGCATTCTTATAGAAGGAAATTTTCTTCTGATACCATTTGACAATCTAATGATTAGCGGAAGGGTTGCATGACCTCAAAATAATCATTTCCACATTTGTGTCCCTAATGCCATGTGGCTTTGGGTTGGTGATGTACATGAACAAGGTCATATTGGCCAATGAGGAACAAAATAGAAAGGTGAGACAGAAAGCAGCTTGAAGAAAGCTACTGAGTTTCCCAAAGACAAATATACAAAAACACGTGAAGTTAGTGTGCATTTTCAGGACTAAATACAACCCTTTTTGTATAGATAGGAATAAAAACGAAGTCGCATCAGAAAATACAGAGAATTGAGATGTGTTCTGCACATGTACCAACTCACCACAATGAATGTAATCATTATGTACTGCAAGCATGGACTAATAAAACAAAATTTTTAATTTTTTTAAAAAGAAAACACATGTATTCTTACAGCCTGTATCATCTGGATTATTGAACAGGGAAATAAATGACAATGAAAAGATGGCACTTCTTTTAGACACTGAAGGATTACTCTCCAGGAATGTGTGAAAAGTGTCATCCTAGAGAGACTATTGGCACATTTAATCTTGAAGCAATGTTGCAGGCCTTTCTGTGACATTGAGGACTGCAGGGATCTCAGCCCTGCAGTGGTGGCTCCGTTGTGGCTTAATTCCTATTTCAATCAGACCCTGCCACCTCTTTTTCTTCTTTCCTGAGAGAAGAATGAGAGAAACAGAGAGGGCCCAATTTCCACGTCTGGGGTTCACCATGTCTTATTTTCTCTTTGCTTCAATGCAGCCCAAGGAGGAACTAAACAAGAAGGCAAAACAGAGAGCCATTTTTAATGACTTCTTTGGTGTCCCCCAGAGATATTAAGAGGAAAAACAGGACAAGGAGAAGGGAGGCATTAGAAAAAAATAAATGGCCCTGGGAAAAATTGGGAAGATGAAAAATGACAATGGCCATGATTTAGGGAGCTGAATGATAACTCTATCAGGCTGTGCTTCCTCTTGATTTTGAATTAAAGTCCTGCTTTTCTCTGGTTGTCAAAGGTAGGTGGGAAATGTTTTTGGTTTTTAAAATACTGATTAGTGGCTAGAAACAGCAGTGACATGATTGAAAACCAAAACAGTTCTCCAACAAAGCAGTTTCTTCAAATCCACTGTATTTATGTTTGTGGCATACCTATTCCATACAGAGAGGAGGTATGTTTTTTGCATTTGTTTGTGAATTACAGAACAAAAGTTGTTGAAAACTAAACCTCTAGAAAACTTTGTGTTTACCTACTGTGATTGTTTTATAACAGACAAATCAAAGCCTCTTTCACACATGAAATACATCATCTTTTGATATTGACCCTTCCCCTCCATTAAGCTCTGAGGAAGAGACCCCCACCACCACCAGGGAATCAACTGGTACACATAATAAGAACTGTCATGTTTTTCTACAAGTTTTGGAGAAAATCTTATTTTATGGAGAATTCCATAAATAAATCAAAACCTTATATATGTATGCAACATTCATGTTAAGATCTTACAACAGTTATATCAATTCAATTCCTTTTCTTGCACAGTAACATAGGTTTAACTTTCTGGTGAATTAAATGGAAACAGTGTACAGGGATCTGGGATTTATGTCCTCAAAGGAAAGCCTACAATGAGTGCCAGTTATGAACCCAGGATGAAAAGCACTCACTCAAAGCATATGGATTTCCTTATATTCAGAGAACTAGAGGACTAAAGGGTTAAAGTTGTAAAAGGGGACAAAAATATGTACATTTTAAAGTTGCACAAAGATGCCTCTGGGGCTCTGGTGTTATTAAACATTAATATCACACAATAAAATTACAGAAAACTCTAAATAATGAAAAATACCATTCAGGCAGAGATGCCACTTGAGGGTAGATCCACCAGCACTGAGCAATTGCAGAGTAATTCTGAATGTGTGAAAGGAAAGAACTAACTGAATCATAGTTTTCTTGCTGCTGTTGTGAAGTAATAAAATTTGCAAGAGTAGATAGCCCTTGCATTTGCTTGAGGTTGTGGGAGGAAAATATTTTTTGTGCTATAGATTTTTTTCCCTTTAAGATCCATTTTGAAAGGAATAAAAATTTAGTTCAAACCATGGAATTTCTTAAAATTTAAGACTTGAAACTCTGGATAGGAGGTTGTATGCTAAATGTCCAAAAATCCCTTCAAATTAATCCTCAAAGTTACTGCCTTTTGAGATGGATTTTCATCTTCATTTACAATCACTTTCCTCAAAATTATTTCCTCTGAGAATATATGCCTTGTAATCAAAGCCTAGCAAAGCTGGCAAACAGATCACAGCGGTGGGCTTTGGAAGGACTCTTAATTCATTCTTCACCTCTTCTGCTTTTTGTGCAGAGGATAGAAGACAGGCGAGGGAATGGGATGATGTTTCTTATGTAATCACGTGGTCCCCAAAGGGTCAAGCATTTTCTTTAAAACCTCATTAGAACTTGGCAGTCATTGATGGGACTTATAGAAAACATGCTGAGTTACTTGAAGGAATGGTATAACATTATGGCTGTTAAGATGAGTCCCAGCTGGAAAAATGATGGCAAGAGAAAGAACAAAGTCATGGTATGCATGCCAGGGATCTCAGATGATTCCTTTGACCCCAATATCAGAGAAAGTGTGCTGCCAGCCTCCACCTTTAAGTGGCCTTGAAATTCTATCAGACTATGAGCTTGTTGAGAGCAGGAATTGCTGTTTGTGAAAGTGCTTGCTTTAAACATTCTGGCTTTATTCTTCTTTTCTACAAGATATGAAGGTTGTAGGGAAGTAAAACAGAGTAGGTGGACATAGGCATGCTACAGCTCACTACGTTTCCTAGCACTCATCATGCTACGATTTACATGTGCACATGTTAAAAGTCATGAACCACAGAACATCAAACAGGAAGAGACAGTGAAGCAAAAGTTGAGTTAGAGCTGTAGCAGTTGCTCTGAAATCTCTCTCTCCCTCTCTCTCTGAATTTTCTGAAAATAGGACCCTCTACTAAGGTAAACGACTTTGGATAGTTTAGATTGGCTTGAAGGCAAAGGATCAGAGATGACAGAACGGGCTTGGAATCAGGCTTGGGCTTCACCACAGATCATTCATGTTATCTTGAGAGAGTTCCTTGGTTTCCCAAGATTTACCTCCTTTATCTTAAAAATGGAAGTATCAATGAAAATATAATCTAATTCATTCACTTAACAAATATTTTCTGTGAACCTATTTAGAGAGCATCTCACTGCATAAACTCTGGGAGAAAAGGGATTTTGTTTAGATCACCACATAGCCTTCCTCAGTGTCTAGAACAGGGCTTTAATACATGGACAGTCCTCCAAAAATATTGTTAAATGATGTTACCTAATATAGTAGAAAAACACAGTGCCTGGATTTGAAATCTGGTTCCTTCACTTCTTAGCTGCATGACCTGAGGGCAAGCTATTCCACTGCCATGGTTTTCTTATCTATGAAATGGGTCACTGTTAACAGAATGTACTGTCTTAGTTACTTTTCTCATTGCTGAGAAAAAATACCCAACACCCAAACATAAAGGAGAAAGGTTTATTGTAGCTCATAGTTTGTAGAGGTTTTGGTCCATAGTTGGCTGGCTCTGAGGCAGGATGGCATGGCAGAGGCACATCCCAGAGGAGAAACAGTCCATGGTGTAGCAGGGCAGGCAGAAGGCAACAAAGCAGCAAGCAACAGCAGCAGAGCTGCCTTCTTTCTGTCCCTTCTATCCCTTCCATGCTACCGTCTTTTGGGTGGTAGAACCCACACCCAGGGTGGGGCACTCTTAATCCCATCATCGCTTCCTTAATCTCAGCATCACACACCCGAATCCAATCACCTTCTAAACCCCCACTTAAGACTGTATGAAGCTTTGAGGGGGACATCTAGATATAAGCCTTAAATGTACTTCATTGAATTGTGTGCAGATTAAATAAGATGCAACAGGTGAACTTCTCAGAACAGTAATTGCTTCACAAATGCTAGTTGTTTTTAAAGTAATGACAATAATAATCATAGCAGTAATCTCCTGGTCTAAGCACTGGCAATATAAAAATGAAAAAGAAACAGTCCTCTCCTCAACAAGTTTTCTTACTGGAAGACCCAACTAGTGAAAAAACCTGGCCATTATAATATAAATGTAAATATATAAATGTAACACTGGTACAACAATGGGTACTATGGAGGCAAAAGCAAGTACTTCACAACAGTTTATGGAATCAATGAGTGTTCCCTAAAGAAATGACACATGGACCTAAAGTAAGTTTCTAAAATGAAATCCTTCCTCTTTAATGGATGAAAAACCTGTATGTGGTCATCAGGAATCATCATCTGCTAGACTTTCCAAATGGATCACAGGACATATGTATGAATGTGGTTCCTTTTCTCTTCTTTGAAGGATACCTCCTGTGATTCTCACTTTATAACATCAGATGGGATGTATAAAACCTGCTTATCATGATGCATTTATTTCTTCTACAGACCAGGCTCTACCACAGGGTTTTCAGACTGTGTTCCAATGGGCCCTGGGGTTCAGACATTGCTTGGGCACAACGTGCTCTAAGTAACAGGGAAACTGGACTAAGAGATTTCTAGAACTTCCACCCTGCATGAATGATAAATATTGGGATTCATTATGGTTTCTATAGAAATGAATATTCCTCTATGAAAGCTAACAGTAATTTTTAAAAGATTTAATCCACTGCCTTAGAGATTTCTCTAAGAAGCATCTTCCAATGAGACTGTGATTCCCTAGGAAGGAAACCCAAATGCCTGGCAAGAGGAGATCTTGAGAGAAATCAAAACGAGGAGCCTTCTGCCTGGCATATTACCCAGCCTCCATGGGGAATCTAGCAAGACATTTCTTTTTAATTCAATATCACACACAAAAAAACCATGGTCCAATGAGTAAAACATCAAATTTAGTGAACAATGAAATATCATAAATCCTGTTAAGTATTGATTCATGGTTTTTTACTTAGTTTTAAAGTGGGTCACATATTCCAAAGAGTAAACATGAGTTCACCTAAATGTATTGTAGTTACAGCAGCAGCTATAGAAAGGAAAAATGTGAATCAATCCATTGATTCGACTCCATTTGTAATCATTTTACATGTCCAGGCTACTTTTCAGTATCTTTTTAATTTTGAAGAGTCACTAAATGGTAAAGGATACCCTTGTCTCCCTACAACAAGCAAAATATGGTACCAAATCTAAAGTACTCCAAAGACCTGTCAAATTCAAATGGCTATATCATAAGTGAAGAAATACATTCTGAAATAGATTAATGAAAACAATATAAGTAAAATTTTCCCATTATGTTTTAATTTCATTTAGTAATGCTTAGGTTGGCAATACATTAGTATCCTCAGAGTATCCTTAGGATATAAGCATGTACACAGAAAGAGAAATAATACATACCTGACATTTTACATGTCACCGACCCTCAAAGAGCAGTCATTTGTTGAATCGATGGATAAATTCTTAGCATAACCCACCTCTGTTTTACAGTTGAAAACATAAGTTGAGGGAGATTTCCCAATGTTCCAGGTCTAATAAGAGCCAGTTTGGCAATGAAGATACCCATATTCTATCCATTATGTCAGAGTAAATAGCTCAAATAATTACTGTATAACCTGTTTGGGTTTGAATTGTGTTCTCCTAAAATTCATAGGTTGAACCCCTATTCCCAGCTTCAGAATGTGACCTTATTGGAGACAGGGTCTTTAGAAAGGTAATCAAGTTAAAATGAGGTTGTTAGTGTAGTCTCTACTCCAATATGACTGATGTCCTTATAGAAAAGAAGAAAGAAAGGAAATCTGGTCACAGACATGCACACAAGGAGAATACCATGTGATGACAAAGGCAGAGATCAGGTGATGTATCTAAAAGCCAAGGGATGCCAAAATTGCCCGCAAACCACCAGAAGCTCAGTAGGAGGCATGAAACAGATTTTCTCCCCAACACTGCTAACATACTTCATCTTGGACTTCTAGCCTCCAGAACTATGAGGCACTACATTTCTGCTGTTTAAGCCACCCAGCTTATGGTATTCAGTTATAGCAGCCCTCACCAATACACTATACTTTTCAGATCAGGCATTGAGTTAGTGGGCTTCTCTCAATTCCTGAAGTTGTTGAAATGGAAAGCCTAGAGTGTAGTCACTCTTTAGAGTGTGACCCTGGTTTTTATTGTCCTCTGGTATGTGTTGCTGTGTTTTCTATAATCACAATCACATATTTTTTGAAATATACAAAGACTTCACCAACCATACGGCTTCCATTCAGTCATTTGAAAGAGACTTTACAAAAATATAAAGTTGAATTTTCCCCAGGGTTTAAATAATACCAACTAAAAAAGAAAAGAAAATTTCTTCTAAATGACCAAGTGTTCCTTTTTTAAAGAATCTGCTTAGTTTTGCAAAACCAAGCAATTGGGAAGTAGGTGTTGGGGTCAAAGAGATGCAGTATATTTAAGAGTCCCATTGTAAATCAGTACAGACCCAGCTTAATATTGAGGGTTTCTGATTCCCCGTAAGAGTTTAAGTAGACTAAATTATTCAGCAACCATAATTTCCATTGAATAAGAATATGTTCTGTACAGAGCACACAAATGATGACATCCCCACCCTTCATCATGTGCTGTCCCTCCTTGTGCACTTCAGTGGATCTGTGTGTCCTCAGTTCATTGCATTGGTTATTGAAAGTCTTTAATGATTGATTGTACTGGGAACAGGCATTATCACAGATTAAATATTTCTGGAATAGGATCACACAATCCTATTTTTTATTTGTACAAAATCTTTCTTCATAAAGATTCAAACACATCAGAATAAATTCAAAGTGAACAAAAGAGTTCAAAGTAGAAAACACGTTTTAACACTAGGAAGGAAAAGGAAAAGCCAAGTAGCTTTCTGATCTAGAAAAAAGATCAGGATTTTTTCAGAGGAAAAAGATTTTGAAATAAATTACAAAGAAAAAGGTCAATATATTAAAAAACATAGAACTTGGATGCTCAAAAATTAAAAGGCAAACAATAAATTATGGGCACTATTTGCAAAATATGTCAGGGAACATAGGTCTTGTTATATAAATAGTTCATGTACATCAGTAAGAAAAGTATAAGTGGCCTAGTAGACAAGTGCACAAATCACATGAACAAGCTCAAGTCACAAAAGACAAATATCCCATAACATATGAAAAATATGCAAGTGACTGAGAAAATAAAAATTCAAATGATAGCTCCTACCTTTCCCTATTCAATTGACTAAGACTCGGTATTGTTATAATGTATTGAGATAAACCCTCTCATGTAATACTGGAGGGAGTAGAAAACCAGAGCTATCTATCTGGAAATAAAGATGAACATCTGTATCAAGAGCTTTAAAATGTACATATCCTTTAACCCAAGAATATATTAATCAGGACTGCCACACATATTGATATATGAAGGTATCAAAGAATTCCTTGTAGTACAAAAAAAAATAAAATGATGTAATATCAGGGAGACGATTTTAAAATTGTGCTGCATACCTCAATTAGAGCACTGATTCTATGCATTTCCCTTCCTGCTACCAACAAACTTCTTAACACACTACTCAGTGCCTTCTGTCCCCTCAGCCTCTGCTTATTCTTAGCTTCTGCTCACCTATAACTTCTGCTTGCACAAGTCATTTGGCCCCCCTCTACTCCACCAGTTTTTTGACTCCCTTCTCATTTTTTGTTACCACAACCAATTGCTTGATTCTCTTCTACTTCCAAAGGTAAACTCCCGAGGGAGTCACTCATTCAGCCAGTTTGCTGCTATTTCCAGGGAGGCAGGGGCTGGGCAGGGGAAAGCAGAGGTGTCACCTAGCCTAGAATACAGCTGCTCAGGGAGGATATGTCTTGTATCTGGGAGCCACGGACATAGTAGATACCGTCTTGGTCTGTAGAACATAGTTTCACTGCTTGTATGTTCTCATATCCAAATACTGTCATATTGAGCTCAAAATGCTCCTCTATTTGTCTTTATCTATTTTTCTTAGAAGGTCAGGAACCATGATATATTTAATTTTCTAACCCTAGTACCTATTATGGTGCCTGGCACTCCATGACTGTTTGTTGAATGATTGACTTGTTGTAAGAATTAAAGAAAATAATGAAAGTCAGACACATGGAGTGAAGTAGCTGCTCAACAAATATTCATTCTTTATCTCCTTCCCGCCTCATTCTCTCAAATTCTGTTCTTCCTTTTCATGCAGGATTTGCTTCATTAAGTGGTCCCCAGACAAGGGCTACTCACTAGTCCTGGAGCTCTAGGGCATTTTTGTTATCACGAGAATCCTAACTGGAATAAATAACTCTTGCCCCATGCATAGAGCTGTTTAGCTGATAGAAAAATTTAAAAACACGAAACGCAAGTAGATAGGAGGAATAAGTTCTATAGCGTTCTACAGCACAGTAGAATGACTATAGTTCACAATAACCTATTATATAGTTTATGAAGAAATAGGAGAGAGGAGCTTGAAAGCTGCAAACATAAAAAAAATGATAAGGAGCTAGAAATGCTACTTACCCTGATTTGGTTGGTACACATTGTATACGTATTTTGAAATATCACACTCTATTCCATTTATTAGCCATTCCATTGCTGAAACAAACTACCTAACACCTGCAATTTAAAGGAGAGAGATTCATTTTTAGCTCATGGTTCGAGAGGGCTCAGTCCATGATCAGTTGGCTCCAGGTAGAAGCATCATGGTGGAAGGGCATGGCAGGGCAAAACTGCTCATTTCATGGTGTCTATGAAGCAGAGCACCACCGAAAGTCACCCCCTCAATGACTCACCTCGTCCAGCTGGGCCTCACACCTAAAAGCACATTTAGCTGTGAACACCTGTGGAATAACCCACTGATAAGCATATCACCTCTCCAGGAGTCTCTTCATCCAGTCAAGTTGATAATTAAGAGGAAATGGCACCCCATAAACCTGTACAATTATCATGTTAATTTAAAGGAAAATTGAGCAAAAGGCTTCCGAACTTGTGATCTTACCTTTTGTATTAGGGTTTTCTCTTCCTCTTTTCATTCAAATGGGAACTGAGGTGACATATAAAGAAGGGCTACCTCACGGAGCACCTATAGTGACCTCTCTACTGTCCTTGAACTGGGCCTCCGAGGCAATAAAACATTGGGCTTGTAAGGACACTGGCTCTCTGGAGCACAGAGTGGGAAGGGAGAGCGCTGACATTTCCTGAGGGTAGTGTAGGGAAAGGATTGAACTGGGATCCAGACTGCCTGGATCCTTTGACCCAGTCCTGCCACTTGCTAGCTGTGTGACAATGAGAAAGTCACCTCTCTCTACATTTGTTTTTATCTGTAAAATGACAACAACAATAATTAAATTTTAGAGTTATTGTACCAGATAAATTAGCATTTGTCAATTTCTGTCATATAACAGTCACACAAAGGTTTTGCTGTCATTTTCATTGAGAATCTGGTATGTACCAGCCATTGTCACAACATACTCTCTTAATCTTTGTAACACTTAAATGAATGATAATATGTCACTATGTGATGAATAAACTAAAGGGTCAGAGAGGTGAAGGGCGACTTCTCCACTCTAGGTAAGTGGGTTTCATCACGGCCGCCCTCAACCACTGTGCGCTAATAAGGCTATGTTGACAGTTGATGGCCTATGTTGTCAGTATTTTGTTAAATATTTTTAAATCATTCCTAATGGCTCTTGTCAGTCTCTCCTGCTCAATGTCATGCAGAAATCCAGTCTAAAAAGAACACTCTGGTGCTGACCCATTTGGCAAGTGTGCAAACATGTATGACCTCTTTGAGAACATTCTGTGTGAATGATGTTCATTGACTCAATAGCAGTTTGAAATCATCCTTCCTGCACACAGTATGTTCCTGCTTTCTGCCACCTCCTTTTATCGCCTCTCCTTAATGTGGCTGTCAGAATGGAGAGCAGCTCTTCACAGATGTAGGAGAGTTCTCAGCAGTAAGCTGATTTAATTGCGCTGTTCTTTTGGGTCTGCCCACTGAGGCATTTGTATATTCTGCTGTGACATCATCATGACTTATCTTAGCTGATTGTCTGTTCTAAACCTTGGATTGCTCCCCGTAGCTCAGTGGCTCAGCAGTGAATCATTCTTTTTTTCCTATACGTTAGGACTCTAACTTTTATTACTTCCTGAATAATAAAAGAGTCATACACAAGGGTTTCCCCTGAGAGGAGATCAGAACACGTAGCAAACATGTCAATAGTTGTCCAGCCACAACATACCCAGGGTCTGGGACTGTGGAGGGGGCATTAAGGAGGAAGGCAGAAAGGATGAGGCTCCAGGGATTCATTCTTATCGCCCTCTGCACAGCACTGCTCAGCACATGTGAGGCAGGCGGACATTGCCTCAAACTGTGGTGGCTCAGAGGGAGAGGGGCAGGGGAAAGTTGCCTCTTGGTTCTGCCAGTGAAGCAAGACTCTTTTTCTGGCAAACTGCTCTACTTCACCAAACTTCTTTAGGAAAATTACTTCACTCATTTATTCACCCATACGTTATTCTTGAGAATATTCTGGAGGACTATATCTATTTGCTAGGGCTGCCATACCAAAGTATCACAGACCAGGTGGCTTAAATAACAGAAATTTATGGTCTCACAATGCCAGAGGCTAGAAATCAAAACTCGAGATGTTGGCAGGAGTGGTTCCTTCTGAGAGCCATTGGGGAAGGCTCTGCTCCAGGTCTTCCTTCTTGGCACACAGATGGGATGTCTGTCTTCTCCCTTTGTCTCTTCTCATCATTTTCTCTCTGTGCTTAGCCCTTTCTCTTCACAAGGTGTTCTCTATAGGGAGCCTCATCATATCAGACTGGGGCCGCATTCTACTCTGCATGTTATGTTAATGTAATTCACTGTGTCTACAATGACTATTTCCAAGAATGATCACAGGGACTTCAACATATGAATTTGGGGAGAGAAGGAACATCATTCAACCCATAACAAGCACCTATTATGTTTTGAGCAGTGCAAAAGAAGTCAAAAATGCTTCTTTCATAGAGTTTGCATTCTAGAGACAGACCGGCAAAATAAGTAAAATATATAGTATGGTAGAGAGTGATAATGTGCTTTAGAAAAAAAGTAAAGCAGGAAAGGCGAGGCCATTTTAGATAAGGTGGGCAAAGAAAGCTTCAATGAGCAGATTCATCTGAGTTCTAATGAAAGAAGGGAGCAACCTAGGCAGATACCTGGGTGTCAGAGGAAGGTGGGGTATGGATGTTCCAGGTAAAGGAAACAGCAAAATGCAAAGACCCTGAGGTACAGGTGTGCCTGGATTGTTCAAGAACAGTAGCCTGGCTCCTGTGGCTGAAACAGACCAATAAGGATGTGGCAGTAGGAAAAGGAATCAGAGGAGTGACTAAAGATAGATGGATGGAACAAGGATGGCAAGTACAATGTCAAGACCCATGTGGACCACTCTAAAGATTTTCTCTGACTTTACTCTGAAAGAATTGGGGAGGTACTGGAGGCTCAGAGTGCGAAAGTAATTGCTAGGATTTGGATATGGCATACAATAGAAAGGGACAGAAGAGGGATTCCATGGATTTGGCATGATCGACTGGCAGGCTGGACGTACCCTTAACTGAGATGAAGAAGACTGGAAGAAGAGTGTGTTTGGCATGGAAATTGGGAGTTTGTTTTTGGACAGAGTAAGTTGTACAAGCCTGCTAGACAAGTTGGTCAACCAAGTCTGGAGTTGTACACTGAGGGAGTGACAGCATTTTGACAGTGTTTAGAGCCATGAGCCTGCACAAGATCACTAAGGAAGTGAGAGTAGATGGATAAAAGATGCAGGCCAAATACTGCACCTGGAGGCACACAAAATTTAGAGATCAAGGATTTAAGAAAGAGCCAGCCAAGGAGACAGGAAAGAAAAGGCTCTTAGAACAGAAGGAAAAAGAAACAGGAGAGTTTCGTTCTGAGTATCAAGAAGGAGGGTCTTGGGTCAAAGTCAGGAACTAGATATAGAAAGACAGAGGTCACTGGCCATCTTGCCACAACTGCAAAATGCAGGAAGAACACCTGATTAGAATGGGGTAAAGAAAACTGGAGACCCTAAGTACAGACTTAAGGAACTTCATGATAAAGGAGAAAAACGGATTGGACTAAATGAGATATTTCATGCTCAAATGCCTGGAGGTGCCAGGCAGATGATACAAATGAGTAAATTGGAATATTATGGTAATGTAAAGTGTATAAGTGAAGAAATAAAGAGTAAATGTCCTGCCTAAAGGTATTCTAATAAAAAATAGAAATACGTCAAATAAAAATATCTCTAGGCCACCAGTTTGCAATACCTGGACTAAATGATCTCCAAAGGCACTTCTGTCAAAAGTTCTATGAAACTAAGCCATGTGGACAAATTAAGGGTAGGTCATTTCATATTAAGCCCCTGCGCTATAAATAGTTTTGCTTCCTTCTGAACTGGCGCTAAGCATTTGTCATGATTTTCCAGGGATTTATGATGGAATCCGTTTTGTCCTTAACCTGTTTGTAAAAGCTGGAAGCCAGGGTTGGAAATGAAGACTTCTTAGCACAATGTCTATCTGTTGAACAGACAAATGTTTATTAAACCAACAGCCCCATATGCCAGGTAACGTGTTAGGTATTTTTTTTTTTTTTTTTTTGTACCGGGGATCGAACTCGGGTCCTTGCGTTTGCACAGCAGGTGGCGAAACCACTGAGCTAAATCCCTGGCCCCACGTGTTATGTATCTTAACATATGAAGCCATCTCTGTGTTCAGAACCTCACGGAGTTCACAGATGGATGACGCGGTAACAGACGGGAAAACACACATGGTTCATTGAGTGCTACAGCACAGAAGCGCATGGTGTGGGCAAAGGAGGACTCAGTTCTCCAAGGCTGCAGGAAGGGGATCAGGAAGGCTTCAGGGGGAATAAATGCTGCCTAGCCTGAGTGCGGATGGGTTTGTTGGTGTCAGAGCACAGAAGAGAGGAGGTTGCGACGTGACCACTGTGTGGTGCAGCTGCATTACAGGTGCGGTGAGCTCAGGCCACCTCAGCAAAGTCCCAGGAGCCCTATGCTCGGGTGGTATGAGGGATGGACATGCTGGGACCAGATTGCCTTGGTCCGTTACCGCAGCTCTGCCTCTTACCAGTGACCCTGTCATGGTTTAAATATGAAGTGTCCGAAGAGCCCTGTATTGAGGGTTCTAACCACATCAGGCTACCCATCCACTGAGGAATCCATAGCTGACTGTGCTGTTAGAGGATGTGGCCCTGGTTGGCGGAAGCAGGTCCCTGACAGCGTGCCTTTGAAAGGCGTCTCTTCTCCTGCTCTTCCTGCCTGCTTCCTGGTTGCCATGTGGTGGGCAGCTTTTCTCCACCTTGCCTTGGTGCCAGCCAACCAGGGAGTGAAAACTCTGAAACTGTAAGCCAAAATAAACCTTTTCTCCTTTAAGTTGTGTACATCAGGTATTTTGTCCCAGCAAAAGAAAGTGACTAACACAGACGTGGGTAAATTCCTTCTCAACTCTGCCTTTAATTTTTTCTGTCTCTAAAATGAGGACTGTAAGGGTACCTACTTCATAAGGTTCCACTGAGAATTATGAAAATTTAATGAAGCTAATGGACCTGGTACCAAGGAAAAACCGCTGTGTTTGCTGTTATTATCAAGGAACGCTTTCAGGAGAAGTAACACACGAAGAATGAACAGTTTTTCCAGGCAGAGAACTGGTTAAAGGATGGTAAAGGTAGACAGAGTGTCCCACAGGCAAAAGAAGCCACCTGAGACATCCCTGTAGGCATATCCAAGGGGGCTCAGGTGAAGAGAGACCAGATCTAAGGCTAGAAAGGTGGATTGGGTCAGGGGTTAGTTCTGACCTAACCACGGGGAACCAGTTTGTAGGGGTGGGGACAGATGGAGGGCTTGCTTTGACACAGTAGTAACAGGACCCACAGACAAAGTGGTCACAGAACAGACTTGTACCTCATCCACTTTGCACACCAATGCTGAAAGGTGCCTGATGGAGGAGTATCGTGTGGCACAAATCCAATGGCTCACTGACCCTGAATCACCTGCTACAGTCTGTTTAAAAGTCCACAACCATGAATATAGTCCAGGATAGTACATTAATTTCTTACAGCAAAAGTAATCCAACTCATGCCCCTACTCTCCCTAAGGAACCACTCTCTATGTTTTTACTCAGTAAATATTTGGGGAAAGATGTGTGCTTGTAATCTCAACATGTAGATTAGTTTCTTGGGGCAGTAGAGTTTACATTACAGCCAGTACATCCAGACTCCCTCAAGCTGTATAATGCTTTCTTTCGGTCCCTGAAGACTCTGGAATCATGTCAGTTTCATTATCTTGACTCTAGGTTCTACAAATACAATGACAGCTGTTCCTCACTATGGCACAAATACATTTTTTAACCCCAGAATCAAGCAGCAAGCAGTTTTTTAGTAAGTAGTCCAAGAGAAATTTGGCTAGGATCTTGTCATTAATATAAAGCTCGTCAGTAAGATATCATGGTTTAAAAAAACACAGGGTTTTTATCTCCAGATAGTAATGTTAGAGGTGTCATTGAAGCCCCCTTCAGTTGAAGCCCTTCCTCAGTTCTCCGTGTGTTGACAGAGAGCCCATGCAGACCTCTCCATAAACATTGCCTCTGTGTTTCAAGACTTCTGCCAGCACCCTGCCTTACAGTTCCCTCAGATGTTCAAATTTGGCTACCTCAGGAACTAGGATACTTTTTATTATTCTATATCTCTGGACCATATATTAGTACTACTTCCCTGGAGGTTTTTGGATCCATGAGAAACAAAACCTCACTAAAGTCATAAATGTTGAACAAAGTGGCTGCAGGATGCTCTTCTAATGTGAAGGGAGACATTTGGAATGGTATTAGCTGGGTTGTTGATTCTGTTTTACTGTTTGATCATCACATTAAGACTAATTGTAAATGCATTATTTATAACATTTGTAAAAATTTCCTAAAATTCACTAGATTCTTTCCTCTGCTGATTTACATACCGGTTTGTAAGTCTGGTAACTTGCAGATGATATTTCCCATTACCTTCATTTGCTAATTAAAGTAGGTTTTCCAGTTTTCTGAACTTCCAACATGTTTTGTATATTTCTAATTGCAGCTAATTCTGTTTCATCTGCTCTTTTGGGACCCTGATGTTTAAATACATTTCAGATGCCACATTTCATATGTCTTACTCCTTTGTAATTCGGTCCTATTTTCTCCTGCTGTTTATTATTTCTGTTTTGTATATCCTTATATCATTATCAAGAAGAGCAAACATTTACTGACTACTCACTCTGCGGTGATGGCATTATTCTAAGTAAAATGAAGATATATAGAACGGGATGTGTATATACGTAGACATATTTGTAAGCCACAGTTCACTAGTTTTTAGTCTCTGTTGTTTTATTTAAAGCAAACCTATATTTCCTTTTAGCCTCCCTCCTTTTGAATTCTAAATACTTTCTTCTTTGTGGCTCTACTGTTAGAAGTTCAAAAAGCAGAGATAGGTATGGAGTCTGTCAGGAAAAGAGTTAAAAACTTCCACCTTCCTAGCTAACTGTGGCCCACAGGCTGCTAATTAGTGTGATGGATCAGCACCTGGTCTGGTTATGAATGCTCGGAAGCCCATTGGCTGCTGGCAGCTGATTCCCAGCTCCCTGAGGTTTGGAGATGCATCAGCCTGAGCAGAGAGAGCTGGCACTTGCTTAAAGGGTAGCTGTAGCCAATTATTCATGTGCTCCTTTGAACTTGACTTGGCAGAAGAAAGAACCATGCTTTCAGACACATTGAGGCAGACTTTTCTTCCACAATAAGCTGCCACTACCTGGCACACTTCCCCTTTTTGGTGTCATTACAGTACAATGACTAATATCAGTACGATCCTACAATATCTAAGGAATAACTGAGTTCTGCTATGTAGTTTTTCTTATATTCTTGTTCTCCTTCCCCTTTTCTACTTTTTATTCCCTAGAGATGCTTAAAGTCAGTTTGTTTTATCCTCCTTGTTTAATAAAATTTTAAAATACACCTATATGAGTAATGTTTGGTTAATATGTTACAAGTCTAGATAGTCTGCTAAAGGAAACGCTGGGTTCAGGGAGACAGTGCATATTGGGCACAGATTTGGGTCTCTGTTTTGAAGCTTTAGTAACTATATGACCCCAGGCAAATTTCTTGCTTCTCTGAGCCTCATATAACTCATCAGTAAACTGGAGAAACTATTCCTACATCATAGAATCATTGAAATAAGTATACAAAATCCTGTGCTCTCTTTCCCATAGTGCTTGCTACACATATTGATCAGCATTGAACATTTGCGTACCCAGTGTGTGCTGAGCCTGATGGTGGAAGAATTTAAACCCAACAGAATACACCTAAGAGCTGTTATATCCACCCAGATCCACACACCCAGATCCACAGCCTGAAAAAAGAGAGATCAACCAGAGGAAAGAGTCAAAAACTAATGTCATAACTCAGCGTGAGCTGTACACTCATAGTCTGGCATGTGCTGTCATTTTCATTTGTGCAACATAGATGCGAATCTCAACCTCTCTGAGACACTGGCCACCTCCATTAATCTAATCACATAAGAGGCAGTACTCAATTATTTAGTCTCTACTACAGGTTTCATGAAGCTGGGTGGGTGGGAGTATGTAAAGCAAAAACCCCACATTAACAATTTGTTCAAGGCAGCATTCAGTATTTCCATTCTCTGAAAGACATATTGTCATTGGTATCCTCTCCCTCACAAAACCTCTGCCCTCACTGATTCTTCTCTTTTTATCCCCCTTCTTCTGGGGAACAATCTAAACTCTATCATAAGGGCAAAAGGTAAGCGACCCTCTTGCATTACCTGAGTATGACCCTCGGGCCTCACCCTTCTCCTTAGGCTGTTTATCAAAATGTTTCTTTCAAACAAATATAGTGCTGGAGTATGGCTAGACACGATTCTCTCCATCACTTAACACACACAGTATCATATTCAAGTCTCAAAACATCTTTGTGAATTAGGAGTTATTATATCAGTTTTGCAGAGAAGGAAACGAAAACTCAGAGAAGCTAGGAGCCAGCCTACTATATAAGCTCTATCTTGGATATTTGTTAGGAAGATTAAATAAGATAATGTATTGTGAAGTGCTTGCCTCAGAGCAAGAGACAAAGAAAGGATGATGCTCCCCACTAGCTGGAAGTAATGGAAGTAGGCATCCTTGTCCTTTCTGGCTTGCATAGGTATAGCAACGCCAGCAACAAGGCTGGCTATATGGTTTTCAGGGTGCAGAATACAATGAAACCGTGAGACATGGCTGGGGTCAGGGGAGACATCACCTCCCTCACACAGCCTGTGACTGCAGCCTAGAGCAGATGAGTAACTGCCAAAGGGATTACAACCTCTGGGCCAGATGAGCTTGGGACTTGGGTCAGGGATGGGTAAAGGGCCCCTGATGTCCACAAGAATGGCCACCATTGTGCCTACCCTAAGAAACCCTCCACACAGAAACCCCTTACTGCCACTAGGGAGGGAGAAAGCAGGGAAATGACTGTGCACAGGCCAGCCCTTCCTCCGCTCCTGTGAGTGCCACCTGCTCACTACCCAGGCATAGTGCTATGGTGCTTGTGGAGTGAGCTAGAAAAGGGCGGCCACTCAAAGCCCTAGGCACACAAGGTGGAGTAGGCAGCCAAAGACTCATGCCAGGAGAGGTTCTAGCCACAACTAAAGCTCATTCAAGGTTAAAATTATTTAGAAGTACAAGACCGCGGCAGCAAACATTAAACCAAGCAAGGGGCCCTACTGAGAGTTCGGGCCTGTGGGATAACCCTGGTCACGTGTCCACAAATCCAGTCCTGATCAGTGATGAAGGTACAAGTGGGAATATGTTGGTCAAAGGGTAGAACTAATATACAGCATGATGTCTCCTGTTCATAATAATGTATTATGTTCTTGAAATTCATTGAGAGACCTTAAATATTCTCACCACACAGGGGCTGGGGGGACTGTGAGGTAACAGACATGTTAATTAGCTGATTGTGGAAATCATTTCACAATATACATCAAAACCTCACACTGTACACCTTGAATACATTCAAGTTTTATATGTCTATTGTGACTCAATAAAGCTTGAAAAATAAATTTTAAAAATCCTTAAAATATTAATAAATAAGCAAATGCTTCAAAAAACTTTTAATGCTAGGCCGGGGATTTAGCTCAGTGGTTCCGCCACCTGCCTTGAAAGTGCAAGGTCCTGAGTTCAGTCCCTGGTACAAAAAAAAACAAAACAAAACTTTTAATGCTATATAAATGCACAGGATTATTGCTATGATCACCATTGTGTGATCATTTTAGGCCCTAGCAACTCTGTTGAGCATTTACCTAATGGCCCTAGATTTGGAAGAGCAAAGGAGAGCTTCGATAGTTTTGTCACCCCCTCACAAAGGAAATGTGTTCTCCTCTGTGAGGCCACAGTGCTCATGCCTTCTGAGAAAGCAGGTAAAGCTGGTCTTAAGGGAACATCCCTGCCCTTCAGTGCATCTCCCTTGTAACACACAAGCTAAGCCGGAGATACTGACCCCCATATTGGAACTGTGGATCCTCCCTTCTAAATGCAGCAAAGCAGTTCGTGTCCTGAGGCTTCAGGCCACATCTACCTGCCTCTACCCACATCCTCAGGGGCACATCATTCTCCATTAACCTGGAACTTGAAGCTCAGGGGTGTCCTGATGCCTTGAGTCGCTTCTCAGCCCTGTGGGGACTGGGCCTCAGCCCACCTATGCCCTTCCCTCTGCCAGCAGCTTGTGCATAGAGTTGATTCCACATATGTCAAGATAGCATATCTGCAGGGGCATTACTGATATTTATGAGAGTATCCAATGATTCAGAATAAAGCAATCATTAAACAGTTTCCTGGTCTATATCATAATTGGAGAAAGCAGCTGAGAGAAAAGGGAGAAATGGCAAATTAGAGGATTCTCATTCCATATACCCACTAGGGACCCATTTAGAGGAAAGCAGTAATTTTCTAAATGATAGCCTAATGGCCTGAAAGAGTTAATGTGGCTTCCCACTCTATTCCACCCAGGGAGTCATTTCTATCCTAAGAATACTCAGGGTTATTGTATCCTAGGTCCTGACGATGCTCAGACCAAAAGATTGAATGGATTTATGGATTTTCACAGTGCTGCCATATAGATCCCACCTTAGTGCTCAGGAGAAAGGGACTGGATCCCTTGAGGACTGTCCCCTCCAGCTATGGTCAAAAGGAGATCTATGTTCCTTTTGTCCCTGGGTCTTTGCCCTATGAGCCAGTGGGGGAGAAAGCAGCTGTTCCCACAAGCATCAAGCTCACTTGTATCCTTCAATGGAAGGAGCATCTCAGAGCAAAGCTGATAGTTGTTACTGTTCTGATAAAGACAGCTTTGTAACACCTTGCCCAGTGAAGTAGCTGTGGTGTCAGGGGCAAATATGAGACACTTGGAGTTAGGAATTTTTCATTCCAGCCATGTTCACTTACGAGTTGTGTGACCCTCAGGTAGTCAATGGGTCTTTTAGGGACTCAGTCTCCTCATTCATAAAGTAGGAATCAAATTAATAAATCTAACCTCCTGGGTTGTGTCCAGGATTCAGCAAGATATCATGTGGGTGTATTTGGCAACTAGAAAATCCTTATACAGGAATCCTTCCTTCATGGTTTCACTTTCCTCAGTTTCAATCACTTGCAGTCAACTCCAATACAAAAATATTAAATGGAACATTTCAGAAATACATTACTCATACGTTTTAAATACCCTTTACTGTAGCACATGGTTATAATTGTTTTTCTTGTATTATTAGTTAAGATTAATCTCTTACTGAGCCTAATTTATAAATTAAACTTCATTTAGGTATGTATGTGTCGGGTAAAATATAGTATATGTAGGATTTGGCACTGTCTATGATTTTAGGCATCCACTGTGGGCCTTGGGATGTATTTCCGGCAGTTAAGGGGGGACTACAATAAGTGCAAGTTATTTAAGGAGATAATTCTCGAGTGATATGATCTTTTAGAAATTACTTAACTTCTTAGATTCTTTTTCATCTGGAAAAAAAGAGTCCTAAACTAATAATGACCCTACAGGGCTATTGAAGTAATGCATATAAAGGACCTGGTACACAGTTGGTACCCAAGAAATATGTTTCTTCCCTCTCTGCCTCTTCCCCATTGCCAGAAACATCTGGCACAGGTGTGCATTTCCCTCTGTTCCTGGCCCACGAGGCTGGACTCCAGTAGCACCAGATGAGAAGGGAGAAACCACCCTTGAGGGCTGAACATAAAAGTGCCATCCTCATTTAAAAATCTCTGCAAAAATGGCAGGTTCTTTCATATTATTTGCTTTTCTTGTGCATCTAATTCTGTTCTTGGTGATTTCCCAATATTGAACTATATTCAGTTAAAATCTTAAAGAAACTTGTACAGCTATCCAGTTTCTTCGGAAGTATTGACCCTATCCACTTCCTGTAACTCTTGGGATAACCAGAAGAACCTTCATCCTTCCCCATGCAAGCTGCTT
Organism: Heterocephalus glaber; assembly: GCF_053883595.1. Classification (NCBI taxonomy): domain Eukaryota; kingdom Metazoa; phylum Chordata; class Mammalia; order Rodentia; family Bathyergidae; genus Heterocephalus; species Heterocephalus glaber. The sequence continues at coordinate 16,841,885 of NW_028258357.1, read as the reverse complement.
CTCACCACTTTTTCACCATCTCTCTGACTTCCAGGTCATCTTAACCTCCCCTTCTCTCTTGCCCTTACCTCCCACTCAGTTACCCTATGCCACACCTGAACATCTCTGAACTCACCCTCACCTTCATGCCCATGCCTGCAGCCCTTACTTCAGCCTTTTGCTATTTCTTTCATGCAGAACTTGCAAAATTATTTTTGTATCATCAGGTTATTTGAGAGTTAAATGAGACAACATATATTACATTCGTTAGTGTAACATGACATGGGACCGCTGGTCTCTGGCGGGTACAAAATAAGCTGTAACTATTGAAAGTTTCAGAAAGGAAACGTTCATGGAGTATAAGAAAGGATTTGTAGTAGGGAAAGCCTTAAAGATGGGATCGGCTTCTTCAGTTGGCATAAGCTCCCTGTCCCTGGAAGAGTCCATGCCTTGGTTGTGTGATGACTCTTTCATTAGAAGTCACAGAGGAGATTCAGACATCAGATAGGAAGTTGAGATAACTTATATTTAAGTTCCTTCTGAATAAATCGGGATACTTCAGTTACAAGTGCCAGAAACTCAACTCAAAATGGCTGAAGCAAAATGAGAAATGAATTAGCTCACCTAAGAGACAAAGTCCACAGGTTTCAGGCATGACTGTATCCAGATCCTCAAATGCTATCACTGAATCAGTCCCTCAGTCTCCCACTCCACATTATTGTTCTGCTTGACTCCACAATGACTCCACTTTGGGGCAGACCCTCCCACAGGATGCCCCTTGGCAGCCCCAGGCATTAGATTCAGCACTCTGACAGTGAAACATCCCAGTGAGAAGGGTCCTCCTCCTTTTCAAGAGCTCTGGCAGACTCCTGGTCCTGGGCATCCCTGAACAAACCGCTGTGACTGAGACATGGAATCCTCTGATTGGCCAGAGGACCACAGGTCCACTCTATGATCAGCTCTTGTAAGATTACATAAGATTTCGTGGCTGGTGGTTTCCCAATCAAGAATCAGAGTATCAGTGACAGAAGTAGAAAGACTGAGTATTGAGCAGCACAGAAGAATGGACATCAAGCACGCTTTCCTATCCTAAGATCCAATTACTCCAACTCAAAATTATTTTTAATATTTATTATGTAAGTCTTCCTTTGTCCTTCTAGCATAATTCAATAGCATTAATGTGCATTGCTGGGGAAGTATCATAATGATGTACATAATCACCATCAAATGACAGACTATCTTCTTCTCTACCATATCCTGTGGAGAAACAATAAAGCTTATTTTTCATGAGTCTGTAATACAGAAAGTTACTGTCTGCTCCCAGATACATGGGTTCCTCCTCGCTTACTCAGCTGCTGAGCACACTAGAAGGTGCTGTGGGAATGAGCTCTGTTATTTAGTTATGTTGAAAAGATGGAGTAGCTTCTTGTGAATTAGCACCAGGGTGAATTAATTCTCTGGTTGAGTAAATATTGTGCTCCAGGCATTGTGCTAGATTTTTACATGGGTGCATGCATTTAACCCTTAAAGAACAATCATCCTTATTTTACAGATGCAGAACCTGAGGTGCAGCAAGGTTAAGCAACTTGCTCAGGGTTTATAACTAGTGAATGACGGAGCTGGGCTGCAGCCCAGCTCTGAGACCACGAACTTTTCTATACATTGTGCTTTCTCCTTGATAACTCCAAGAATGAGTCTGCAGTGTGCCTTCAACGTTTGTGCCTGAACCAAAACTCAGACCTCATGGTCTGGCTCATTCAGAGAAGGCTTTCCTGGGAAATTTGGGGTGTGTAGTCACTGAGTAAAACACACATCCAGATTGGCTTCCTGGAGCCCTTGCTCACTGCAACCTTGGAAGCTGCTGTGAGTGGTAAGCACAGCTGCTCGGTTGGCTGAAGGTGTGAACGACGAGGTACTTACCACCTGCGCTGTGCACCTGAGACTCTCAGGGGCCGATTGCAAGCAGAGGCTGCCAGCGACAGGCTTAGCCATGGCTCAGTGGAGCCACATGTGGCTCGAGCCCCGAATGTAAATGTAGTTAACATCCAAAAGGAGTCCCCAGGTCTTCATTCAGAAGACTGGGGCAGAACATTTCTGGCAGATGGGTCTCAGTGTTTACATTCATTCCCCCTGGACTGCAGGCCTGCTTGCCTTCAGGAAGAAGCCTGAATCCCTTCTGCTCACTCTGGGTTGTGTTCGCTTGGTAGTCAGATCTGTAAATATGCATGTGGTTAATAAGCAGTCTGTTTTAAATTTGTCATTCAAACAAAGGGATTTTTCCACAGTAAGAGCATGATCAGACAATAAAAATAATAAAATTTGTGAGTGCTAGAAGTCACTGTGTTTCATACTTTTTTCATCAATGACAAGTAGGCCAAGCATAAGGAAGGACCGCTTCTGTGGTGGGCACACAACACCACTAGCCACCCAAATCCACTTCCCACTCAGACCTTTCTGGTCCCTAACTCCCCTGAAACTCCTTCGTTCTATTGCTTCTTCACTGCATATATTCCCCACCTCTGACTTGTGTCCCATGCCACACCCTCTATCAAAATTTAAAACCCTACTTTCAGGGCCAGGGATTTAGCTCACAGGTTCCGCCATCTACATCTGCCTGGAAAGCACAAGGTCCGGAGTTCAATCCCTGTTACCAAAAATAAATAAATAAATAAATAAATAATAAAACCCTGCTTTCTACATATTAGAAGGTAAAGACTGTACAATATCATAATTATAAATCCATATTCACAGTGCTCCTACCTCAAGAATAGCTTAGTTCTCAAACATCTATTAAAAACTTATTAGGCCCGGTACCACAAAGAAAACCTTATTCACATGGTTGAAAAACTTTGTCCAAGATGATGTTTCATCCACCTTTCATTCTACAGTTTCATCTACAGTGTAAAGTGGACAATGGATTGCTGTCCAGAGCCTAATTGATGATAATCCACTCCCAGGCCTTCCAACTGCCTGGAATCCTCTGACAACAAATTTTTTTATCTCTTCCCTCACCTCTCTGGAACTCAATTTATTTGCTATCTGATTTCTAGTTGTTTCTATTTGGAGAGTAAAATTCAACATGTCTCAAGGTTTGTTGCACTTGTTCAGTGAATATTTATCTGATGCCTGCGTAGGGTCAGGAGCTGAACATAAATAGAGAATCACAAAAACAAGGTCCTAGACCTCATGTAGTCTTCTGGGGACATTTATATTTAAACCAGTAATTACAAAAAATGGTAATGCAGTATTAGTGAGAGCAAAGTTACTATGAGAACCAAAGGATATGCCTAGCCCTGTTCAGAACAAGGGAAGTATAAAAAGTATCCTAGAGTAATTTACATCTTAGTTAAAATCTATAAGGATAAATTAGAGTTACCCAGAGAAAGAGTTCAGCAACATTAGGGTCAATCTTTAATTTATCTTCCTCTCCTAAGCATCCAGCTCAACACTGGACAACATAGGCATTCAATTTTAAACTATGCATAATGAAGAAAAGTATCTTTATAACTCTGCCTTCTAAAAGTCACCAATATGGGTATACAAAGAACCATGGGACACCTCTCTATTTGAATATACACGTACGCACACATACTGAGACACATAGTCTGAGACACACCCATTTGTAAGGTTGACTCTGTTATCAGAGCTTTGATATAAAGCCAAAAGGGACACTCTCTTATGTGTTCATAACCTTTTAATCCTATTTATATCTGAGACCACCTCCCTTGGGTTTGTTTACTTATCTCAGGTATTTCCAGCCTTAAATTTTGTAAGTTTGGCATGATAATTCTGAAGAACAGAGCCAGTTCTCTCTAACTAGGTTTGTGCCATTCCTTTTTAGTGATGTGTAAAAGTATTTTCCTCTTTAAAAATACTTCAAACAAATGAGAAGATCTAAGATTAATAATGTGGAATACTAAGATAAGCTAATATTGAGATAAGAAAGACCTATCACTATAATACTCAAATATAAGAGTATTTCTTTCTCTAAAATTCCCAAGCCAGTTCTCCTAAGCACATAATTCTAGTTGGCTTAATGCCAACTAATAAATGAATTTGTATTCTACCGTGGAATTTCCTGGTTGTTCCATGATCTCTGATCTACTTACTTCTAGATGCTAAATCTCCATGTGTCTGTTGAGAGATGGGGGCTGCCCTTGTGTTCCTTATCCCTCTTACACAGGCCCTTGTCCTCATACGAGGTCTGCATGACTCCCCTATACAGATCCAGATGGGATACATCTCTGTCGGTACTTTCCCCTTGTTTTGCTGGAAATTTTACTGAAGCATTAAGTCTGTTTCTGGTTGAGATTACTATCATTTAATGTACAAGGTAACAAGCCCTATTATATTTTAGAACTCTTTTTTTTATCAGAGTGCAAATCTCAATGCTGTGGATGTGAGAGATGTTCAATAAGTAGGTTTTTTAAAAATCATCTAATATTTTTGGAGTGTTAAGTTTATGACCAATGCTTTAGCTAATGCTTTATATGTTGCATCAGTTAGGCTTCAACCAGATAGAGCAGAACAAGTAAGAGACGTATTCTAAGAGATTTATTGCAGGACATCGGCCTGTGTGATAGTGGGGCCTGACCAGACAAGACTGAAATTTGTACTGCAGGTCATCAGGAAGGGTAGCCAAGAATTTCTAGAAGCAGGCTGACATTCCCATGCACTGGTGGGATTTCTTCTTCAGGAATCCTCAGTTCTGCTCTTAAAGGCTTCAAACTGATTGCATCAAATTACTTAAGATAATCTCCCTTAGAGCCAACAGCCTGTAGGCTTTAATTACCTCTACAAAATAGCACAAAAATCCTCAGCTTAACGGGGGACTTTAAACCACCCAAGTTAACACATCAAAAGGACCACTACATGTGGATAATCTAATTTTCCCCTAACTCTATGAAATAGCTTCCATTATTGTCACATTGTTCTTTACAAATTGGAATTGTGAGGCTCAGAAAAGGTAAATAACTTACTCAAGAACACAAGCTTTTAAGTCTAATAGCTGTGACTTTACCCCACAGGTATGATCCCAAAGTTAGAAGCTTAACTATTGCATTATACTACCACAAAACAAAGGAATAAATTATTAAACTTTTAATCCACTAAATACTAAATACAAAAGGCCTCATACGGTGTTTACATATTTCTTAGAAAAGTTACTACCTTCTTTGGGTTTGTGAGACTGAAATATTCAACATGGTCTTCTGGATTTGTTTTTAATATGAAGAATAGCTGTTCTTAAATAAGTGGTCTGTGTGAGAGGATTGGACTTTTGATGACCTATAATGGAATAAATAAATGCTTTGCTTTTCATTGAGGAGAGATGGGCTGGATATTGACATCATAGGAGTTTTTCCTAAATTGTATCATTTTGCAAGGAACAACACAGTACTTAATATAGCAGTAATATTAAAAAATAAGATGTAGATACACTCTGAACAAAGAAACATGAGACTACATAGTATCCATATTCAAGGACATAAATTGGAACTTCAACAATAGTTTTTTAAGGACAATTAAAATTACTGAAGGAAAAAAATAACTCTGACACTGAGTGTGTTGGGGCACTGTAATGTCATGGAGTCTGCCCAAGTAGCCAGGGTTCATGGTTTTGCTTCTGCCTTGATGAGAGTGGGCCGTAGGGAAGTGAATTAACCTCTCTAGCTGTCAGTTTCCTTTTCCATAATATGTGAAGGGGATAATCTCAGAGTAATCTCTTATCAGACCATTCTGTAATATAAAAATGTCTAAAGTTTCAATGAATTGGGGCTATTTTAGTCCAAAGAATAAAATGTCTTTCTTTTTTATTTGTTTTTACTGCAACCAGAAAGAAATTACACTAATAAGACCTTTAGTTTTAATATGCATACCTGGGGGTTATTGTCAAATTTCATGAGTGCCATGTTGAAGTTGTTTCCCAGGAGTCTACTACTTAGTGTGTGAATCGGTTGTGCTAAACGGAGAGTAGGGACGGCCACCATGGACAGCGACTTCGCCTCCTCCCCACCTCAAAAAGCCAAGCACAAAGGGTGACAGAGAATGAAATCCTGTCATCCTGCAGGGATGGTACAGACACAGGGCCAAATAACTCAGAAGGCAGAGGAGTCGACTCCAGGAAAAAGTGATAGCACTCCTGTTTTCCAAACAGCTAGCAAATGCTACCTCTTTGAAACTGCGGGATATCGTTACCTGAAACAATATCCACAAGACCATGAGGCGCTGGGAAATGTCACTCTTCTTTGGGCACTTTTGTAACTGGCCAAGGAAGAAAACACCTATTGGTACCCGGTCACGGGTGTCTGAGTTGCAGAATGAAAAACAGAACTAGATGACCAGACTTCTAAACCTTTCAAAAGTTCACTAATCTCAAAGATAGAGATATCCAACCATGTGCTAGTCAAAGAGGCAGGTCACATTCGTGACGCAGTAGGCCAGGCAAGACGCCAGGTCGTGTCTGTCTGTTTCTCTTCGTATATTTACAAGGTGTAAAATCGGAAAGCTCCATGGCTTCGTTATGTGAGAAACGGTGTCCATATGGCCAAATGCTCGCAGTCACAGGGTCTGGCGGCCTGGGTTTACATCCTGGGCCGTCCTTCCTAGCGGAGTGGCCTGAGAACTTCACACATTCCACAAAAGTGGACGCTGAATGCTGACGTGAGAGCAGGCATTTAGTTTCTTAAGGCGCAAAGTATTGTCTGGAAACTGCAGATCTAAGCCTGTTGTTTCATCTGCAGAGCGAGGATGATAATGAAACCTGCTTCACGGAGTGGTGAGAATTAAATGAGATAATGCACAGATGCCTGGCAAATCATAAGTGCTCAATGTTACTTCTTATTTTAAAAATGATTCACGTTTGTGTCTTAATGCTTGAAATTTTTGCAGCTGATCAAACCCTTTGCTTTCGTTTCGAGGCGCTAAATACATACTCTTAAAGTTTATAAAGTGAATTTGGCTTGAACAGCACTGTTCGTAGTGTTATACATTAATTTAAATACTTTTACCTGAGGAACCTGTATTCCAACCTATTCACAGGCACTTTGAGTGCTGTTACCTTGTTTTCAGACGTCGGTGTTCTCCGTGGGAATCTGTGGCTCTCATCCGAGACTAAGTGGGCAACTCACACTTACAGATGAACGCTGAAGCATCAAAGAACTGAGTGTGGGCTGGCAGATATGTTCATGCAACTGTTAGGATATTAAGCAGACTAAGCCACAAATTTTTAAGTTTATTTATGGCAAGGAAGAAACACTGAGGTCTTTCAAAAGGGCGGGGGGGGGGGGCAGCCTTGCCATTTTAGGCCAGAGGTCCTTCGGTTAATTAGGCGAATTTCCGAAAGATGGCTTTGCCAAAGTACATTTCTGCAACTGTTGGTTCCACACGGTGGGAACTTTGGTGGCGAGCTGGGATGGGGGCGAAGGGTATTTGAAGCTTGTCAAAATCGTACTCAAAATCTTAACCCTGACCTTTCGCTCCGGTACCCCGAAAGCCGCTGGGACGCAGCGTCAGGAGCGGGGCCGCGCGGCCGGGACGGCAGTGGCTTCGGCGTCGTTCACCAGAGCAGCTGGGTCAGTGGGGCCGGGGCGGCCGGCGCCGAGGACCCGCCTTCTCCCGCCTCCTCCCCTCCTGTCTCGCGGTGGCCGCCGCCGCAGAGTTGTCGCCCGCGCGCCCGCGGAGCTGCCGCCCGCGGCTCCCGCCCGGCGGTCGCGGGGCGCCAGGAGGGGGCGGCGAGCGCCATATCCATAGTAACGGAGATGCGGGCGCGCGGGCGGGAGGAGGAGGCCCCGCGCCGGCAGCCCGCCGAGCCAGGGACCGCAGCCCGGCGCCGGAGGAGCCCGGGCGCCCGTGAGCGGTAAGCCCCGCGCGGCCACGGCCCGGAACAATGGCGAGCGCCGCGGGGCCCTGGAGCCGGCGCTCGGGGAGGGCGCGCGCCGCGGGGCCGGGAGGGCGGGGGCGCGCGCCGGGGCGGGGCGGGGCGGGGCGGGGCGGGGCGGGGGCACGCGGCCGGGAGCTCGGGGAGCAGCGCGGCGCGGCCTCCCCGCGCCCTCCGCCCCCTCTGCGCGCGCCTCCGCCTCGCCGCTCGCGCTCGCGGGGCGCCCGGAAAGATGCACGGAGGCGCGGGCGAGGGCGGCGGAGCCTCCAGCCGCAGGTCCGCGTCCCCGGGCCCCCGAGCCCGCCAGCCCTCGCGGATCCCCGACGCCGGTGCCCCGCTGCTCGGGTAAGTAGCGCGGCTGGCGCTGAGTGGGGCTGCAGCGGGCGCCGAGGGAAAGCCGAGTCGGGAAGCCGGGAGGCTGCGGAATCGTCTCCGGGCAGTTGTGACAGCCTCGGGCAGCCGGGTCCGCTGTGGGCTTTTTTTTTTTTTTTTCTAAACCTGTTTGGTTTCTTGAGTCCCCATCACCACCCACGGGCTGGGCACATTTTCCATTTCCTTGGCTCATCTTCGGGGTCCCGAGGAGTTTGAAGAGGTAAATTGCGGGTGTCTCTCCAGAGACACAAGTCTGCATTTTCCTGAGGTCGTTTGTCTTCGAGATTAAAAAGCCGTGCCAACCCCGTGTAATTTCCAGGTGCGCTTCGAGTCACCGGTAAGGAGTAGCAGGGAAAACGGCCGCGGAGGGGTTCGTATTGCCTCTCTTCCCCCCCCCCCCCATCTCTCTCTGTCTCTGTCTCGTTTTTGAATACATCTATCAGTCGGAGAGGAAAGTGGGCATGGACTTGGCACTGCTTCCCCTTGGAGAGCGCTACTAGAGCAGCAGAGACTGCAGTTTGTTGCTTGCCTGAAGGTCAGGTCAGCATCTCCACTGCATCCCCGTTTCTGTGCTTGTAACTTGAATGTGATTTTACTCTAAGCTAAAACTTCCCAAAGCCCAGCAGGGTCTTAAAAAAAAACAAAACAAAAAAGACGCTGCCATCGCTGCTTATTTATTCATATTTTTTCTTCCAAGAAAACCTGCCATCTATAAACATGAGACCCTAAAACAAACTGGCAGCTCAGGAAGGCTTTGCCTGCTCAGCGATTGGCCAGCAAGGCGACACTTGCCTGCGGCTGCCGTTTCTCCTCTCTGCGCGACTGGGGTGTTAGTGTGAGGGCTCAGGATCCCGTCTGGGGGCTGCACATCTGCGCCGTGCACGTCGTCGTATGGGTAGATCGGAGGTCTGTGAACTGTCGAGTCCTCAGCTGCGCTTGAACCCTGAAGGTACTCGCAAGGCAGGCTCCTGCGTCTGGAGAGAGAAGTGTACGAAACAGTGTTGCAGTGGCAGCGTGAGGAGTCGAGGTCCAGTGTAGGACTCGCTGGCGCGAGTTAGGGGGAGTCTGTCTCACGAGCCCTTACCCCAGGTTGCCTCCACCCGTAAAGTTCCAGCCGCGAGGGGAAGGGCGGGTGATTAGCGAACCCCGAGGGTCCTTCCAGACCTGCGTTCTCGGTACCCAGGGAGGAGCTCGCTGCCAAGCAGCCGGTGGTGTCCGGCTCGGCTCTTTGAGTCCAAAGTGCTGACGGCTCTGACAGAGTAGGCTGTGTTTCGGCGTCGCGCCGCGTGAAGGGTTCTGCAGAACTGTGCGGTTCCGTCGCGTCCAGCGGGGAGCGCATGGTGTGGGAACGGCGGTCCTCTCGGATCCGCTGCAGGACGAAGGAGTCGGGAGTCGGGAGTCGAAATTTACGAAGGCGCGCGCTACCTGGGGGCTTAGGGACCTGCGTGGTGCCAAAACGTTGTTCCAAGGCCTAAAAAAAAAAGCTCGGAAGGCATGGGGAAATGCGGTGTTGGAAAAAGAAGCGAAGAATCAGCGCTTCAGGTTCAAAGATGAGAACTTTGCCCTGCAGTTGCTAATTGCCAAACTTAATTTTGCTGCATTGGGATCCCTGTGCTTGATGCGCTTTTGGTAGAATTAATTATTTTTCTCTACTCAGTGACTATAGAGTATATTAGAAGTGAGAGGATTCATATTGCTAATTGTTCCTAAGGGGAACCAGAGAGAAAGAACAGTGTTTTGGCTCTACTTGGATATCAAATCTCCATTAAAAGCATTTCAGAATACAGACACAGCATGGTGCAATATTTAATGTGATATTTGAATAGTAGTTATTTAAACTGTGTGAGTACATTCATTTATCAGCAATATAAAATGGTAACCTCTGACCAGGTAATAACAATCTAAAAGTTTGGAGGTTGATCCCAATTTGGGTACATGAATTGAATTTTGATAAAATTGCTTGTCTGTATACAAGATGGTATATTTGATCAGAAATGTTAAGAGATTGCTCCCTTTTAAATGGTAGTAGCAGTTGTTCAAAATTACTGTATATATAAATTAGCAGACAGTGGATTGCATGGGAAAAGCATTATAAATGATCATTTATGATGTTATTATTGTATTTTAAATGTTGGCAGATGTTTTCCAGTTTATTATCAAGTCATTCTTCTTTTACCATTGATTGAATAAGTATTTTTAGCCCCATGTGTTTGGAAGCACATTTATCCTTTCTCTAAATGAAAGGCAGACATGTTCTCTAAATATGGTATTGAAATAAATGTAAGTGTTTATAGCGTTGGCACAGTCTAGAGACATCAAGCAGAGGTTACTGATGGCTTCGTTTGTAATCAGATGCTGCTGTCAACATATGAACATTAACTAGGAGGAATGAACAATTAGCAAAATTAATTAGAAGATCTGCTTGATAAAACTCATTAATGCGCATGACTAAAACATGTATATGTCCATTGATGTGTTTGGTTTTTATAGCAGTAACTTAGACCTGGTTAGCATTTACAGGTGTCAGTTCCAATAATCAAAATACAAGGTCTTCTGTAGGCCACCATAATTAACAGAAGCATGCAGAGAATCCAAATTTATCACCACGCTCCCTGGTTTTTCCTTCTGTGGGCAGTAGCCAGCAGCAAAGCATAAATGTTTGGTATTGTATTTTATAACAGTGCATATCAGTAAACTTCGAAAAATTTGTGCACATATTTCTTTGAGTGAAAGAATTACAGTCATAATGTCTTACTCTTAGCTATAATGCCTTTACTTTTGGATTAATATTGGTTTCTTTAAAATGGTTGTTTTCAAAATGCAATATTGTCAATATTTTTAATAATTTGCTTGAGGAGGAACACTTACATGAATGCATATATCTTCCCACATAACTGTCAATAACACATTGTTCCAGAAACCTATTTTTAAATAGATGTAATTTGCATGTAAAAATTAACCTTTCTTCTAATTCTAGTGTGAGATAAAAACCATTCCTCTTCCTCAGAGTTTTGCCTTCTCCTTAAAGACTCATGAGATGGTTTTTTTAGAAGTCAAAATATGATTAAGCTGAGTCATTTTCTCTTTGAAAAAAATTGTGAGAATATATTGGCTTATTTAGGTGAAGATCTAAGATTAATTCCCCCAAAATCTTTATGTCTGATATCTCTAGAGTCTTATATTTGCTGAGCAAAGACTTACTGATAGTTTTCTTATGTGGGAGTTGGAGGAAACACAAAGAATTTCAAACCAAAATTTGAACTAGAAGAAGCAAGAGTGCGTGTTCTGATCTCCTCTGTTATGAAATACTTTATAATGTGTTATTGTTTTAGGAAAAATCTCAAAACAGAGTTGTTCTATAAATGATTCTCATGATGCAGCTCATTGAATTTGGAAATAGTGTAACAAAACGGAAACTTCTAATCTCAGAGGACTAATTACAAGAACATGATCTGAAGAATCAATGACTGCTTTGAGATGTTCCTAGATTCCCAAGTTTGCCATTCTGGCACCTCTGCCTGGTTTGGAAGCAGGCTGAGACCCACGGGCAGATCCCTGCAGTCATCGGCTCCCCCAGCACTGTTTGACCAGATGTTTCGATCATACTTAGTTTGGTAACGCTAGTAACACTGGGCGGGGATAGATTTTAGGGCCACTGAAAAACAAAGAGATTTTCTTGGCAACAAAAGATTGTATTTTAAGAATATTTGCGCATCCTGTCATTTTTTAAAGATTGTTTCAATTACAATAATTTTTCTTAACAGTAAGTTTTATCGTGTTTTTTATTTTAATTAAGGCCTGAGAATGACTTGCATATTGCTGTACCTGCAACAGGTGGTATGTATGGGTTGTGTAAGGTTCGTAGAAGTCTTATTTCCCTATGCTTAGAAATTAAGACTATGTTGTAGTTATTTTTCTAGAAATATAAAGTGTAACTGTAAAAATATGCTGTTTCTCTTCATCCCCATGATTCATTTCTGGAGAAAAGACTTGCAAACCATATGCAGTATCTCCTTGCTCTTAATACCATTTTTTCAGTCTTAACTGTCAACTTAGTGTAAAAATAATTGGTTGAAATTGTTTTCTTACACTGCAGCATTCCATCCAGAAAAGGAAGTCTGGTGTTGCCTCCTCAATTTCTGCTAGGGGTTGGTCAATACTCCTGATATGAGTGATGCTATTTATTTCACCCTACTGGTAGATTAGTCATAAAAACTCATGCCAACCCAAATTTGGGATAAGCCTCAAATTAGAAGTACATAGTCCCTCCCAAGTTGCAACATTATTTACAAACTGACTCTCCCTCCTGTTCCCACTCAGAGCTACTCCAGACAAGAGCCAGGCTGTCTTAGAGATGAAATATCCCCGCCACTAGCAGGAGAGCTGTTCTCCCCCACCTGCCCCTCACCTCTCATCACTGATTTCTTTTCTCCTAGTCACTGCTCCCAGCTGAGGTAGCTTTCGAATCACACATCCTCTTTAATCCTTTCCTTCTGAGTCTCCTCACTCCCTGTACCTATGCACCAACTCCTCTTCTTTCCTCTCTTGTGTTTTTGACACAATGACTCAGGAATGGCTGATCAACCCAGTGGTGCCAGCAATGTGTCTATTATCAAAAAGCCAAAGGATATACATTTCAGAGTGAGATGACACCCAGGGCCAACCAGAGCCTAGAATTAATTCTACAGCCCTTAAAAATGCTCTGAAGTTCCCTTCCAAATATCCACAAAAGTTTCCACCAGTTTAAAAGATGAATAATAATTGTAATGTGTTCATATTCAGATAAGTTGATCCATGCCATTTAAACTCTTTTTCCCCAGGGATAATTCTTCATGTTCATTTTCTAACATTTTCGTTAAAGATATGCTGGATTTTAGCCCATTATGAATCCAGTAGACTTTGTAGGTTGACCTTGATATTTACTGCTTATTCTGTGACTTGTTTGAAAGAACATTCTCAATTATGAGAAAACTAACTTAAAAGATATGTGGGAAACACAACCCCCCTTTTACGTTATGAAAGCGTCTGTGTGTGTGTGTGCTCACTGGAGAGACACGTATCTATTGATTGTGTGCTATCTTCTATCCTCTTCTTCAAGCAAGAACGACAGTGCTCAACAAGACAAGGGCCGGCGTTTAGTTGGAGAGGTTTGATACAAAGCAAGGAAGTACATGAAGAAGATAATTTCAGACAGTGATAAGTGTCTGAAGGGCCAGAGAGCAAGGAGAAGTGCTTGAGAGAGAGGTGGGGCGGGAAGGGGGCTGCTTTTGGAAAGGACTTGGAGAAGGACTCCCTGAGAAAGTGGCCCTCAGACAGAGGCTGAACAGTGAGAAGGAGCCAGCTGTACAGAGAACCTGCGGAGGACCGCTCCCCGCCAAGGGAGCAGCTCAGGGGAGCAAGGCTGTGTTGCCCTGGGAGCAGAACCGCCAGTGTGGCCAGATCTTGGTCAGTTCGGGTCAGCGCTGCTGGTCACCTCAAAGAGTTTGGGCTTTATTCTAAAGAACAGTTTGACGCCAGGTGCACTAGCTCATGCCTGAAATCCCAGCACGGAGGGAGGCTGAGGCAGGGGGGTCAAAAGTTCAAGTCCCACTTGTACCGCTTAGTGAGACCTTGTCCGTGGGGTGAGGGGAGACCTGGGGATGTAGCTCAGTGTAAAGGCCCTGGGTTCACTGCTCAGTACCGCAGAGATGGACGGATGGACGGACAGATGGACGGACAGACAGACACATAGGCAGGAAGCACAGAGAGAACTTCAAGCAAAGCTTTGGCTTTGAGAAGAGCACACCAGCTTCTTTCTGAGGACCAAGGCAAGAATGGACGACGTAGGGGCCTGAGAAAGTGGTCGGGCTGGGAAATGACAGCGGTTCAACAAGAGTAGTGGCGGCACGAAAGAAACGATGTGGAAAGATTCGGAGTATCGGATTTTGAAGAACTTTTTGAAATCTTAGAAACAAGAAAATAATAAGTCGCTGGCAATATCTGTTAATATTAGAATTTTAAAGGGAAAAGCACTAATATTTTTGAAATATTTGGTATATGACACAATAAATAATTCAGGCAGTGCACCTAGTAAACCATTCAATTTCTTAAATTACCTCAGATCCCACCATCTAGAAACAACCATGTTTAGCCTAACATCGCTTCAGGCATCTTTCTATGTGTGTATCAAAGGGATCAATAAATGGATGCACAGATAGAAAAATACAGTCTATACACTTTTTAAATAAAAACAGCCTTCAAATTTGTTTTTGCATTTAACAGCAGAAGAAGTAGGGGTAGGCAAAGCTGAATAGTGGCTGGATGTCAAATGAATGTCTCCTTACTGTAAGAATCATTATTTCCTTCTGTGGTAAGAAAATGATGATTTTTTTTAAAATGGTGTGAGCAGGAGTAGATTGAGATTTTGTGGGAAGTTTATACAATTTAGGAGCCCTCTTTAACAATACAGGGTATATTTTCCAAACCTCACAGAACCATGGCAGTATGAGTGCATTGTGTGACCCCTTTCAGTAGCCAGAGGAAAAACAATCACCTATACAGGTAAAGGGTCTTGGAAATTAAGCTTCTTTCGCTGTATAGTAAACTCACATCAAGGCTGGAATTACGATGTTTTTAAATTGCATATTCCGATTTTTTTAATTGGGCTGATTCCTTACTATGAAAGATTTGCCATTGCTCATCTCTCCTCTGCTAACGATTTCATTTTAATTAATTTGTATTGACCGTACTTAGAACATTTACTTTCTTGTCTGTAATCACAATTGCTGTGGTCATTTGTGAATTCTCAAAGCATATCCAGTGTTTCCCAGCCCTTTACTATGCCTTCCCCATTTCTGATTGAGTTCTTTGACTTGTTCCATAATTGCCTAGATTATTAACTGCTTTTTGTTCCTATTTCAAGAAAGACTCACGGATACTGCATTTCTGAGCTCTGTTTCACTTTCTCAATACCTGTGGATGTCTTCCTGTAGCTCTTAGAACTGAACAGTATCACGCCTGAGCACGCTATTCTTACGCTGTGTTTTCTTTCTCTTAGGGTTTTGCACCCATTGCATCATTGTTTAATAGCATTTAATATTGCTTCCCTTTGTAGGGTTTTTGTTTTTTCTGCCTGGATCCCAAATAATTCTT
Source organism: Heterocephalus glaber (assembly GCF_053883595.1). NCBI lineage: Eukaryota > Metazoa > Chordata > Mammalia > Rodentia > Bathyergidae > Heterocephalus > Heterocephalus glaber. Next base: position 16,826,527 of record NW_028258357.1, on the reverse strand, counting down.
TATCCGCATAGCTAGAATATGCCAATGTGCTGAATGTTCTATGTCAAAATTTACACTCCCACATGCTTTTTAAATCTGATACTGTAATCATGTCTTGAGCATTTCTTTTGTTTTATTTATATTGTCATCAGTGACAACAGTTTTCTTTTTAGATCATCTTTGTATCTCTTCCATATCCATCAGTTTATCTTTTAATATTTTGACATTTTCATCTCCTTTCACAGTATGTTAATGCCTTCTTCTGTTAGTAATTTCACTTTTTAGCAATGTCTACCATGTTTCTTATTGTTCCTAATCGGTTTCTCGATTCTAAAATTATGCTCTTTGGTCTTCAGTGTGTGGGTTTGTAACATCCCCTTTCACCTCAAATTGTCTCATTATTTTGTCCTGAAACTGCAGTTTTTACTGAAGCCATTCTTCCACAGTAGGAAGTTTGTGTAAGGCTTCCTTCTGTTTATCTACTCAAAGGTCTTCTAGATTTAGCTCCTTTATGCTGTCACTCTTACAGCTTATACGTATACTTTCCCTTCCTCCCTTTTTTCTCCTCTCCCTCCCTCCCTTTTCCTCTTACTTTTAAAATGCTTGCATATCTACTCGCTTGCTGGTGCTTGGGGAGCTTTGCCCAGGCATAGTGTGAACAACTCCTTAAATCTCTTCTACCTTTTTGGGGACCAGTGTGTTTCTTCTTTAATTTCTGATTTATTTCCTGGACCTATCCGCTTTTCTGTGGTCTGAAGAGATTGCAGAGGGAGTTCAACCTAAACTAGATGCAGTCTTGGTTAGATTTCCTGGGCTGTGCCTTCTTAGATATGGTTAAATGCCTCCATTTCACCTCAGCGTTCATTTCCCAAAATTGGGAGAGAGGGAAGGACATAGCAAGAGTACCCTTTTGTACTTAACTGAAGCTTCCATATGAACCAGAAAATACTCTCAAGATAACTTGGGACTTCGACTTCATGGCTCTCCTGATACCTTAGGCAGGCCTGGAGACTTGAGTTGCGTTTCTCCCGTTGCACAAGTTTCCATTACTCCTTGGGAGAGAGAGGAGACAGGTAAAGGGATTCACTGAGGTGCTTTTCTCTAAATTTAGAGTAATTAGTGAAAACTTCCCAAATTTTGTTGACTCACCCCTCTAGGGAGGACGAACAAGGTTAAGAATAAAACAGCAGCGCCTCTTTATCCTGTTTCAGAATCTTGTCTCTTTCTCCTTGGCTGCCAGTTTTGAAGTTTATTGTATTTATGCTCCGTTCGTTGGGTGGTTCTGTTGTTTCTCTCTCCTGCCTCATCCTCCGCCCCTCCCCACTTCTTTCTCTAATTCTTGCTACTTTTTTCTCATTTTGTTAGGCATTTAGGAAGGAAAGTTCTATGAAGCAGTTTAAATGTGCCATCTGAAATCAGACTCTGGGATATATTTTGGAGATAGAATTTAGAGGTCTCAGTAATAAATTAAATTGAAAAATGAAGGAAAAGGCAGAATTATGGATGATTCATCAGTTTGGGGGTGTTTTTTTTGCCTCAGTGACTAAATAAATGATAGACAAGATTGAGATACCTGTGAAAAAAGGAATCAAAGGTTCTGTTTTACGCATTTTAAGTCTGAGGACCTTGGCCTCCATGTGGAAATGTCAGGCAGGTGATTGGGTTTACTAGGCTGGAACTCCGGGGAAAGCTTGGGCTGCTGGATACACATCCAAGAGGCAGGCTTGGATCTGGAGAGAGGGAATATGAATACTGAATAGGTTACTGTATAGTGGACATATTGTACACTAATCAAGATGTCTCTATTCATAAGTTCTTTAGACTCAGAATAAACTATCTTTAATCTAACAAATGTCTAAAATCTTCTAATATTAAAGAATCAAGTTAATGATTGGTATGAATTAGGCAGTCTTCCTTTCAATTTTAAAATTCAGGGTAGTTTATTTTAAATGCTACAATTTATCAAGAAGCTTTAAAATGTCTTACTGACCTCACTAAAGCAAATGGAAATAAACCCTTTTATAGATGGAAAATATGAAGCATTCTATAGCAAAAGCAACCGGCGTAAGGGGTAAATTATGAGACTGTGGTTCACTAGGTCTCCATCACACACTGTCTTCCCTTATGCTTTCGCTTGTGCTATTTCAAATCCTATCCTTTTTTCCAGAGCTTTTGATAACTATGGAAGTACAGTATTCCAGCCCTTCCCTGAACTCCCATAGCTTTTTGTGCCTTAGTTTTGGTATTTGCATGCCCACATTATATTCCGTGAGACTCAGCTAGTTGAGGGCAGGGACCATAAACTTCATGACATTGCTTCACTCTGAAAGTGCCTGGCACATAAGAGGGCAAGTCACCCCTTTTCCAAACCAGTTATGTTTATGTTCCAGAGTCCATTACAGCAAATGAAATTCAGACTTTTCTATGTTAAGTGAAATGATATTACACAAACTTAAAATCATAGTGTTTTATAAATTGAACTGGGAATCAAGACTTGAGTCCTGGCTCCATGGCTTGCCAACTGGAGTGGCCCCCTGCAGGGCCAGTCTGGCTATAGTTTCTGTCAGTCAAATGACAGTGTCTGAATATGCCTTCCCTGGGTTACAGAGGTGGGAGGCTGAATGAGATCAGGTACATGGAGTCCTTGTTTAAAAAGAAAACACTACAACCGGAGAAAGCATTTCACTTCCTCCTAAGCAAGAAGTGGGGCATGCAAGCAATTATTTTCAACCTATTGTTAGAAACACTGAGATTTGTGAACTGCTGCCCTCTCCTAAACCCACACCCCAAATCAAATGAGTTGTTTTCTATCCTCCCATTGATTCAGAATAAATCTGATTTATGTAGCACATTGAATACAGATGACTCTCTCAAAGAGTAGGGTCTTGGTAGTAATGTGAGAATGAGTAAAAGCCAATGAAAACAATATGGTGGATTCAAGTGCTTTATTCCCAGCTCAGTTCTTCCTAAATTAGACTTCTTTAATTCCATGAAATGATTTGGAGAGTTTTTTTAATCACTGTAAATGAATATAAGTAAAAATACCATAATGTCAGCACAGGAGTGCCGTGAAAGCCCTAGACTTGGGTTCCTGAGCTGACCTTGTCCAGCACAGCTGTCTCTGCCTCCAAAACAATCTCTGCCTGTTGCACAGCGGGGAATGGGTTCCCCAGCTCCTGTGGTCTTTGGGTGGGCCGCAGCCAGTCAGCCTACATGACACAGCAGATACTGCGTTCAGATTGGGATTTCAAGACTGGCCACGTGCTGAATTTGGGACCTCAAAACTCAAATCATATCATTGCCCCAATCATCTATTGCTCTTTCAGAGAGACTTTATGAACAGTCTCAGAACCAGAGTTTTGGCAAAACTGGAATAGAACTTAGATTAGCTGGCAAGCCAGATTCCCCTAGATGTTACCAATGTAATGCATTAAGCTGTTATATGAAATGTAATTTGGGGTCCCTTGCAGTCCACTAATTACTCAGAACAATTATACTGTATTTAAACAAGTAAGCATTGCTCCTTCAATAAACAGAAGTCATAGAAGTCAGTATACAAAATCTTGTCAGAATTCCTTTGTCTGTAAAACACTGCAAATAAAAAAATTAGTAATGATGATGATTCCCTTAAAAACTGTTCAGAATATTGTTTATGACCAGCACAAATAGCAGATCTAAATATTGATAGCTCTTATCACTACCTGGTACTTCAAAACACAGGCTACACGTGCATCTAAAATTGCTGGCAATTGTACTTTAATATATACTTTGGCTTAATTAACATCTTAATGTGCAATTTTATGAACATTCTTTCTACCTAACAACAACAAAAAAAGAAAACAAGGATTTTTTTCAGTATGGCAGTTACTTGCCTGGTTGCTAGGTAACATGGCAGATCTCTATAGCTTTATCTGAGCATGCAGCAGATGATTTTTCTCAGTGACAATTATTTATATCCAATCTATTAAAGTATGCCACATTGATAATGATTAGACAAACTGTGGATGTACTTACTGTGCATTCAAGAGAAAGTGTGCAGCTATTCACAAAGCTAGTTTTGTTCTAATCTTTTTTAAAAGCAATGATTAATCTTTGCCACTAGGAATGAACAGTTTTCTAGCAGCAACAGCTAGATTATTTATTTGATAATTCTTCCAACTGACTGATCAGAGTCAAAAGCATTACCAAAACCTCCCAACTCATTGTACAGCACACTTTCTGTAAAGGAACGTTTTGTTGAACGTGGTGTCCATTCCAATGTCACAGAGTTTGAATCTTTTAAAAATTGGTATTATTCTTTGTACCATTTGTCATTTCTAATTCTATATTCATTCAGGAACTGCAGTCCTACAGTACCTGGAAGTAGCAGTTGATTTAGAAGATATTTTTGTTTAAAAACCTTCACAATTCATTGTTTTATTTTTTTATCTTTTGATAAGAGAGCTAACATAGCATACCACCTTTGTTACACAATCAGTAATGGTGTCTTCTTAGAGATCTTTTAACAAAAGTTACCATTAAAAAAGAAGATTTGTGACTTAAACATTACAACAGTGGATTTCTGTAGAAAGGAAGAGGGGAAAAATCTGTCTCCACTAATTCCAGATTTTCTCCAAAATAAATGCCTTTGATCAGATGGATTGATTTGCTCCAATGCTTCTTCATTTTTACAGGAACCATATGAAATATACTTACTCCAATTAATTTTTCTTCTTTCATTTATATTGGTAGATCTAGGTCATTACTGGATAGAATTTATGCATTGGATTAACAGCTGTTTGTCATGGTCTTTTTTGCATAAAAGGTCAAAATAGTGTTTTGACAGCAGAAATAATGCATTCTGCAGAGTCTGAAAACAAAGATGAGCTGTTCCCTGTCTACTGAAGGAGCTCAAGATAATGCAGTCACTACACAAGTCAATATACCGGGAAGCTAGTTTACATAGAAAAGAGTTTAACATGGAAAATTGCACTTTAATAATGCCCACTAATTAAATGCCTAGAGTCAATAAAATACAGCTCTCACTGCCTGGAAAGCTATAAAAGCCACCAGGAATGATTGATTACTCTGAATTTTTGTAGCCGTGAGTAAACTACAGCAAGCCATATATATTTTTTCTATTCTCTTTTGCAAGTCATATATTTTATGAGTATGGACTAAAGGACTGCACAGTTTATAAGATAATTTAACAACAATTTATTTGATTATTTATGCCACGCTGTTCAGATATCAATGTGGCATTTAAATTCCAAAGATGAATTAAAAATCGGCCCTCTGACTTTTTCTCCACTTTCTATTTTATTTGCAATGACATGCAAATTTGCCTCATTTTTAGAAAATCTGCTATTCAAATCATCATTTATTATAAAGTTTTCAAAAACCTTTTGAGACAGGGAGTCAAAGCAGATGTCTGCTATTTAAAAATTTTTCTCTCTTTATAATTTAGAATTTACTTCAAGATTTTCTTAGTTTTTCCACTTTTTCCCCTAGTAATTATGGGAGAAAAACTATATAAAGAACTTTTTAAGACCCTGTTCACCTTCTGGAGTTGGATATACTTCAGGTTGATATATATTTTTATTTCCAATTGATGTATTGTTATCTACCTTCATTTGTATCACCATTATGATTTTAGATACTTTTTATTTTAATGGACTTTCATCACTGTGTGTGTGCTGATATTGTCTTTGCTAAATTATTTTAATGGAGATTTTTTTCTCTCTCTCTCTCTCTCTATGTATGCCCTTGCCTATCTCCTAGAAAAACTAGAAAACCCTATATGTGAGCTGTTATTTTCTCATTTTGAGGGATTACTTAAAAAACAACTCCGTGGCCATAGAAAATGAAACTTCTGGGTTTGGTTTTATAGCTGGCAAAAGGTCAAAATCCCAGAGATATGAAGGCCACATTCTGCAAAGCATTAGAGATGGTTCTGTTTTGTTTTATTAAAATACATTTTATAGCCATTATTTTTCACACCAGGAAGAAAGAAAACCCAATGAATCTCCGTGATCAACTCAGTTGTGTATTTAGGCATCATGGAAACTGTGGCAGAGGGTGGGAGTCATAGTGAATAATTATTTCAGAAGCAAAAAAGGTTTCTGATTGAAAAATGTTTCTAATCATGTATGCGTGTGTACGTATTTATCTGTGTATAACAATATGAAGATTCAAAGAAAATTCACTGTTCTCATATCCAGGGTGCCTAAAAACCTAAATATAATTTCCATACTATGTGGTATTTTATTTAAATATTTTTGTGGCACTTTCTTAGACGACTTGTAGACACCATTGAAGAAATTTTCAATGAAGGTTTCTCAAATGCCACAAAACTTTAAGAGGAATGGGAATTGAAACTGGAGTCTGAGTAGAGACGGGGGAGACGGAGAGAAATGCCTAAAGTAACATGAAGAGCAAAGCAAAATAAAGTTTTATAACACATCAACAGAATGCCTGGTAGCAGCCGCTGTCATTCTTCAGAGGAAGGTGAGGAAGGAGGTTGGGATTCTTTGTCAGGCCAGAAGTTGCATCTGAGCTGCTCTCCTTAGCAATTCTGTGTGCTTTGGAGAAAATGACAAAAGAACCTTTCCAAGATTTATTTTGCTTATCTGTAAAATAGTGATGATATTTGCATGGTCATCCTGAGTCTCACAGTAGGTGCTCAACAAACACTGCTACTTTAGTAAGGCTTCTGTACTTATTATAGACCTTATTTTATCCTTGGACCCTGAAGGTCAGTACATCACCAAAATTAGGACCACGGACAACGCTTCCAAAACCATACAGATTTGGAAAGCTGTCGCCAGGACAAGAGCTTGACCTTACTACAGCCTCGCAGATCACCCTCAGCACAAGGCTGGGGCTGCCATTTTGTTAGATCTGCTCTGTCACAGTCTCTGCATTTAAAAAGCTGACAATCAAGGCATTCAAATTTCTATTCTAGGACTGCTTACCTTTTTGGAAGTTCTTCTCTAAAAGGCCTAGGGGAGGAGGAGAAGCAGGGAGCAAATTGCTCTGGGATTTATGGGCTCAGCCACCCTTACCTGAGCCATCATCTCTGAAAAGGCACTCTGGTCACAGGAGAGTTGGTTGGGAAATAAAATCACCGGTCATCATATCAGTTATGTCATTTTTATGCCTCCAACCTGTTTATTAATCTTGCTTCACCAAAGTGACCACATTAACTCCTCGTTTTAATAAAAGCCACAGAAGTGCCTCCAGTTCTCCCTCCTCTCTTCCTCCTCTCCTGTCCTCTCATCTTCTCCCGTCTATAAGGCAGCATGATCCATAGCAGAAACTCACCCGAGAAGAGCCCATAAGCACCCCAGTGTTAGGACACACTTCACCTCAGACGAAGCCCTCTGTTGGCTTTTTAGGGTTTAGGCCATAAGATGAGATGGATAGCTACCCAGAATAAGATTTGTTTACACCTTTTCTAAAATAATTTTTTCACTCCCTTTTCACACTGTCGTAGAAAGAAATAAAATAGGGAGCAGAAAGAATAATATGCCATTCCTCTGCCAGGTAACATTTTAATATGTCTCCTTCCAGATTTTTGTATATTCAAATTTAATTAAACCATCAGCTTATATTGTATATACTCCAGCCATTTTGAAAAGGAAACTACAAAAGTGATGGCAGATTGGCATCCTCTGATAGATGATAAGCTTTTTAAAGGCAGGTGCCGTAAGCATAAATGGCATGACTGGTGTTAGGGAATGCAGAATACATGTGTGATTAAATGGCTTTTTTTCTCACTTAAATTTTGAAGATAAAAAAATTGTACCCACTAGCAAGTAACACATTTGCTAGACTTCTCTCGATAAGGTTAAGAGGAATTTGGCCAGTTCTAGAGGGATGCTTTCTCACCTGTATTTTGAATCCTTCGAAGACTGGAGTGCTTCCACATGTTAAAGAAGCAAATAGAAATCAAAGATCCTCCCTCAAAACAAACACAGTGACTAAAATCCTCGGTCCTTACAAAAGGCAGAACATCTCTTGTGTATAGCTGTATCAATTCATTTATGCTTGCCACATGTAAATCGTTAAAGGAAAGGGAAGAAGGTCTGTTTGGACAGCTTCTGCCACCAGTTTTTATGTGGTGACTGTTCCATCTGAGGTACTGCCTGAGTAATCACCTTCTTCAGGTTGATTTAAAATAAGCATTAGGTCTGGGGATTTAGCTCAGTGATTCCACCGCCTGCCTTGCAAGCACAAGGTCCTTAGTTCGATCCCCAGTACAAAAAAAATAAATAAAATAAAATAAGCATTAACCAGTGTTGTTTCCATGAGGCTTCTGGTATTGGAAGGGTCAACGTGATAGTGATGGCAGCAGTATGCTTGGCGAGAGTTCCAGTCTCATTAGAAGTTTTGGATAATAAGAATCAAGATGACACCTCAACTCCTTGGGCAGAATTTCCATTGACACTGCCCCATCTCTGAGGTCTCATTCCATTATCTCTTTAGTCACAGGAGGGACTCATTATACTGTAGGTCAACTACAATCCGTTGTGCTCCTAAGTACCTATCACTTAACTACCGAATGCTTTTATGAGTCACTCAGACCCAAACTGGCCCCCTTAGATTGGCTGTGTTGCTATTCTGGTTAATTACATCTCATCTAATTGCATAATTTAGCTATGTATGCATAGTGACCTGAAGCCAAATGCTTTTCCTTATTGTACAATTACTCTGAATAAGCTCACAGTGAAAATAGAATTTAAATACCTGGTGTAAAATGCCACTTTGAAAAGGTTGTTTGGGGCTTTTCACAATACTTTGATGTGATTTTTAAAGAAGGCAGTCTAAAAATATCATGTGACTCCTACCTGTACCCTAAGACTATTAAGTATTTTCTGTAATTGCTCCTATCTTCAATTTGTTTAACTAAAAAGTTTGATGTTCCCATAGTTACCAATTCTGATGGTCTTTCTGCATATTCATGGTCATTTTAGTTTGTTCCAGTGGTGCTCCCTATTATCAAACAAAACGACTTGTGTTAGCCTTTCAGCCTAGTATCTCTTTCAGGTGAATTCAGCAAATTCATTTCAACTCATAAATTGAATTCTTAATCTGGCCCTGGTGTGATGTTAGAATCCCAGATGCAGAGGTGGGTAGAGCTGCTCTGTGGGAGAGGAACGCAGTGTGATAGGCACCATTGAACCTTGGGGTCCACCTGTAACCAAACAGATCACAGGGGCGTTGGTGGCACCCAGGAAGTATTAGCTCTACAGGGGGCTCTTGAGAAACTTCTCAAAGAAAGCGACAGCAGGGACAAGTGTTTAAGGACGAGCAAGGGCTTCACCAGGAAAGCCTGAGGAGAGGATCAGGGAGAGGTGCAGTAGACAGAGACAGCAGCAACGCGAGGGCATGAGGCCTGTCCTGCGTCGGGTCCGTGGGAACCACTGGGGAGGTAGTATGGGAGGGTGTGAGCAAGCGGAGGAGAGAGACGGGCCCGTCAGACACCACCCTCTGGACATGGGAAGCCATTGGAGGAACCTGAGGCAGAAGCGTGGCGCGATTGTATTTGTAGTTGGGTCGGGTCACTTTGGTTCAATCCGTGTTTCTCAACATCTCATAATTTGCAATTAAATATCAGGCCCTTCTTCAGTTCTCTCATAGTTTAGCATTTTCTAGGCCAGATAAACTGAGGAATTCTGAATTTAAGAGCTACAGGTCAGCAGGTTGTCTCCTGTCCCTTGTGCTGGCCATTTCTACCTCCTGCGTGCTGTTCACAAACCAGTGTCCCTGTGATCACTAGCACCTGTTTGCCAACAGCAGCTACATCTGTGAGTGTGACGGTGGTCTGGGCCCATTCAGTCAGCAGACGGCGGAGGGGCTTCCGTGTGCCAGGTGGGCAACACAGAGACATAATACAGCCCCGCCTCCCGCTGTTTGCAGACAGGTGCTTGGTTTCCCGTGGAGCACAATAAAGACCACGGTGGAGAAACTAATGAAGCAGAAAGGAGGGAGGAGGGAGGGGCCTGGAAGGCTTCTCTCAGGAAACGGCCCCTACGTCGGGAGGAAGCGAGGGAGAGTGGACGGGGTGTCCAAGGACACGTCAGGAAGTTCTTCAGGCCAGAGTGCGGAGAACACAAAGGAGTCCGTAAGAAAAGGACCCAAAGGCACCAGATCCACAAGCGCCTGCACCCCGCACCGACACCTGTCTTGAAGGACATGGGAGCCACTGGAGGGAGAATTTATGTGATCAGCTTTGCAGAAAGATTATTCTGACAGCAAAGAAAGAAGATTGAAGAGGGACAAGCTGGAAACAGGGAAACTTCCTCTGTTTCCCTCTGATACTGGGATTGGGCAGAACGCCAGTAAGTAATGAGGGCCATGCGCAAGTTAGCATCTGCCGAACAGAGAGATAAAGATGGATCCAAAAAGAAGCAAGGATGGTACAGGGACCCCAGCCAGAGGCTTGACTCTGTTGGTCCCAACAGACTAGATTTGGTCACTTGCCACTTCTGTAGTCTAATTAACAGAGAAAAATGGTGGTGAAGCAAGAGGGGAATTAATTCTTAGTTCAGCTAAACCAGGAAGACCATTAATCTACAAAACCGTCTTCCCTGTCCTGATAGCACTTCAGGAATATGTGGGGGAAGAATAAAAGTGAGGAACCAAGAGGTAAGCATGTGAACAGGAAGTGTGATTCTAGGGTTCATTGGCACCAGGACAGGGGCGGGGGACAGGGGGGGAACTGTCTGCTCCCAGCATGAGAAAAAGCTGAAAATCAACTTAAAGCAGGTTAGATGGACTGGGTGCACCTTCAGATCTTTCAGTTTTAAAGGAGTCTCTGTTACAAGGAAGCAAAATCACCAGAGGTCATTGATTCTGTGGATGGGGAGATGAATAAGGGTGACATCTAGGATGAAGAAAGTGGTCCATAGTCCACAGATGGCAGAGTTTTTCACTGATACCACTGCTGTTCTATGGAGTTGCCCTCTGAAAGATTTGAGTGCCGCGCTGCAGTCATAGTGAGCAGCAGTGCCTCTTCCTTCTTAAATCATTTTTATGTTCCCCATAAATCAAACTCCCTTTTAAGCCCTTTGTAGCCTTGCAAATTGTTGCCATCTCTTTTTTTACAGCAATTTTCCTTCAAACGCTTTAAGGAAGACTACATAAATGATGATATCCTTACTTCGTAGCTACAGAGCAACTGTGCGCAAAAACACTTAAGCTAACATGGTTGGGTAAGATTAGAATCTTCTCCCTATCTGTACCTCTAGACTACACAGTCTACTTTGAAGACACATCCTTAGATTATGTAATCCTACTGAAACGGAATTCATGTTTTGATTTTCAGCAAAGTCATCAATGAGTAAGTAGAGCTATAGATACAGTTTTTCTCTGAAATTGATCTCTTAAATTTGTTGGCTGCTCACCGAGGGTCTATTTTAAACGGCTAGCATTTATAGAAGGCTCATTGTGTGCCTTATAATATTAATCCATTTAGTCACTTGCTCCTACAAGGTGGGCCCTAATGTCACCTTCTTTTCAGATGAGGAAACCAAGACACTGAAATGTTAAGTAGCTGGCCGGGGCTAACCCAGCTAGCAGAGTTTGAAGCCAGGCATCATGGCTTCAAGCTTATCCCTGTGTCACTTTGCTAAGAGTGATTATGACTTTATTCCAAATTCATAAACTTAAGAGTAGGCAAGGGCCAGGGATGTAGCTCAGTGGTGCCGTCACCTGCCTCACAAGCGCAAGGTCCTGAGTTTGATCCCCGATATCAAAAAAAAAAAAAAAAGTAGATAAGTCTGGGACATGATCATGATTTTTCAGAACCTTCTCCAAAGCATTTGCTCAAGGGCTTTTTTAACTTTGCAAAGAGATTTCCAAAGGCAGCAACAGTTGCACACCTCCACAGTGATGCTGAATCCCCCCAGAATTGGTCGTGACTATATCAGAGAAAGCTCCTTTACCCAGAAACAGTTGGGCACAGCTGAGAGCCAGACAAAAAGCAAGACAGCACCTCAAAGGGACTGTGGCTGACCTGTCCTTGCACCCAAAATGTTCATTTCAACTGTTTGAATAGTTTTGTTGCTAAATTTAAAGATTAAACTTTGCAGTGATACAATCCAAAGATGAGTATAACTCAGCCCTTTTGAACCTAAAAAAATTACTTTGGGGAAAGGTATATAATGTATCTTCATTAGGACATGGTTGAAATTATTAAAGCCTCTATTTTATATCTATATTACAGTTCAAGTTTATAGCAAACCTCTTCTCCAAGGGGCTTCTCAGGATTATTAATGTCTAGTTTCTTTGTATAGTTTTGCAAGTATTTCCCAAATATATTTACTTTCCTAAGTGTTTAGATCTGTTAGCTTTCATTTTGTCAAAATTCACATTTTTTAACCAAATTTCAAATCCCTTTGTCCAGTGAATCTTCATATTCCGGTCTGCCACTCTTGCTCCTTTTTACAGAGCAAACAGCAGGCACCTTAGTGTCACCTCTTAACACCTTCCCCCCAGGAAGAGTGAGTGTAAGATATTGTTTCCCTTCGTTTATTGTCACCTCAGTCCATGTTCAAGCCAAAGTCACTTAGTTTTGTGAAAGAAACTGAGACGTTCCTCCAAGTGCTCTAATAAAATTCAAATATATCACATCTGCTCTATTCCCTTAAAGTAGTAATCTTGTAATTCCATCAGAAAAGCAATCAAATTTGGTGTGCTTTTTTTTTCCTTCATAAAGCTCAGCTTCTTATTACTTTTGGGTTTATTCCCTCTAGATGTTAACAGATTTTTATTGCGCACAATATTGCAAACTTGCCAAATTAATTTCCACGGTCACTTTCATTGTCTGAATGCTGAGGCCGTCTTTTCCTTTTGCCTAATTTATGACGCCTACACTGTCCTTTCTGTGTCTTACACTATCCACATCCGTTATTTATGGGGGACAGTGATGTAAGTGAGGAGAGACAGACAAGCGTGCTCTCACTGCGGCCTAGTATCTGAAGCTGTGTCCTCCCATCGTTCCCCGGTCAGCCTGACTTCATCACGAACTCTGCAGTAGCCAGCAAGCCGCTGCTCCTTCCTGGGGCTTTGTGATGTACAGTGTCCTCCCCCACCGCACACACAAACCATTACCATTGGCTCCTCTGTTTGGGACCCTTTCAAAGAGCACACACACATAATGCATTTCTATTTGTTTGTTTTTTGTTCTCTCGTGTTCCTGTTTATTGGTGAGTAGTTATTTTTACCTCCAGGACTCTGCCTATATTTTTTCAACTGCACATGGAGTATTCTTTGAGTATTTGGTTGTTGAACTTTATGATGACGGCATTGCTTTTAAGTTAGAGGCTCTAGGGCCTGAGTCATAGCAATTGCTCTGTGATTCCTTCCCTCGCATGAGCATTTGTCTAGCCAAGTCTGCAACAAAATACAGCACTTTCAGATTGTAAAGGTCTCTACTTCTACTTTTCCTATTTTCTCATACTCAATTTACTTTCTTCCCTGTTTTAAAAAGAAGCACTCAGCAATGAGCCCTCTGTCTCCACAGATTTTATTGCCTTGTAGCTTTGTATCACTTAATACATTTCTTCCTCAGCCAGTAAATATGACTGTACTTAGAACAGTGCTAGGCACTTAATTAGCCACAGTTTTGTTTTGGAGGAAGTGGAGATATTTTTAATTCATTTATTCATTCATTCACTCAACAAACGTTTAATGAGTAGCTTCTAGGTGTCAAGTCCTGGGCTATAAAGATGAGTCTCTTCTTTGAATGCATGCACAAGAGTGCAAAGAAGTGGCCAATGGAAATAAGTCCAGTGTGGTGTGGTGTGTACTGAGACAGAAGTGGTTTATAAGGTGTAGCACAGCTACCACCCCAAGGAGATGAAGGCTGTGAAAAAGAAAAATCCAGCCTTCAGTCTGGAGGAAATCAGGATGGGTTTTCCAAACAAAGGGGAAGCAGAATTTCATGAGACGATGTGGTCTTAGAAAACAGACATTCTCTACTTATCCTGAGTCCTCCTCGCAGATCTGCCCATCTTTGTATTATGGGGATATTAAGGAGTAACTAAGTCTGTGGGAAACAGGCAAGAAGCTGGAGGGAGAAAACCCACATTAGATTTCTTAGGTGTTAGTTTGCTAGAACCGCCATAACGAAGTACCACAGACTAGGTGGCTTAAACTCGACGGTTCTGGAAGCTAGGTCCAACGTCAAGGTGTTGCCAGGGATGCCTGTTCTGAGGCCTCTGTCCTTGGCTTACAGCCAGCCGTCTTCCTGCTGAGTCCTCACAAGGCCAGTGCTCCCTCTGTGATGTGTGTGTCCTAATCTCCTATGTGGACCAACGCCCACCCCAATGACCTTATTTTAACTTAATTACCTCTTTTCAGACGCTATTTCCAAATACAGTCTCCTTCAGAGCTACTGATGTTTGGGCTTCAACATATACGTGTGGGAAGGATACAGTCATCCCATAGCAGTTCGTATTCTGTCTTTGGTTGTCTCCAAACTAATGGTGTAACTGGACTGTAATGTTACTGGATTTCACTAAAACGTTATAGATTAGCTTTTAGGTGCTCAGCAAAGCTATTTCATTGCTTTACATTTATATTTATTGTGAACATCCTAGATTCCCTAGCGCTAGTTAGAACTGAAATATTACAGAACTCATTATTCATTAAATGCTAACTTCACTCCGAAAGACCCGAGACATGTGACAATATCTGAACTTCTCTGGAACTGCAGTGAAGGCTGCAGCACTCTCATCGTCATTGGTAAAGTGATTAGGGTTTAAATTGTTTAAATTCCAGTAATTTGTTCCCACTATAGAGAGAAATTCATTTGTCTTAATTTAGATGAAACATTGCGCAGAATTCAAATGTAGATAAAGAATGTAGGTTTTTTTAAAAAAAAAAAAAAGAATAGCTCCTTAAAATGTGCACTTTGGATATCCTTTATGGAAAACATTTATTTGTCAAATATGAGCATTGTAAATGCCTTTGCATCCTCAGATACTCATGATTTTTCTACTGTGGCCTTTGGTGGTTCTGACTGCAAAACTTGTGTAATGATCAGAAGATCTCAATTCTAATTTCCACTGGGCCACTCATTTCTTTGAGATTTGTACATGGCTTTTTATCTTCCCGAGTATTTATTTCCTCTGTTGGTTAAATGGGGAAGGTTATACCTCTCAGGTTTATTTCATGTCTTATACCCATACATTTTTTTCTACTGTAGGAATTACGTTTTTGAATTGATATGCAACACAGTATTTAGATTTTAAGTATCAGAATTATTTTTAAGTAAATGCTTTTTGGTGGATGAGAGAAAATTGTGGATGATAATGTTTGTGTAGGCAGAAAGTAATAATGTCTTGCCAAGATGGAATTGATTTATTTTTCTAAAAGGAATTTGAAATTCAAAAGGTATAAGACATAAGAAGCCTTGCAGACCACACACATTACATGAAGAAGAGGTTAAAATGCAGACCATTAAAGTCATTAAGGTAAAATGGAAAAAAGATATCTTTGAGGCAAATTTTAAAAAGGGGAAAAGACCTAGACTCAGTTCAAAGAAGTGGGAGGAAATTCTGATTAGATGTAAAAGGACAAAATGAAATAGCAACACCTTCCCTGCCCCTACCTCAAGTCTGAATAATCAAAGAAATGACACAGGCCCGCACAGAATATCTCTCCTTTTGCGAAACCACCCATAAGGGACTTTTCTTGTTATCGTCATGCAAAAGCATTTTGTGGGCATCATCGGAGCCTAGTACAGCGCTGAGTGTGGCACAAAGGAGGTTTGTTGCTGTGGCCCTCCCTCTTGGGTGGGGACACGATAGGGAAGGGTGAGGTGGATGTCCAGGCTAAGTGCCTCTTTGTGTTGGCTGTGCAGGTCTGAGTGGCGGAAAGGAAAATGTGGTACGGGGACTTCCACCTCGCTTGCAGTTAATTGGGGAAGACTGAGCGGATGGGCTGGGGCAGCAGGGCTTAGCCTGGCTGCTCATCAGCTCCCAGCTGGACTCCCAGGCGCCCTCACATCTTCTCCCAGGCAGTCCTGAATTTGGTGGCTTATTCTAATAGGAAAGAAAGTAAGAAGGAGCAAGAGCGAGAGGAAAGGAGGAACTGGGAATAAAGAACATGTACTCCCGAAGCTCTTCTTTTCTACTTGGGTCCTCTCCAGCTGGGACCACCACCACCTTCATTGGCCCGAATCCGCTGACCTCACACCACTGGCCCAATGCTGACAAACTCTTCCCCTGCCATGGAAATGTGCAGCTCAGAATCAACCTTGCTTGATGATCTAAAGTCACAGTCATAGCAAGCATTCATATTCAGCCTTGTCCCTCTTGCTGGGCCTCTTCTAAGTGCTTCGGATGAGTTAAGTTACTGAATTTTCACTGAATCTTCCTACGAATTATACGCTCTGGGTACATTACTGTCCTCCTGTTATGGATAAAGAAACCATGACACAAGATCTCTTAGAGTCCCTGGTGACCAAGCCAGGGATGAGGTCTAGAGCATCCTTCCTGGCCACTGTGCCCAAAGTGAGCAGGGCAGGCAAGGCCCAACCATGAACAGGGTGACAGTCTGGTTTCCAGGACCTTTTAGCATATTCTATCATGTGCTCTCATGTGAAGCGAACGGTTTTATTATCCTCAATTTATAGAACACGAGGCTCAAAGGAAGTAAATACAACGAGTGGTAGAATGACCAAATTATTGGGAAAATATAATGGACGTGGCTTCTTTTTGTTTTAAAGCTCAAGTCACTTCATAAGACAAGGATTGGTTGGCAAAATGATATTCATGATTACATGTGTCTTTGTGTATGTATGTATTTGCCTGTGTAAACACTTTTGTGTAATAAGTACCTTTATAGATCAAAGAAAGAATATTGGGAAAATTTAATTAGATTGATGACTATCAAAGATGGTTCTCATAATTCTGGAAACTTCTAGAGTTTTAGGGTTTTTGTTATTTTAATATTCACCAGCTCTGGGAAGTAACTAGACAGGTCCCCAGCCATAGCTTCAGGGCTCTGTGGAAAGCACTAATAATAATTAGGCACATAATTAATGACTAAGAAACACATAAACACTCCTGTCCTCCTGGAGCTTGCAGTCTGAGTGTCTCTGGGCACACTGCAGGAGAGGGGGCAGGGCCAAGGGCTGCTCTGCAGAGAACCAGCTGCCTGGGGACCTGTGGAGGTGGCCCCAGGAGCCCAGAAGATGGGCTCTGTGCTCAGGCACCTGTGTCCACACCTCTCTTCACCACTCATCTTTGTGCCTGCACCTAGTATCATTAGAACCTTTGCGCTTTTCTCCTACAGAACAGGCAGGGAATGTAAAAGAACTATGTAAGAGACACAAGGAGAATGGTGCCTTAGGCAGCCCACAGAGTGACAGAAACTTACAAGGCCAGAGTACAGATTAGTGCTCTGCCACCCTTGGTTCAGGCTCGGAGGTCTTTCCCATGCCACACCTTAGCTGGTAGGAGATTGGGTAAGTAGTGACATCCTGAGAATGCAAACGCCCCTGTGCTGAACACACGCCCTGCAGGCCCAGGTCTCAGGCGAAGCATGTGAGCCAGGCCGTCCCACTTTGCAGATCTCCTGTTGGTGATTGCAGCTCTGCCCAGATTCCTCTCCAAAGATGAGCAGCTTGTTCCGGGCATTTGTTGTTCATGTATTTGGCACTGCTTTAAGGGGCAGTTAGTCATGCCATCAGTATTTAAGAAAAGCTGGGAAACTCCTCGTCTACACAGCTGCAGACTGACCTCCAAGGTTCCATGCTCCTGTGGTTTGTGTTCGGCAGGTTTTTTGTCTCGAGGTTTCTTTCCTAATGTGTGCATCCTCCAAAAGATTTTGAAACTGTGTGTCTGCATTGTGCACCATCCCTAGATTCTTCCACCTCCAGACAGCTGGATTCCTCGTCTGTAGCATGAGGCGAGCCGCTCTTGGGATGATCCCAGCAGCCTACACCTAACACCAATGTTCCTGCTCCATGTGCAGCCCACACTTGGCGTCTTGCCTGCAGCCCCCTCGGGCCGGGTGTACTCTGCCTTCAGTTGCAGGGTTGGGGCTCTGAGCTAAGCCCTTCCCCTCTAGACGCTGAGCACCAGAGCTGCTGAACCATGTTTATTAAGCAATCAGTGCACAGTGCGTTCTAAGCAGGGATTTGATGGCAAACGAAAGGAGAAGACTGTCAGCTGGAGGTGTTTGGGGAGCCGCTCTGTGAAGAGCGCTAAGGAATTAAACACCCAAGTGAAATCCAGAGGCAGCTTCGAACTTGGGGGACACAGAAAAGGTTTTACCTCCCACAAAGGGCAGAAGCATTAAGAAGTAATACCCAGAAAGAAAATGATTTGTATTCTAAACGACATCATTTTCTTTAAGAAGTGTATGGAAGAAATGAAGATGACAGCCGCCCTTTTCCTACTGTTATCTGCTGATTGCATTTGGTCATATTTCATTTTGTTTCTGCTCATCCCTGTCTGGGTGATATTACCGTTACATTTTTATGCCATTTTAGATTCTCTTTTGTTGTCACGTGTAGGAAATGGATTACATTCTTCTTGTCTTGTTTTGTTTGGGGATAGTTTCACACTGTGTGGGCCAAAGAGGACAAAAGGGATCGGGTCCCTCCATAGTCTCTCCTGGAGATGAGGTTCACTGTAATGGCTCTAAAGGATTAGGGTAATCCAGTTGATCCCCAAACTCATCCTAAATCATAGTGACAGAAGCAGCACAAAGCGTTCCCGCACTCCTCTGGATGGTTGCCTCATAGTTACACATTCTGCTTCTCTAAGAAATTCTTTTTAGAGGATGTCATATGCAGCTTCTGTGTGTATTTTTTACCCTATCTCCTTCACCTCTGTAATCCACAGCTTTCCACCTGGGGATTTTTTTATGTATTTATTCTTTCATTCAACCAATATTTTGTAGCACCTCCCATGTATCAGGTGAGGTGCTGGATACTGGAAGATTTAAAAAAACAAAAAACCATGATCCCCTTCCTTGCTTAGATCCTAGCAGGGGAGCCCAGGGAGTAAAGAGACAGTGAGGATACAGTGCAACAGGGAGCTGGAGAGGGACGCCACAGCTCTGGCAGAAGTTGGGTGGGGTGTATGGAGGAAGGCCAGGAGAAACTTCCTGCACAGGGAAGGGAGATGTGAGTGAGCTGGCCAGGCCTTCTTAGTGAGAGGAAGGTGGCAGTAAGTGATGAAGGAGGGTTGGAGGTGTTTCACAGAGAGGAAGCAGCGCCCACAAGGCCCAGGGGTCAGAGAAGATCCATGTGTTCGGAGTCCTGTGTGGGGCTCTGTGGCCATGTGCCAAGGCTGGAGGAGATGAGGCTGGAGCAGTGGGCAGCATCCAGGGGGAGGGAGAGTGCTGAGCGCTGCTCGGGGCACACATCGGCCCCTAGGCGGCCACCAGCCTTGGAAGAATCCTAATCTGTACCTCTGCATGTTTGATATTCAATCTGAACATAGGAAATGGATGGAGGAAGGGCAAGCCAAGGTCTAAAAGAACACTTGGGCAATCAGCTTACTATTATGGGTGAGAAAGGACCAGAGCCTGCATTGAGTTGGTAGCGGTGAGCTGGACAGATTGGGAGACATCGAAGCGCCGTAACTGTGACAGTGACTCAGCTCAGGCCACACTGGCCTTGTTGCTATTCCACAAACAGCCCTTCCCAAGGGTCTATCATGGTCTGAAAGTCTGTGTGCACCCCCCATTCCTGTCTTGAAGACCTAACTCTCAAGTCCCAAAGTGATGGTGTCGGGAGACAGAGCCTCTGAGAAGTGAATGTTGCTCTAAAACAGAGAAACGCTCAGCCCAGAGATGCCCCTGCCCCTTCTACCGAGCAAGGTTACTGTGAGAAGGCAGCCACCTGTGAAGAAGCAGCCCGCACAGGCACTGGATCTGCTGGCACCTTGGTCTTGAACTTCCCGAGAACTGTGACAGGTGAATGTTTGTTGTGAGTCACCCAGTCCCCAGAATTCTGTCCTAGCAGCCCAAGTGGGCTGAGAGAGGACCTTTGCACTTGCTGTTACCTTGGCCCAGTGTGACTGCCCCAAGGTATCTGTACAGTCTCTCCCTCATGCCCAGTCCTGCCTCCAGTGCTCCCTTCACATTGACGCCTATCCTGACTGCCCTGTTTAGGGCCACACCCCCTTCCCCAGTCACCTGATTCCTATCACCCTGCTCACATTCAGCTTTGCACTATTTCACTTATTCACCTACTAAGATACTCTTAAGTTTGATTATTTTTATGTTCATGATCTTTCTTCTAGAATATATGCTCCTTAAGGGTGAGGGCAGGAGTATTTTTGTCCTTAAGGACCTTGGAAAGGTCTAAGCTATAGTTCATCACCATGAATACATGGCAGAAAGTAACACTGTCAAGGCAGAAAGATGCATGATTTGGTTGGAGGTGGCAGACTTGCAAGGCGAGCAGACAAGGAAGGTAGTATATTGAAGACATGAGGACTGCTCTGTGGTTTATCCTGGATATGGAAGGAAGAGGAATGGTGAATGGGATAAGTAGCAGGGAAATAAGGAGAGGCACAGGAGAGGGAGGTCTGAATGCAGTCAAAAAGCAAGAGTACTGACAATCTAGGTGAGCATTGGAGAGATGGAAGGAAGCAGCCAGGCATTTTTTAGTCATCGGTCATATTTTAGTTGCTCACTGTATTAGTCAGGGATCTCCAAAGAAATAGAACTGGTTGGTTATCCACGTACATTCAAAGAGGTCTATTTTAAGGAGTTGGTCCATATAATTATGAAGGCTGGCAAGTTCAAAATCTGCAGTTCAATCCTAACCTCTGTCTACTGGCAGAATTCTCCTTACTAGAGGGAGGTCAGACTTTTGGACTAGTCTGATCTTAAACTGATTGGAGGAGGCCCACCCACATTAGGAAGGGTAATTGGCTTTACTCAAAAGACTCTGACATAAATGTTAAATCTCATCCAAACACCCTCACAGAAGCATCCTTAATAACGTTTGGCTGTATACCTGACACCAAGCCCCGGCCAAGATGACACATAAAATTAACCGTCACAGACACCTACACAGGGTCATGTCTAACTAGGGGAACAGCAAGCATGAGATGATTCCTTCCTCTGAGGAACATAGAGGAGGGATGAGCATACAGACTTGACAGATATTGAAGGAAATAACACTGATGGCATGACCACCAGCATGCTCTTTAGGCTACCTCCATGATTGTGATCTTTTTTATGTGTAGGATAAATCCACTACCGTGTATCCATGTGTAAGTAATATGAAATATTACCAAAATGTTATACCCTGTTATATCATCCACATTACAGTTACCTCTCTACCAGGATGGCCATAGGAAAATAATTCACTAATATTTGTGGGCTGTTTTGCTACCTCTCCAGTTTTCCAATACATCTTTAGCACTTTATTTTTCACTAGCTAAGTGAACACATTTTTTCTCTCCCAGTGATCTGTACCCAAATGAGGAAAGAACATATTTTATTTAGTATCTAACAATCAATCCAACATGAAAAGTAACAAATTTTTGTTCCTGTGTATGAGACTACGCTCCTCCCTGCAGCACTGAACCCATTCAACCAACATGCTCAGTGCCTCCTTTAGAAAAAAGAGACTAGCAAGTGATTTTCATGCACCCAATAAGGAAATTAGGAGTTTGTTGCCATAATCAGACTGATCAGGGTCTCCACCTAACCTCCTGTGGGTCCCACACAGGGTCCTGTGGGTTTTGCAGCTGACAGAGAACATCAGGACTGATTTGCATAGCTGCTGTCTCCTGTAGGCTGCCTGTGGAGAGCCTGTTAGCACCAGAGGTCACAGGAGCAAGGTCCAGTGCTGCAGAAAAACCTCTGCTGCTTTGGTCTTCTCAGGTGAGAGAAGCCAGAACTTACTCATTGTAAGTCATTATGGTTAATAAACATTTGTAATAGGATGAGTGGGTGAGCATGAAGACTGTATTATGTAAGGTAAGACTGGGATCGCTGGTATCACCGGAAGTACTTGAAGAGATATGTCCTTCTGAAGAGGGAATCCCAGTCCCAGTGAAGTCCGGGACTAAGGGTGGGTGTGAACTCCCTCTGGTGTGAATGGCCTGCAGACAGTGCCTAGTGTAAAGTGTTGGCCACGATCGTGTTCAATGATCTGCTTGCTGGTTTTCATGCAGGGAGCATATTGGACCATTAACTGTCTGTAGGAGAGAATTATTTTATGCTGGAAAAGTACTTTGAGAACATACACCTATAGAAATGCTCATTTTGTACACTACATTTTAGAATTCTAAATGTATCCTGAGCTTGTATAATATACAAAGCAAGGTTGTCCTGAAGAGTTTTAGGGGGGCATAGGGAGGATATGAATTATTGATTCATGCTTGAGAATGAGAGCCTATTAATGTGCTTGAGTTATTTATTTCTTCTCAGTAAACAAATTTTCAGAATGCCAGGCTGGCTCATATTAATACATTCACCCAATATCTAAAACTTACTCTTTCTTGCTAAGCAATATTACTTGAGCAAAGCATTTTGTGTAAAAAGATCTGTTCAGATTTAATGATGAAATTTCATAGTTCAGTGTGTTGTAAAGCTAAGTTTCCACTACTCATATAAATAACAATTATATAAAGTTACTTTTCAGTTTTTTTCTAATAATAGTCGTTGCTAATTGTATTGTGTGCTTACTATGCATCAGTGACTAAGGGCTTTGCATGCACCAGCTCTTTTAATTCCCACTCAAACAACCCTTTGAGAGAAGACTTATTATTCTCATTTTATAGATGAGAGGACTGAAATGCAGAGGAGATCAATGTCTCTCCCACAGTATCCTGCCCGGAAGTGGTAGGCCGGGTTCTTAGCTCAGGCCAACTGACCTCAGTGCCTGTACTCTTAGACCATGTCAAGGTCAAGTTATAAATTTTACAATAAGTAAAGGAAACTTTAATGTCAGCATAACCAGACCAAAATCTTATTACACTGCAGGATGGCTGAAACAGTTCAGGTACAAAGAGCACTGACCTCACTCTTGCCTTTCAAAGTTGATATCACAAATTTGTCTCTCAAAAAAATTACTGGATGTAAAAGAGAAAGGAAATGGGATTTGAAGTAGTAATAGCATTTTAAACAGGTGGAAACAGGAAGGTCAATATGTTTTTTCCCAAAAAATAATCTATCTTAAGAGGAAGCGAACCCCAAAAGAAATGGTGGAGCTATTTGTCATTCGTTTCAAAGTATGATTCTCAAAAAGTATGATTTTCCGTAGAAAAAATAGCAAATCAGAACTCAGAAGTCCCAGGGTTTAGTCCTGACTTTTCTTTTAACTCCAGTGACTTTGAACACATCACTCTCTGAGTCAGTTTCCAAAAACTGAAAACTTTGCACTAGATGAAGTGATTGCTAAATCACTAGAGTTCTTGCCAACTCTAATATTTTGTGAGTGTCTTTAGTGTAGAATTTTTACATGCTATCTGAGATTCAGAACTAATTAAGGTCTTTTCTAAGATGATTATTGTGAGTTTTCTTTTTTCCCCCTGATGAGGCCAACAGCTGGGTAGACATCATTTTTCTTCAAACCTTGTTAATTGGCCACATTAACTCCACCACCGGAGACCATCTTTGGTCATTTGCTGAGGTTGCTAAAGTCTGTTTCTCCCCGAGAAGACACGGGCACATCTCACACACGTGCCATGGAGCCAGATGGAGCCATCAGAACAACAAGGATGATCTACCACACACACAGTGCTCTTCCTCCTTCTCCCTCTTCCTTCTCCTTCTTTTCCACAGACATTGGTTTGCTCTTTATAGAACAAATTGGACTCCAAGAAGTTCCTTCTAGAAGACTGATATGAGACATACTAAGTCAAGAATGGAAGCTGACCCGTCTATGTGAACAGTACCCTCACTGATGGCAGAAAATGTGAAAGGGTAGATAAACTCCACATAGAAAGTGTCAGCTTTTACCTTGAGATAGTCTAGTAGGAAAATACAGGGTCCTCTCTACCTATCTGCTTCTGCAAGGGAGGGAAAGTTGGGACTAGATGAGCCTTAAAGTGAATCTTTCAAATTGCCGCAACTTGTCAAGAATCTTCTTATGATTGACTTAAAACCACAAACAAACTTATGTCAGTGAAGGAGAAATGAGGTAATTTTTTCTTTGAGGGCCATTGGAGGAGAAGAGCAGTCTGAGGAATTCTGTCTCCGTGCATCCTGGGCGATGCTGCTCTCCTCCTCTTGTGATGAGCCTGCAATGTGCCATTCTCTCCCCTCCTTGTAATTTGTGCATATTTTAAGTGTGTAGTATGCTTCTCTATTAAGGTTTAATTAAAATATTAGAATTCACTCAGTAAACACAAGGCATGCTTGAATTTCTAAAGATCAGAGATGGGCAGCAAAGGGTCAAACTTACTGAAACAAAAATATGGCATCTTTTCTTCAAATTCCAAGGACCCGACTTTCTTCCACTTGGCCTTTATTTGAAGAGCTGACAGAGGACAGCTTGAGCATGCGATGAGAAATTCACGGTCCCTTTCCAAATTCCTTTGTGGTGGAAAATATTTCAGTGTCTGTGTTCAGCATGCCGCTGTGAAGATGATGCATGTTAGGATACTGAGGACTGTGCAAATGCATAGGTTTTTAAATCCTCAAGATTGCAGAATTACATGCATACATTAACAGAACAGCTTTTAAAAATCATCTTAAGGTTCAGAGAAAACGTGAATAACTTACGTGAAACATATGGTAAAAGCTGTTCATCCCATTTGCATTTGTTTCTGGGTGCTGCACTTATTGTTGCTTATAAAATCAATTCAGCTTGGCTTGGTTCTCTGTGCAATAAAGTGTTTTCTATGTAATAAAGAAAATATGAGCCCAAGATCTGGGTGTAAAAATGTTCTCATACAGATCAAAACACCCGTCTGTTGACCCAAATAGGAGCGAAACTGAAAAGGGTTCTCTCCCCTTAAAAAGCCAAAAATGTAGGGAGCTTTTTCTGTTTTGCTTACAATGACATTAAAAAAACAGGATATCCGGGCTGGGAATTAGCTCAGTGGTGCCACTGCCTGCCTCACAAGCACAAGGTCCCGAGTTTGATCCCCGGTACCAAAAAAAGAAAACAGGATTTGTAAATGTTCATTGTTTAGAAGCCACACAGGCCTGTACTTTCACCTCTCCAGAGCTGTATTGATTTAAATATGTTATCCATTTTCAATTTAAATCTGATCAACTAATACATGGCATAAAGGATAATTTATTTTCTCTGTTGCTACCATTAGAAACATTGGATCAACATCATTCTATATTTTTCTAACAAATTCTTAATCTAATGAGTCCTTTTTGTTTGTTGTCATTCATAGCTTTACTTCTGATTCATTATTAATCAAAGTTCATGTATTCAGTCACTGCAAACTGTCATAATGCTTTATTTGTAGCTCTTAGGTTTCCTTTAATCTTCCCTTGGTGAATTAGCGTAGAATTCAGCTCATTTGTTGGCATTATTAAATGGTTGATTAATGCTGAGGTTTCAAATTGTTAGTCTTTTCTTATTTTTATAAATGATTGAAAAATCAAGATTTGTTGCTCTTGCCAGAAAACAGTGAGAATTTTCAAAATATTTCTCTTTGAAGACTTGGGCTCTGATACTACCCCATATGTGACAGTTCTATTGAAGTCATTTTTGGTACCTTGAGCTCCCATTACTGTCTATTCTTAGCTGTAGGGCCAGAAGCTCTGGTGTTAGACCTGAACCTTCCTATAGGATCCAGCCCTCCTTTTACTCAAGAATTGGGGCCAGGAATTTAGGGCCGGGGATTTAGCTCAGTGGTTCCGCTGCCTGCCTCACAAGCGCAAGGTCCCGAGTTCGATCCCCAGTACAAAAATAAATAAATAGAATGGATTAGTTCATGAGAATGAGGTGTCTTCTGAAGATTGTAGGCCCAGAATTCTTCAGCAAAAAGAAAATCTGTGAAAATAAATATTTACTCCCTTGCCCGAGATCCCAGGAAGAGACAGTAACCCTAGGAGGAGCCACGGATAATGTGTGCCGCTCTCTCATCTCACAGAAAACAAATGGCTCGCAAGACTTGTGTCCCAGGGAAAATTGGGGAAAGGGTTAAGTTTATGTTTGCCTCAGTCTTCCAGAGAGCCTACCCCATACATTGCAATTTCCAGCAGTGCAAGAAAAATATTCCATGGCTCCTTCTTGCCCATAGAGTGAGATTTCTAAGTAAAGTTTAAGACAGAATCTAACCCCAACCTGTTCTTCCAGCCTTGCCTCTCAAAGGTCTACCGAAAGGACCCTTTCTTCATTCAGCCGACCAGCTTTTCCTCTGAACATTTGTGTGCACCTCGGCCTCTCTCATCTGCTCTGAACTATGCTTTGTCTCTGTTTAACAGCTCATTTTTTCAGGGCTACCCTTTCATGCCATCGTCTCAGTGAAGTCATTCCATTTGCTATGGGAGTGGTAGAGTGTGATGAGCCCCAACTCTGACCTGCAGAGCCTGTAGATAGAAGTGAGAAACGAGGTGGAGAACGCATGGAATTAGTAAAGCTGGTGCGCCAAACATTGTCAGGAACTGGAAGAGAACTAAAAATACAATGATTGTTACATGGGCTAGCGATGAAATCCTTTACCATTGAGAAGGGAACAGATACCAAAAAAAAAGATTAGGATAAACTGTAAGTGTATTATACAAAATGTAGCCATAAACTTCTTTCTTTAGCAGTTCATATACATACTTTCTGAGCATAATTATTTTATGACCCATTTTGGGATATTGAAAAATGCTATGTCTTTCAGCTAACTTCAAATATCTTACAGTCAGAAGCTGTGCCTTCATTTCTTGACTCTAAGCTTCTTAACTCTAGCCAACTTTATTCTGTCATTCATGTATTCAGCCAGCAACATGGCCTCTCACCACACTAGAGCATGAAGGTACCTAGGCATGCTTTTTAGAGGTTGCTGTCTCTTCTTCTCCAGACCTATCCAGGCAACACCCAGACTCAACTGTTCAGAGAAGCGGTCACCACCCCCCTTCTCTGCAAAGCTAGCAACTCTGTGTTCTGGGTTCATTCCCACCCTCCCTCTCCAAGCCCCATCAGTTCTCTTTCATCTTTTTATTCAAGGCCCCCTGCAGTATAACTCCAGCTCCTGGCTGCTGAGCTCACCGTGCCCGGCAACATCTGACTACCTGTGACTCTCCAAGCATGCCTCACAGTATCCCATCCATTCAAGTGCACTGGCCTATAACGCCTTTCTATCCCCTCTTCCCTGTGAACACCCTTTACCTGCTTCAAAACCTAGCCTGAACTATCTCCATTTCCTTGAAAATTGCCTCGTCCTCCTAAAAATAACTTATTTCTCTTCTGTTACTTCATAAAATGTTGCCTTTTCATATAGGATTAATCACCATTTTGGCAGGGATATGCATTCTTCCTCAGTAGATTGAGAACGTATCGTGGTGTGCAGGGAATATGTCTTAAGAATCATTGTATCTCCCCTGTGTAGTTGTCACACCTAGTTGGCATTTTAGCAAATATTTATGTCATAATTCTGTTATTTTTTCCTCTCACCAACCAGAACTTAATGAAAGCAAACACTTGTGTCATACCATGTCATTTCTGGTGTTGAACACAAACTTTCTTTTGATGATATGCCTTTGTGTGGATTCTTCTAAACGTAGAAGAAAATGTACTTTTAAAACTGTCTTAACTTTTCCTCATTTGTCTCTAGCTCGTTATGATCACCTGTCCTCCCAGGCTCACGGAAGTTACTTAGGAGCTGCCTGTCACCTACCCTCCCTCAAGGTCTCTGCTTACACCACCCTATCCAGCCTCTAGAAGGAAGAAACCATTCTTCTCACCCTCACATTAAATAATAAGACATAAGGAAAGGGGAACATTCATCAAGTCCACAGCAGACACATGCACATGCACATGCACACCTACGCACATGCACACACAGGTAAAATCATCTCATTTTGTTAATAGCAATTTATATGCGTGGGTCTTAGTTCATTTCCTGTTGCTGTAACAAAATATCTCAGCTCATATTTTTTTTTCCCATTAAGTTTATTGATACATTTTTGGTATAAAATACAGTTACATTCTTCATTGGAATCTTGTACCTTTACATGAGTACCTTGGTTCTTATTTTTTTCCCCTTCCTTTGCCCTCCGTTCACCCCTCCACCCTTCCCTATTTGCAAAGACCTTGTTTCCATTTTTTTCCTCTTCTCATATTTTTTCCTTTCCCTTTTTTCCCTTCCCCTACCCCTCCCAATTCCCCTTCTCTTTTAGACCTTTTCTTCCTGTTACACAATATCAGTTATACATTTTTTAAATTACAATATTAAGATCTAGGAGACATTACCACAGATTTTACAGAATTTAAAAGGATATAGAAAGCATATTACAAAAATCTTTTTTGAAATAAATTTGACAACTTCTAAGAAGTACCTTGGAAGACAAATTAATGAAACTAACTCTGGAGGAAATAAAAAATTTGAATAGCACCTATTAAAGAAATTATATTTCTAGCTTGAAAACCTACCTATATGACAACAGCAGGCTCATAAACATTTTAACTGATAAATTATATCAAACAATTAAAGCAGAAAAAAGAAGGAACACTTCTCCCCTCATTTTAGGAACTCAACATTGTGCTAATCCTAAAACTGGATAAAGTTAATAGAAGAAAAAAGTATGAACACAGATAGAAATTTGTTTAACAAAACAAACTATTGGAAGTCAGATCTGGCAGGATGTAGAAAGTGGTTTTGTTATAGGGATGGCAGTGTTGGTTCAGCATTGGAAGATCCACCCCCAAAAGTCATCATTTTAACAGAGGAAAGGAGAAAGCCATATGATCCTGTCACTAGTTGGAGAAAAAGTATTGGACTAAATTCTACAGCTGTTCATGGTAAAAGCTATCAGGAGACTAGAAGTAGAACAGAAACTTCTCAACAGATTAAAGACATGTACTCCATACTTTCAGCGAGAACGCCTTTTATGAATGGAGAAGATACAATGCTTTCTCCTTAAGGTGGGGAACAAGGGCAGATATGCTTACTCTTTATCTGTCCATTAAACTTTGAAACTTAGTCCTCACCAAAATAGTCTGGCAATAAAATGACACAACTAGGATAGGATTGGCACAGCAGAAGCAAAATCTTTATATATAGATGAAATGATCATCACAGAGAAAATACTAAGAAATCTCTAGGAGCCCCTAGAACTTGTACTTGAATTTAGCAGGATTAGAAAACACAAGGTATGGGCCGGGGATTTAGCTCAGTGGTTTTGCCTCCTGCTGCGCAAGCGCAAGGACCAGAGTTCAATCCCCGGTATGAAAAAAAAAAAAAAAAAGACAACACAAGGTATATATAAAAATTCAGGTCTGTGTATACTTGCTATAAATGAAGAATTGGATATTGAAATTTCAAAGTTATGGACGAGTACAAAGGACCGAGAAAAGTTAAAAACAAAAAAAAAAAACAGTGTTGTAAGACGTTTAGTACCTAATTTTAAGACTTCTTCTAAAGCTACAGTAATCAAGGCAGTGTTGGTGTAAGGAAAGACATATAGATCATTGGAATAAAACAGAGAATCTAGAAATAGAACCACACATATATGGTCCACTGAGTTTTGAAAGATTATTTAACATTAGCATTTTATAGAATATAAACTCAATTCAAGAGCCGAGGAAGAGATAGTGTTTTCAGCAAATGGCACTAGAACACCTGGTATCCATATATAAAAAATTAACCTCAATCCTTTTTTTCCATACATGAAAATAACTTGAAGGGATCTATGAACCTAAATAAGAAAGCCTAAAAGTATAAATCTTTAAGAAGAAATTGTAAGGGAAAATATTTATGAATTCAGGGTAGGCAAGAACTACCTAGGATACAAAAAACATGATGTATAAAAGAAAAAAATTGATAAATGAGATTCCATCAAAATTTAGAACTTTAAATGACATCATTAAAATGAAAAGTAGTCCTTAAACAGACCATATTTACAATACGTATAACCTATGACCAGAACATATAAAGAATTCTTAGAGCTCATTAATAGACAACCCAATTAAAAAGTAGACACAAGAAGATGATAGCCAGTATAGCACAAGGAATGGTGTGCAACTCTAGAATCAGAAAAATGCTAATCAGTACAATAACAAGATTGAATTATACACTCATTAGGGAGATGAAGTTAAAAGTTTTAAAAGCCTTGTCATGACTTTTTCTTTTTGTTGGATTCTCCCCCTTTGTGTTTAATTTGTCACACCCAATGGATTCATTCTGCTGGGTTTCCTGGGGTTGTGATCCTCATTGCCTTTTCCTAGGGTATTGTCTAAAATTTTTGGAGTGCCAGTTTGGTATTCATGAAGTTCCTGAGGTGCTCTTTGTCGTGAAAGTATCTTATTTCTCCATCAATTTTGAAAGATAGTTTTGCAGGGTACATTAATCTAGGTTGGAGGCTGTTTTCCTTTAGGGCTTGCAATACATCACTCCAAGCTCTTCTTGCCTTGAGGGTTTGCATTGAAAAGTCTGCTGTGATTCTGCTGGGCTTTCCTTTGTGTGTGATTTGTTTCTTTTCTCTCAGTGCTTGTAGAATTTTGTTCTTCTGTTGGATTTCTGGAATCCTAACTATTATATGCCTATGTGTAGATTTTTTTTTATTAAGGCTAGCTGGAGTCCTATATGCCTCACTTATCTCTATGTCAAGTTCTTTTCCCCTCCTTGGGAAGTTTTCTGCCATCACTTCTGTGAACATTTTATGTCATCTGCACTCTCTCCTCTTTCTTCATTGAGTCCAATCAGTCTTATGTTATTCTTTTTTGCATCGTCTAGCAGCTGCTGGATTGATTTCTCGTGTTCCCTTACAATTTTAAAGCAATTTTTCTTTTCCTCCTCACTAATTGCAATCTTATCTTCTATGTGTGAAATTCTATCCTCACATTGGTTCATTCTGCTACGCAGACTTTCGATGGAGTTTTTAATCTCTTGGAAATCTGTTTGTATCTGTTTTATGGATTCCATTTGTTTCCTATGTTGGAATTCCATCATGTTCCTCAGATCTTCTATTTTTTTATCTGTCCTCTCTAGATTTATTAATCATGTCTTGCACCATGAGCAAAATCTTTGCTGTTATCTGAATAATTATTTCTGATTTCATTTTTCCCAGATCCTCTTTTGTTGCCAGTTCAGAGAGTCCAGGTGGTTGAGTATCAGATTGTTCCATCTCGTTTCCCTTTGGGGTTGCTGGAGGTGATCCAGAAGTCTGTTTTTGAGACTTGTTTACATGTCTTCTCATTTCCATGGGAGGGGGTGCTTGTGGCACCCACGCAGCTCACCTTCTCTGCCCTAGGAGCTTGGGATGGCAGCAGGGGAGCTTTCTTCCAGGTTCTGGGACCGGCTCAGCTTCTCTGCCCTAGGAGCTTGGGATGGAGGTGGGGAGCTTCCTTCCGGGTGCTGGGACCTGGTGCTGGGACCAGCTGAGCTTCTCTGCCCTAGGAGCCTGGGATGGAGGTGGGGAGCTTCCTTCCAGGTGCTGGGACCAGCTGATCAGCTCATATTTTATAAAGAATGGAGATTTATTTAGCACAGTGCTGGAGGCTGGGAAGTCTAAGAGCACAGCCCTGACATCTGTGCGGACTCTCTTGCAGTATCCTAACAGAGCACAGAGCATCACATGGCAAGAGAGAGCAAGTTCGCCAGACAGTTCACTTTTATAACCAAGGCATGCTCCTGATAACTCATCTATCCGTTCATGAGCGCAGCACCCTTGTGAACCAGTTGTCTCTCACAGATCCAACCTCCAAATACCAATCACATGAATTTGGGGGTTAAGTTTCCAACAGTGAATTGGAGGGACACATTCAAACCATGGCAACATTTAATCAACATAGTAAATGCTTTCAATAAATGGAGTATCATGTCCATTTCACAGATGAAGACACTAAAGCTGAAAAAGATGAGTACCTTCCCTAAGATCCAGCTTTTAAGTAGTAGAGTTGGGTTTTAACTTGCATCAAAGCCAGTGTACTTTTTGTTATTCACACTGCTTCAAAACTGGGAAGAACTGATTAGCATTAGTTGTTACATGTCTCATAGTTATACCTAGAAGTACACTGTGTATAAACTACAAATCATAAAACTCAAATACATTCCTGACCACTGATATATGTACCTCTCAATCACTGAGGAATTATTTCATTTATATTTGCAATCTTCCATCTGAGACAGAGGACACACCGTGATGCCTGGAAGAAAAATCACAGACCCGAGAGAAGCAGATGCTTCTGGAAAGTCAGAATGATTAGTCCCAAAGCGTAACCCTTTGTGAACCTGAAAGCACAAGTTTGACTAACCGTGCTTTCTGGGAAAGACAGTGCATCAGCTGGTTTGTCTGGAGGGAGCCAAGTTGACATGCTCCATAATTAAGGATTCCAAACAACTGATTAAATTGGGAGGAACACCAAGAGACTGCCATTTGTGAAAAGGGGATGGCAAAGGTAGTAAAAGCATTTTGTATTTCACAAATATTTGAAAGGCTTTTTTTGCAAAATCACTGCATAAGATCCAGTTTTGAATTTTGCATCCCCATTTCCCTATCTTTGCACCCTGGTTATGTATTTTTATAGGCGGCCCCAGGTTTTAAGCCGACATAACCCTACAAATTGTGTACATGTAGAATTATGGAAAAAATAATTGGTTTTAGTCTCCATATATTTTCTCCATGTATTTTCATAATTTAATAGTTGTGTATTCACTGGGTACCTGCTGAATGCCAGGTACTCCATATAGTTGTGGTAAAGAACCAGAAATTATCATTTTCAACAACAGAAAATAAGATAGGTTCCAGAATATTCTTCTGTTTTCAAAAGTTGATGAATAAGCACATTTTGCAGCAATAAATGACATATGGGCATATTTAAGGCACTGAAGGCCTTCAGGATGAACAGATCAGCAAAACACAGCATCAAAAGAGCAGGTTTAGGTGCTATAAATATGGCTACTACAAATTCTACCTCTCAGCAACTATAGGCAGGATATTGAATTCAAGTGCCTCCTTTAGAATTGTCAAGGAAGATAATATTCAATAAGTATTTTGCAAGGAGACTTGTAAGGTGATAGTTTCTAAAGAGACCCAAAAAAACCCCCTGTTTGTTTGGATTAGCACTGTCCAGTAGGAAATGGATAAAAATTTGGATGGCCACCATTTTGGTTGACATTGGGAAATAAAACCACCCTTCCCCCAATTCTGCTTCCAAGTGAAAAGTATATCCCCTCTCTTGCAAACCATCTTTGCAATGTTAGCCTGCTGTCAGAAATACATTCCTGATATACCTAAAAGCTGTATAAGAAATGGTATTACAAAAAGTAATTTAAAATCTAAACAGTTAAATCCTCCAGGCTTTGGCTCCTTGGTAAAAAAGTGCGGTGTTAAAATCTAACAGATTTAGTTGCTTACTTACGTAACCTCTCTGAACTGTTTCCTCATTGGTAAAACAGGAGATGCTATTACTTTCTATACAGGTTGGAAAGATGTAGTGTGATAAATTATGCACAAAGCCTGTCCCATAAACTAGTCTCAAGTGACTTTTCAGCCACATTACTACATATCATCTACTCATTTTAGGTCTCAACGATTTATTTCAAGTGGTAGAAACAGAGGGAACAAGTGCAGTTCCAGAACCTCCCATGCCCTCAGATATGTAAATTGTTTCATACAGTACCATTTCCTGGAGTAGTTTCTATTCCCTCCCGTGGAACATTCTCGGTTCCCCTAGCAGTTCCACCACCCACTGAATGGCTCAAACACTTTCCTGGTCTACTTTGAGCAACTGTGAATCCTTCTGTCTGCACAATTATTTTTATGTACCATGCATATTTAACTAGGAGAACAAGGAGCCTATTCTAAGGTTGAGGAATAGTGATGCTTGTGTTCTGAGGGGCCGTGTGTGGGCCAGTTGGCTCACTGGGTGGCATGTCTTGCTGATGAGACCAAAGGGATGGCCTCGGTCCCCATGTCAGCCAATCTACTACTCCTTTCCTGATCCCACATCACAACCAAGCCTGGCTGTGAAGCAAGCTCTCCAAGTGATTAGTGGCCCTTCTGCTTTCTCGTCACTTGTTCTATCCTCTCAGATGATTTAGCGCCATTCATTCATAAATGCAACACAAGGTTCTGAATGCCTACTGTGTTCTGGGCCCATGCTAGTGCTGGGCTGTATCAAGTAGACATGCTTCCTGCCCTGATGATGCCTGCAGTCTAGCTTGAGAGGGAGCACAGATACACAAGCAAATGTGTGATTATAAATTCTAAAAAGACCCATGTTTAAAAAAAAATGGAGAGACTGACTTAAAGAGTGTGCATGGCCACAGAAAGCCTCTCCCAGGGGACAGTGTCAAAGCTAAAGCCAGAGTGGGGAGAAGGACCTAGCCATTTGAAGAGCAAGGAGAAGACTGTCAACAGCATACAGTCACATACAGAGAGCTCCCTCCTGCTGGTCACTGCGACTCCAGTGAGAACACGGGGATAGCCTCTGTTCCACATGTCTCAGGGTGGGGACACCTCACCACCCCCTCCACCATGGTTTTCAGAGGCTTTGCCCAGCATGAAGAGATAGCACATACCATTCTTGCTTTCCATCCGGCGGCCACTCCTCCCAGTCTCAGATGGAACCCTGCAGACCCAAATGATAAGAACTTAGCTTTATTTTAGAAAGAGGAGTAAAGGCAGTAACATTGTCTACTCTGTAAGTGTGGAGTGCAGTAGTCATTCTTCAGCCATAACTCCAGTCCAGGCATTCATGTGTTAGGAAGGTCGACCCATAAAGACAAAAAGGGACCCAACAGACTCTTTGAGCCATGACTGGAAAGGTACCTTTGCCAGTCAGAGGACCCTGACAGCCCATCTGCTTCTGTCATCCCGTGCACTTTTCTAGAAGTGTTTAATCAGTATCTGAGCATATTTCTTTCTTGTTTTTTATATTGCTTTTATAGAATGCTTTATCTTTTTCAAAAGATTTTCACTCACATTTTTTTTGGTTACTCATAATAACCCTGTCAACTAGAAGATGGATTTGGAGTATTAATATGGCAAAAAGTTAACAGAAATTATGCTTTAGTTTCTTTACAAAGTACCCTACCCACCCCCGAGCTTTCTGAATATGGAATATGCCATATTCCAAATGTGTTTTGGTGGGGGAGGCAACATGATGGAATTTTAAAAGCACAGGTTTTGCAGCAGAAAGGGATGTGGGTTTGTGTATGTACTTGTTTTTGAGGTGCTGGGAGTTGAACCCAAGGCTTTGTGCATGCCAGCCAAATGCTCTCCACTAAGCCACACCCCCAGCCCAAGGCATGTGTTTTTAATCTGGACTTTGCCACCTAGTTAATATGTAACCTGGAGGCTCAGTTTCCCTCCCTATGAACAGGGATAACAATACTAAACTCACAGACTTTGTGGGGAGCTAAATGAGTTAACAGGGAAAGTACCAAGCTAAGCACCTGGAGCATAAGAGGCACAGCCCTGCATGAAGGCTCTCTGCCTTCCTTTGACAACTCTTTCTCAACACCCTGGAGACTCTGAACCCAGCAGATGCACAGAGAATACTACTCATAGAGCCTTTCTTCCCTGCCAAACCTGTTCTTCCTTCTTCTCCTTGACTGCAGTATTACCATCCTCCCAAACCCAGTTTTTCAGAGTCATCCTTAAACTCAACAACTCCTCCTTTACCTCCTACACCCAGTACTCACCAACCCTGCTATTTCTGCTACCTAGATAGTTCTCAGCTCCACTCCCTTCTCCCATTGCCATCCATTTATTCATTCAGCAACTGCTTATGAGCACTTACTACATGAAGCCACTATGCTGAGCACTGGGAATGCACCAGCAAACAGGACCTGCTCCTGACCTTCATCCTCAATCACTAGAATTGTTCCATTTACTGGCCTGGGAACATTATCTCCTCACTGTGGTCCACTCTCAACATTGCTATCAGAATGATTGTTATAAACCAACTCTGACCTCATCTTTTCATTTCTTTAAAACCTTAGTAAGTTTCCCACGAACTGCGGCATGGCAAACACCAGTGGTATGTTCTGAGCAGGCTGTATATACACCAGGCGGTGTTCCAAGCATTCTACACATCTTGTCTAATTAAGTTGAAGACCAGGTTCCTTCACGAGCCCCTTAGCTGTGACCCACTTTCATGGTCTCCATCCTGTCACTCACAAACAGCTCCCCCTTGCCAAAATTTATTGGGAAATAAACTTTTGGAAAAAAATAACTAACACCACATTTTTATGTTCTTGCACACTTCTGGTCTTTACATACAATACCTCCTCTGCCTATTAGGTTTTTCTCTTACCACTCCACCTGGAAACCTCCTACACATCCCTGAAACCTTTCTCCGACTCCACGGGGCCATCTGCAGCTCCCCTACCTGGTGCTCTCACATCATCCTAAACCTACTCCCTTTAAGCACCTGTCACTGTGACTCCACCTGGACCGATAGATCTCCAAGGCAAAATTACAACTTGTTCATTTTGTGCACCGCCAAGCAATTGCCAACAAGTCAACCTTCAAGGTGCATTTGTTGAATGGATGGATGGATGGGTGGATGATGGATGGATGGGTGATGGATGGATGGATGATGGATTGATGGATGGATGGATGGGCGGATGGTGGATGGATGGATGGATGGGTGATGGATGGGTGGATGATGGATGGATGGATGATGGATGGATGGGTGGGTGGATGATGGATGGATGGATGGAGGGTGGATGGGTGGATGATGGATGAATGGATAGATAATACCACAGACTACATTGAGTTCCACACCAAGGCATGACTCAGAATAGGAGCTGTGAGTGGAGATTTAGAAATGTAGGATGGTAACAATTCTCTCAAGGTCACAGCGACCAACTTTTATGCAACGTGCTGTGGTTCTTTAATAAGCTCTCTTCCTCTAGTGTTTTGCACTCTTCAGTAACAAGGGCAATAGAACTTTATTCCTCATGAGTTTAGGCCTTGGCTGGCCTGGGTGCTGTGGAGATGAGAGGATTGGCAAGCTGAGCAGAAAGAGTGGACAGGACATTTTTTTTCTATTTAAAATATTGCCTCTCTGGTCTCCCTTATGTTTCTATATCACATGGAAATAACTTATCAGCTTCCAAAGGAAGTCTTCTGCCTAAATTTTATCTTTATTTTATCTTTTATTGGTACATGTTTGTGATACATAGTAAATATATTCATCATGGAGAATTGGTACATACACATATCTCATCTTGATCCATTTTACTCCCCCCCATGTAAATTTTAATCCAGGATCACACTGAACACCTGGAAAAGTAGTATCTGCTGAAGACCAGACACTTAGAATTCTGATATTTGAAATCCAAATTGTCTATATTCCAAAGGTCTCCAGTTTGGGAAACATGACAATAGATCAAGAAATATGGCAAGAAATCCTTCCCTTCCTGAAGAAATTAGATGAAGGCATAATTTTCTCCCTTTGTTTAATGAAAGTAGGTTTCTAAATAGCAGACATGTCATGGGGTTGTCCGTCTGTCTATCGCATTTGGAAGTCAAGTAAATTTTCTGCAGCCGTGATGACTTAGTCATCAAGTAACTGAAGCAATCAGACAAAGCCCATTTGTTCTGTTGTCTTAATGATCAATTCAGATCCTCCAGCTTCCTAATAAATTGCTTGGCAGTCAGTCCAAATTGACATCTATTTGACCTTGTGTATAGACAAGATATTAGCCATGGGGTCATTCTAGGAATCAACTCTAAGTTTAAACATTTGACTTTAAGCCCTTTTATATTGAAATGAATAGGAAAGTAAATAAAATATGATCAAAAAATAGAAAAAAAAATGTTTGAAAACTTACATTTTATTAAATTCTATTTGTAGATTTTCTTTAAGTCTCAAGTTCATGATTTAAGATACTCAGTTTTTGTTTGCCCAAATGCAGTCCTTTTTTCAGGAACAAAAAGCAAGCCAAACTTACATAAGATTCCAGTGTTTCATAAAACCTGCCGTGTTAATAAGACTTGTTTCTTAAATGTTGTGTTTGAAAGGTAGCATCTCTTTTCTCCTAGCCTCCCTAATTAGGATCTCTCGTGCGACATTTCACTGGGGACACTCTAGCTGCGGACCCTGCAGGGGTTTCTACCTGTACTCATGGTTTTCCTGCAGGGAGCCTTCAACACATTCTGTCATGTTTATGAGATAGAAATATCATTTTTTAAATGAATTTTGCTGAGAGTTAAGACTAAATATAAATAAAAGCAAAGAAATGCTGGGGAAAGAAAGTCGCTTTCAAATTAAAGAATTAAAATATGGGATTTCAACATTTAAGGCATTTGGACTGAAATAATATTAATACATTCTTTAAAGAGTTGAGATTAAGAGAATTCTGTGACAAAAAATCATTTTTCATATAGTGAGAGTGAAGTATGGAATTTAAATTCTTTGTCAAAAATTACAAATTACTTGACTCTCATGAAAATTGAACCAGGGGTTTCAGGTAGATTTAATTTAAGCTGGGGTGAAAAAATTTGATGTGACCAGGAAGTGTGGTATTAACACTGTGACATTTTCATTATTAATTGTACATTTCATGGATGTCAAGTCTCCACCATGTGAATGACATTACATTAATTAATGACATCCTCCACACTATCATCATTCTAAAGCAATATAAGAATGAGTGACCAATTTTTCATCATATGTTGTTTGTCCAGCTTAATTTGACAATTATCTTGAAATAAAAAATGAATAATTGCTCACTGTGTATGAATGACATAAATACGTAATGAGTTCAGTGATAATTGGAGATTAAACTTCATTTTCCATCAAACACTAAATCATTATTTGTTGCATTTTCATTGGAAATTTGTTAATTATGATGAAATATATTGGCAGGTGGAGATGTTATTTTTCCATTTCATACTTTTAACACCTGCTTCTTAGAAATCATTGCTCTTCCCTTTACTTTTCCATTTTAAGCTCATAATTTTGATCAACAAGCTTGCAATCTTATATAAAACAAACATATATTAAAAATAGAACTGCCATACAATCCAGTAATCTTACTTCAGGGTATTTATGCAAAGGAACTTAAATCAGGATCAGGAAGGAATATCTGCACTCCCATGTTCACTGAAGCATTCACAATAGCAAATACATGGAAACAACCTAATGCCCATCTATGGATAAATAGATAAAGTGTGGAATAGACATGCATGGAGTATTAGTCAGGCTTTAAAAAGGAGGGAATTTTGCCAATCACAACAAGATGGCTGGAACTGGAGGCCCTTATGCTTAATTAAACAGACCGGGCACAGATGGCAATTTACCAAATGACTTCATTTGTATGTGAATCTCAAATAGTCAAACTCATAGGAACAAAGAGTAGAATGGTAGTTACCAGGGGTGGTAGGGAGAAAGAAATGGAAATGTGATGTTCACAAGGTACAAGGGTTCAGTTATGCAAAGTAAGTTCCAGTAGCATAGTGACAACAGCTAAGAATACTATATCGTATTCTGAAAATTTGCTAAGAGGGGTGGATCTTAGGTACACACGTGTCTGTGTGTGTGTGTGTGCGTGTGTGTGTGTGTAAGGGGATGGGACAAAAGTCTGGAAAGTGATGAACACATTTATGCTCTGATGGTCGTGTGATTGCACAAGTGTACACATATCCCCAAACTCATCAAGTTGTATACAGTAAACATGTTCATCTTATTTCAATAAAGTGGTTTTAAAAACAAATTCATACTGCATTTCTTCAGTATTCTGAATAGATATTTTTCATGGAACATGACTACTTTGAGATGGTCATTCAAAAGTCCAGTTGCTGTTACTTGTTTTGAGATTTCCCTGTTTTAGTCTAGTTGGGTTTGATTTTCAGCCACCTTCTACTGTGGCACATGCTAAGGATATGAGGAGATTGAGGTCTGTTTCCTCCCTCGAGGAGACTCTGACCTGGAGGAGGAAACATCAGCCCCTGGCAGTCGTACCTGTGATAGGTGTCAGGGTGGGTGGCAGAGGGTGTCGGGGGAGGTTTCAGCCTTCATCCTAGTAGTATTTGAACTTGGTCTTTAAATAGCTTGGAAGAGAAGCAGGGTTCACCCAATGGAGGGGAGATGAAGGGCACTGCAGAAAGAAGCCACAGCCCCATGAGAGACCACAGAGGTGTGCATGTGTGGGCTTAAAAATGAGAAGGAAGTGACCCACTTTATTGCAGATTAAGTGGCCTGGCCCTCAGAACACACTCTACTCCTGGAATCATCCCTTTTCTCCTTCTCCGTATGAGACAGTTTACAGTGGAGTTCTCCACATGTCCATCAAACAGGTCCACTTGGTCATTTTCTCCAAGGCTGACCCCTCCTCACCAGTGCAGGGGTCATCAGCACCATCAGCAGCTAATGCCTGTCTGTCTCCAGCCTTGTGAATCATGGCTGGCCTAGGACAAAAGAAAGACAGAGAGAAAATTAAGAGGCGCTCACCTCCACTCCAAAAAGGACTGGGGTTTTTTGTTGTTTTTTACAATAAAACACCCATGAACTGGAACTTTTAGATAGCTAATGTCAGCCTGTGCTTTTAGCACAGGGGACGATGGCAGCCTATGGCTCCTAGGAATTTATTTATTTAAAAGACTACTGTCAGGGCTGGGGATTTAGCTCAGTGGCACAGCGCCTGCCTCACAAGCACAAGGTCCTGAGTTTGATCCCCGGTACCGAAAACAAAAACAAAAGAAAACTAAAAGAGTACCATCTTCCACACATTGTTGGGGCTTGTATGCACTTCCCAGCTACCTTCTGCAACAGCATGTGGCCGAGTGACAAGTGGTTGTCCCAGAGCATGACTCAGAAGCAGTGCAATACTCCAGACATCCAGGAAAGAAGTAAGGAACATCAGGAAACTGCACATTGGCAGGGGAGAAAAAAATATACATCCATTTTTAGGAAGAATTCTAATAAGGGCTCACAACAACAAAAACAACAGTATCATTTTAACCAGAAAATAAATGAATTAAATACTTGAGTTAAATGAAAATTTTGTGCACTTCATATACAAACCATTATACCAAGGTTACTTGACACAATTCCTCATTATCTAAAGGTAATTGAGGGCTGGGGATGTAGCTCAGTGTCACTTCACCTGCCTTGCAAGCGCAAGGTCCTGAGTTTGATCCTCTGTACCAAAAAGTTTTAAAAATAAATAAAGGTAATTGAGGTTTTATCATGTAAATATGCAACAATGAACCACAAATGCAGCCCTTGAAAATTACCTTAATTTTTTTTTAAAGTTCTAATTATGTGCTTATCAAAACTGACTGACAGAGATTTCAGATTGCCCACAAATCTCTCACTACCTCCCCTGGGTCAGAAGATCCTATTCTGGCCACAGGTGTTGGGAATACTGGTAAGTAGGAGAAGAAAAAAGGACTGAATCACTTCTGTGGTAGTTATATTGATGTATAAATTTGAAAAGACTTAGACTGTAGGAATCATAATATATAAAATGCCAGGCATTTAAATAAGCACCCCTTTTTACATCTAAACGAGTCTCTAGGGGGAAAACCAACAACTCCCGAGCAGAACACGGGGTCAGGCACTGTACTAGGCATTTCCATTAAAATCGC
Source organism: Heterocephalus glaber (assembly GCF_053883595.1). Classification (NCBI taxonomy): domain Eukaryota; kingdom Metazoa; phylum Chordata; class Mammalia; order Rodentia; family Bathyergidae; genus Heterocephalus; species Heterocephalus glaber. The sequence continues at coordinate 16,784,920 of NW_028258357.1, read as the reverse complement.
TTCCCTCGGGCCTCACGGCACCTGGGAGAGAAGCGGCAGCATCATATGATGAACACAAAGAACATTAATTTTGGAAATCAGAACTGGATTCATATCCTGACTTTGTCACCACTCTGACAAATTCCTTAAATTCCTAAAATCTAAATGGAGATAATTACTAGCCATCTGAGGGTGAAATTGTAAGATAAAATCAGCTATGAATGGGCTAATTTGTTTTCTAAAATCATCTTATACAAGTATGTGTGTGTCCCCTTTCCATCTGACCCTAGTTGTGCACTTTCCACTAACCTTCTTCGTATGTTCAGTAGGAACCCCAGATACTTCTGTAACCCGTTTTCAAAGCCATGTTCCCATTTCTGCCTTGAGCGGTTGATTTCCTCTGGACCCTTAACAGAGAACATCACACTTATCCATGTTAAATTGCATCTTCTTGGTGTCAGCTTTGCCTCTCAGCCTGTTGAGGGAATTTTGAATTTTGCATTGATCTATTAGTGTATTAAATATCCTTCATAGTTTTCTGTCATTGAAAAATCTGATGTGTTCCTCTATGTCTCTTTGATGCTATTAATAAAAATATTGAATAGGGCAGAATCCAGGGACAGAGGGCTGTGGCGTTCAATCAGTGGTCCCCCTACAGGTTGTGCCAGCCAAGTCTCTTGGGTATAGACATACAACCAGCTGTGAATCAGCTTGATTTTGCGCTCACAGACCCCACCACCTTATAGGTAATGAAAGACTTCATCAAGTGCTTCATTGGAATCAAAGACACCATATCTCCGGTATTCTCCTGGTCTGTCAACCTTATACTAATAACCTTGTCAAAAAAAAAAGGAAATTAATATAGTTTGGCAAAAACCTATTTTCAGTGAGACCGCTAAAGTTTGAAGAGCGGCTAGTGGCACAGGAGCTGTTGCCAGGGAAAAGACGCCCTGGCGGGTTGTGGGTTATGCTGATGAGCTGACCGAGTTCCAGGGTGGGCTCAGGTCTTCAGCTTGAGCAGCTGAGCATCACTGAAACACTGGATGAATTTACAGTTTTCTTGAGACTCATTTCAGCCACTGTGCTAAGTGATTTACATAATCCTGATGATAAGAAATAAGTACTATTTTGAACATCATTATTTTGAATGTTTCTATATGATGCTTAGAGAAGGTTAAATAATTGACCAAAAGTTATGGATACTGAGCAGCAGAGCCAAAACTCGCACCCAAGTCGCCCTGTCACCAAGCCCTGCTCTTAATCATTACATTGCCTGAGCAGATTCTGTACCTCAGGGGTGTCATCTAACTTAATTGAGAAAAACACAGCATATCAACATTTCCAGTCTGTTAATGTATGATAGGGGGGATTCACTAACAGGGACCAAATGCCATTCCACCAGCCTCATCCTAAACACGTCTGTTCCTGGTGTCTGAGTAACCAAAAAATGCATTCGCTGAGTGCTGCTTCATGGCGCAGATGGCATGGTGGGGAAGGCAATTTTGAGGGATGTTTGGCTGGGATCGATACAAGCACTGATGAAGTAGCTCCTGCCCTAAGGCAGAGAGTCCCTCCTGAGTGGCCAGGGACTCACTTACTTCAGCTTCAGCCTTTCTTTGCTGAGGTCACCACCAAGGCTAGGTGTTCCAGTTCTCTTTTACCCATTGTTTTGTTGCTTGACCTTTCCCTCCACCCTCACCCAACCCACTACACACCTAATACTTTCTTTGTTTAGATGGGTTTTAGTATCACTGATTAAGCCTTAGTGAGATATCCAGTGTATTCTCTTGGTTCTTTCAGCACCAGGAAGTCATTGTGACTCCATTCACTCTGTTAGTGTGATTCATTTAGAGCTTGGAATGGGACCTTATTCTGGTTCTCCAAGGTCATTGGCTTATCATCACCTGTTAGCTCTACGGAAAGAACCCAAGTTGGCTCCCAGGGATCACTACATTCTTTTCAAACATTCACAAGCCATTTGTTGTAAGTACTCAGCATTAGCATTTTTACCAATATGTCATGGCTAGGCAGAGAAAGCCCATCAAAAACCGTACCCACATATGGGAAGTACCCACATACGGGAAGTCAGTGCTGATTTATTGTGCACACATAACAAAGACTATGCTATTCATACACCAGCCTGTAGCTAAATAGCACAGGCTTCTGGAGCAAACCTGCCCTGTGGGTCACCTTTTCCTGGAGGTGTCCTGGACATCCTGCAGTTCATGTTGTCCAGCTGATAAATGGTACAGAGAATAGAGGTGTAGATAAACAGAGGTCTGTTTGGAGCATCCTGCATTATAATTATAGCCTGCAGGAATGGCCTTATTCAGACTATACCCTCTAAATACTGGTTGCATTGTCCCAGCATTCTTTTTTTGTAAACACCTTTATTTCATTTACAGATCACCCATTTCTTTAACTGTGCAGTTCTTTAATTTTTAGTAAACTTACAGAGGGGTCCCAACTATTGGCATGGTCCAGTTTTAGAACATTTTTTTCATACCAAAATTTCCTCATTCCATTGCAGTCCATTCCCCTTCCCCTTCCCACCCTGTGCAACTATTGATCTGCTTTCTCTATATACATTTTTTTATTTTCTAGAAATATCACATTAATGAAATCACATACCATGTACTCTTATATGTCTGGCTTCTTTCACTTCACATGATGTTTTTGAGGCCCATCCATGCCATAACATGTACCTGTAGCTCACTCCTTTTTCTTTGTTTGTTTTATCCTGTACTGGAAATTAAACTCAGGACCTTGCATTTGCCAGACAGGTCCAGCGCCACTGAGCTACATCCCTGGCATGCCCACTCCTTTTTATTACTGGGCAGTATTCCATTGCGTGAATATAACGTGTTTTACCTCTCCATTCAATTGGTGTGGCATTTAGATTGTCTGAATAATGCTTGTATGAATAATGCTATTTAAATATCAATGTACAAATCTTTATGTGGACATATGTTTTCTTTTCTCTTGGGTTATTAAGTAGGAGTTAACTTTCTGGGTTGTATTTTAAGAAATGGAGTCATATTTTCAAAAGTGGCTGTATCATTTTGTATTCCTACTAGCAATATGAGGGCTCTAGTTCCTTCACATCTTTACCACCACTTAGTAGTATCTGCTTTTTAATTTTATTCATCCTAATGGCTATGTAGTGATTCCAGCTTCCTTCCACTATATGACTCTCCAGAAGATAAGGAAGGGGATCATGGTGGAGAGGAGGTGGTGATGACTCAGTGGAAGAGATTGTAAGGAATTCCTCAGTGTCATCATGCTGCTCTTTCTCACCTTGAACCTGCCCTTGGGACTAACATCTACCCTCCTTACAAATACATTTTTAAAACCCTTACCATCCTTTTTCCTAACACATGCAGGCTGAAAAAATGGTGAGCACCAAATTCTAAAATGCACTACTATAGGTAAGCGAAGTAAAATACATGGATGCATTTTTTAAAACTTTAATTTTAGCTAGTTTCAGATAGATTTTTATCTCCTCCCACATCAGATTCTGTCAGAGCTGCTAACAAAAAACAGAATTGACTGGATTGAATTCATGGCCTCTTTTGCTATTCTGTCCTCTCATGGAGGGTGTTAGATGCCAGTAAAGAAGCTAAACAGCAAGAAAAGAGGCAACAAGAAAGAGAGCAGAAAAGACCATTTATAACCCATAAAAGTGAATAACCAGACCCTTGACTTACCTCACATTGTCTTTTGAGATTCAGTCTGTCTTAAAGCTTCTCTTTAAAGATATGTGTATATTCACAAATTTTGCATATTTTAGTGTATTTTATACTTATGGACTTCTGTTGACAATGAGTTTTAATAACCATAATTTCATTTACAATGCTGAGGTCATCAGTTGTGCAATATAATTGATCATAAATTTTATGATCTCTGGATTTGAAAGAAAATAAGAAGGGAATGCCTTCAATGGCTATAAAAATACTGTGTGGATAACAAAATATAAGCAAAACAGTTGTCTCTCTGCTTCTTAAGATGCAGAGCATTTTTATGTATTAATAAAATTGTAGACAGATTTGCAGTTTTGAAATGCTGTTAGCACATCGTTGTGTCTCCAAGAATAACTTCAGATGTGGGATAGTTCACATATTTTCCATTTTCTCTTGTAACCAATTTCTCCTTCAGTAATACCAATGACTGGGTTATTGAGCAATGCAAATCAAATTTCTCCTATGAAAACCTAACTTGCAGCAAGCTGTACTTAAAAGTGACTTACAAGGAAACTAGAGACTGATTGGTTGGTTTGTTCTGGCTTTTTTAAAATCTTCTAGAGCAATGGTTATGTGAAAATATAATCAGAAAATTAGTACCTTCATCAAGAGGTGATTCAGAGAGCTTTGCAAGTAAACCTAAGATCCTCATTGATTACAAAAGAAGGCTTTGTACCTCCAGAACCCTCAAATTCTCAGAGGCAGTTATACCATTAAGGTCTCTCTTCCGATGCAGAGATTATCTTATTTCCTCATAATTAGTATTTTCTGTGTATTGAGACAGACTGTATTCAAAAACACACACTCTCCCTTCCTCACTCTTTCTCACTATCCTTTGCTTTCTCTGGAGCTATATAATTTGGAAACCTATTTTCCTTCCCATAGTTTCATATAGTTTTGTTTTGTTGGCATGTCATATAAGCTATTATGCTGAAGACTTAGAGGCAAATACTTTGAATAACAGAAGGAAAAGAGAGTTTGGAATATCTAATCAAAAGGATATTTTTAGATAAAGGAGTGAAAGTAAAGAGCAGTTCAAAGTTGTGAGAGGTAAGAAAATTTTACACCACCTATGGTAAGATTGTGCATAGAAATTAAATTGCCTAATCTCAGAAGGGGTAGCCATTTGTTGAGTAGAAAGGGAAAGAAACAAGACATGGGTGATCTCCTTCTCTCTTGCTTTCCAGAGATGTCCCATTGGCTTCACCAGTCCACCTTGAGAGGGATTAGAGTGGAGCTCTTGGAAATGCACCTTGGCAGTGAACTCGGGTGCTAGATTCTGTGAGGGACCCTAGGATGTGAGGATACTGCATCTAACTTCCAAGAGCTTATAGTCTGATTGGTCAAGTAAGACACACACACCTAAAAAGGGCTAGGTGTATATTCAGAATATATCCGCTGTCAAGAGCATCCAGCTGACTCTAGGGAGATTCAGAGACAGAGGTAAATGCAATCCATGGTAAGAGAGGAGGGCTTTAGGTAGATCTTGATTTCATCCTTGCAAGATTACAATGAAAAGGGGGCCAAGGGCATTCTAGAATATAAGAAGTCTATAGATGGGGGAAGGAGATAATACAAGAGAGAGCTGGAGATGTGAAAGGCATAGATTCTTGTCTAAAATCTCCCCAGGGAGATCAATAATAGCAGATGTAAGCAACAAAGATGATATACAAAATACTGCTAGCAGGGTTATTCAAGGACAGGAAAAGAAAGTTTTAAGTTTAAGGAGAAATAATAGCACTGATTTAAAATTTCTAGGGAAGCTTCCTTGTCATTTTCATTCAATCCTCAGGAGTCTTTTTTATGCTAGAAAAGCTGTGTAGACATAAATATTTAGGTAGATGGTGATGCATGGCTGGATAAGAAGGAGAGAGAGAAAGGTCTATATGTATACACACATATACTTTATATTTTTTAATTATACGTTTTTATTATATTTTTCTACCTCAATATTGAGAGTCATAAATGACTACGTATTTTTTCTTCTTTGTGGCTCATAAATTGCATAACATGGTGATTATGTGTGAAAGACAACCAGTAAAGTTTTGTGGAGTAAAATTTTTGGTCCCTTTAAATTATAATTCCAATATGTAAAAGATTACTGAGCTAGAACAAGAGTCAGGGAAAGAACCAAATGTTCTGACTTTCTGCTTCTGAGGTCCTTCTATCCCCATATCATTCCAGCTATGGATTACTGCAGCCCAAGACATAACAGAAAAAATGTCACAGTCAAAAATTGGTTGCATATTCAAATGAGAATCCCTGGGATTGTGGAAGCTAAGATAGGGTGGTCCACAAGCACCTAGCTCTGGTGCTCTCAGATGGAAATTATTAAAATTACTACCAGGAGGAGGGACATTTTCACATTTAACTGCAATTTTAGGTATTCATATGAGAATAAAGCAGGTAAGCTTCCACCTGAACTTTCATTGTCAGAGCACCAGAACTCCTCTGAACACTTGTACTTCTCTTGGAAGAGGCCACGCTGGAGCCACATGACTTCCATGGATTTGCATGAGAGCTGCTCTCTTTCACTGGCAAACATGGAGAAAGGAAAGGCGGCATAATCTCTGTGAAAGTGGAAGAAGGTTGCAAGTGCAGGATGAAATTCTTTCCTCCCCCTCTCTAAGTAGAAATAAAAGGATGTGGCCCCATAGCTACGATGACTAAAATCACTGGTGTGCTCAGCATTGCTGCATGTGTAATCTCTGGAGAATTTCAGTTACGTGTACTATTTCACCACTGTCAGCTAAATCTGAACTCCAAAATTTAACAAATGCAAAATGTGACACTGAGGAACATTATGTGGATTTGTGATTTTCCCAGAGGACCTGGTCCAGCTGGCAATAAGTGGATTGAGATTTCATGCAGAACATGGAGACAGGCTGTCGCTCCATGACTTCTTGTGAATCGCATGCATTCTTACAATTATTCTTTAGTGTTTTTCATGTTGTGTCCACTCAAAATGACAATGAAAATGGAAACGATGGGATAATAGGATTTTTTTTAAAGAATGAGGAACATTCAATATCCAGAAAAGAAGCACAAACTATATTTCCAACAATAAGGGAAATAATGGTCAAAAATTTATGAAATACTTCTCTGAAGCAATCTTACATGGAACTGCTTACAATGTCTGCTCAGAGTTGTATATATAGAAAAATTCTTTGGCTTTAATATTAAGTGAAAAGAATCAAGGTGAAAATTGTACTTATCATATGATCACCACAAAACTTAATTATGGGAGGAAAAGTGAAAAGGAAATACCTAAATGTTAATAGCCTATGGATGTCTTATTCTCATGTTTTTCTGTATTTTGTAAAGTATTTACAATGGGAAAACAGTATTCCTATTGTAATCAAAACAAGGTTTTATTTTTAACATAGGACTTAAAACATGCTACATTTACATCATATTAAATTTAAAAAGAAAAACCTTAGTACACTGACTTACAGCTTTGCTGTGACAGATATTCTGATGTGAGCTATTTGGTGCAAGGGTATTGTCATGATACTGTTTAACAGAGTCCTACAGCTAAGCCCAGACACATAAATGACACTGACATAATATTATAGCTTTGTCACTCAACACAGATATTCTCCTGCCCAAATTCTCAATGAGGTTTCTGCCATTGTCCTGTTTAATCAATAACTGGAGAAAAATCCTGGAGGCTCTGTGTTGTTTCAACAACAATCCTTGCCTTTGACCCATGTTTCTCCTCTAATACATAAAGTGAAAGCCATTTTTTAAAATACAGTAACTTTTATTTTTTGTCTGCTGAAACTCTGCAGTTGGAACCACCTTCTATTCTCATGTATATTTTTTCTTAATTAATGGTTTAGCAATAGAGCTGTTTGTCTCATGTCTCTCCACTATTGTAAGCTCTGTCAAGTTTCCCCTTTGAATCTTCCAAATAATTTGTGGCAGAAACTCCATAGTGTTTTTTGAGTTGAACTGAATTGTCTCAATATCTTCTTCTTTTTTTGTTTTTTTTTTTGATACCGGGGATTGAACTTGGGACCTTGCGCTTGTGAGGCAGGTGGCGGCACCACTGAACTAAATCCCAGGCCCTCAATATCTTTAAAAAGCTAAATGCCCAGTGTATTACCATTACTTCATCATTTACTCCCATTAGTTTTCTTGTGAGCACAATTAACTCTCACCCAAACAGAAATGACAGCAAATTCTTTTCTAACACAGTAACCATTGGTCAGGGTGGGGGGTTGTTTTTTGAAAATTAATGATTCATAGGTCTTTGGTCATGGTGTGTGGGACAGTGGGGTTCCACTAAAGATGATCAGAGGTTGAGCTGTTCCTATTCAAGGTAAACCTGATTGCTTTTGGACTTGACTTTTCCAAAGTGACTGTCTTTCTTTGGAATATTCTTTTACTGTCTCGACAGTTGGAGTTCTTATTGTTGATTTTGGAGTTTTGAAGCCACACATCACCATCTCTCCCATGCTGATATTAGCCAACTTGGATCCAACCTTTGGTGATGAAGGTTTCCTGTCCTTGATCTATATATGTCTTTTCACAGGAAATTCTGTGTGATACGTGTTCTTTTTTGCCTGGATTTTTAGCAATCCTAAAAAACCTTGTCCAAAACTGAATTATTTTAATGTTTTCACATGTTTGAGACCCAATATAAATGTTTTAAACACAGTAACTTAAGAAGCACCATCATAAGAAGAAAGATAATGCAATAACCAATAGTGTAGCTAAGATCAAAAGGTGTAGAAGTTAATAGGAAAGAGAGCATGGTGAATGGCAAAGAGCAAATGCCAGCCACAATGCCAGTTAGCAGTGTGAATAACAGGAGTTACTCAGTACTTCTGAGTCACATATTTTGCATCTCTAAAATGGAAATTATGATTTTTTAAGGATTAAACAAATTCTACACATACATAAGCATTTGGCGCAGTTTCCAGCACAACCCTAATATGGAACTAAAACAGCAAATTTTCAATAAATGATAGTTATCACCTTCTATGATATGTTGTCATTTCTAAAAAATAAATAGTTACTCATGTGTTCTTGACATAAGGCATCATTCTGTGTTCATTTGCTGTTTGTTTATCTACCCACCCTCTTCCTGGTGGTTCTATGGAAGAGGCGACACCAGAGCTCCAGTAGAGGGAGCACCTCAGTTTATCTCCTATTAGCGATTAAACAGTGTGGGTGGCACAATAGCATATACATTCTTTTGAAGTAGGTCTAGTATCAAACCAGTAGCTAGAAATCAAACACATCCCTACCAGGATAAGTTACTCCAGTGAGAGATTTTCCGAAGTCCAATCTCTTCGTGCCAATCATCAGCTTACTTGTTTGACATGATTAACTGTATGAAAATGACCAGTTCCTATTCTTTTGGGTCAAGATTTCTCTGCATCCTTCAGAGTGCTTTAGCTGGAACAAGCACGTATGCAGGGAGGGCTATACTGTCGCCTGTGCCTCTCAGCTTGTCTCTTCATCTTCCCAGCAACACTGGAGACCGGCCTCCATGGTTCCTTGGGTTATAGCTGAGAAAACTGTGATCAGAGGAACCCGATCACTGGCCCAGAATTGAGCTTGGGAAAGTAAACCGAAAGCAGTAGGGCAGTCACACAAGCTCAGTTTTACCAAAATTACTTGTCATTTAGTGTCAGGTGTCAAAATAGTTTTGATTGTTTTTATTACCTACAAAAATCTTTCTTAGCATGATTTGGAGGCTCAAGGTAGCATCATCAGCATCAGGTCCAGTTACCTCCAGGGACAAAGGCTGTGGGGATTTTATGGGAGGGGTTTATATCCAGTGGAAGCCTTTGATAAAGGAATTGAGAATGAAAGAAAACACAGTGTATAAACTTGCAAAATACCTTTGAAAAGGTTAATGTTGTATTTTTGTGAGATAGGGGAATTCTTTGATCTTGATACTTAAAAAAAAGAAACAATGCGAGAATATAAGGGCATTTCCTTAGATCGTACAAATAATGCTGCCTGCAAGTAATCAGCACTGGGACCCCTCTTACTTAGCATATTTACAAATCACCTAGAAGAGGAGGAGTACATGTTGAAATTTCCAGATCTGTAAAATAAAACCTCTAAGCTCTTCCAGGCAGCCAAATGCCACACTGGTTAATATAAATGCAGAAAGACAATGCAGGGCAACTTGAGTGGGCAGAAGGATGGCAGATGGGCTTCTCTGTGGAGGACTGCAAGACAGGGAGTTTAGGGAGAAATTCAAACCATGAGTCAAGGGTATTGAACTATCAGTGGTAGCAAAATGAAGAGATTTTACAGTCATGTGTACGTCTGGTGCCAGTTGTTATTCTGCCGCAGCTAAAACATCAGCCAGAAATCAGGTGCACTTGGAACATTTTAAAAGGGGCATTAACAGCAGAAAATGGTATCCTGCTCAAACACAAAACCATGGTTTACTTCAACTGACTATTGTAAGCTGTTTTGGTGTTTTTTCAACAAACCTTAAGCAGTCATAGTAAGGTGGAAGGAAGTCACCCTAAAATGGTCTGTGGGAAAGAGGAGCTGCTGTATGAAAACAAATTTACCAAGATTAGGATGCATCGGCCTGGGAAGAGGAAGGTTTGCAAAATCTCAGGGCTGTGCTGCATGTAGACATTTGCCTTGGTTAACATTTACCATCACCATCCACAGGTATAGGTAGGGGAGAAGATGGACATAAAAGGAATAGGCCACAGTGCTATTTAAAATCGAACTCAGGTTAGGCAGAAAGTCCACTAGGCTGACAGAGATCAGGAAAACCCAGATAGCACAAGATCTGTGTCTAAGAAATGCCTTCTCCTCAGCCTTAAAACTTGAAAAGAGAAGGGGAAATCACATGGGTAACTACTTTGGAAACCAGTTTCACAATAAGATTTGATATATCCTAGGATACATGGGCGGGGAAGGAAGGAGATAAAGTTCTTAGAGTGATTCGTAACAGATTGTTTTAAGAAGTGTAATACTGGGTATGTCCCTAGAACTTCACACTGTACACCTTTGAGCAAAACTAGCTTTGGAATCCAGCAAACCCAATTCAGATCTTCGGATCACCACATACTGGCTCTTAGGGTTAGGCGACCACTCTGAACCTCAGGTTCCTCATCTGTAAAGCAGCCCTTCCAGATGGAGATCCCAGAAAGATTGAAAGGGATGGGGGTTGAGGGTCTCAGCAGCTCTTAGCTCCCCTTGATATCTGCTCCTTAGCCTTCTGCAGCACCTCAGAATACCTCAGAATAGGTCTGACGCTGGGCAGCCAGTCAGGAGAACCCACTCTGCTTTCTCTGCCTCCCACAGACTTCCAGGCTGCTCCTCTTTGTCCCCCTGACTTCACACCCCGTCTCTTGTGGGCAGAGCTAATTTGCACTTATGTTTTAGAACATATAAAATTTTTTCTCAAATAAAATAGTTAACCCAAATACATGTTGTTTCAGGTTTTAAAAATCAGTTTGATTGGCCACAGGAAACGCATTTTGGCATCTCTGGGAGACAGGCTGCACGACGACCCACCCCAGAAGCCCCCTCGCTCCATCACCCTCAGGGTAAGTGCCTTGTTCGGTCACTCGCTCGCGTCCTGTGCTTCTCTGTCCTTACCCTCAAAAGTCATTTTGTGCAATAAAACGACTGAAGCAGTGGATCAGGAAGACAAGCTGTCTTCCGCATAGCTTTCCTGATCGGTATAAACAGCAATCTTTCTTTTGACATACTTTCCGAAACCAGGTTTGTTTTTCTCAGTTAGTTTAATCCATATTTTGGAGATTTAGAAATACATCTGTAATGAGTCAGTCTGACAGACCACCACCTCACTGCCTGGCCCACACTCCCCGTTAACACGGAGAGACGGGAAATGAGATTCCTGTCAGACTCCTCAAACCCACAGAGAGGAAATCGAGCAAGGCCCACAGTTAAGTAAAGATCAATTTAAAATTAACCCCGGGGTCTTCTGTTTTTCCAGAAGTAAAAACTGACCATATTTACCCACTTCAGAAATTAAGAATAGAGAATCTCAAACTTCATGTAATAAGCTATATTAATTTCTTTCAGCTATACTTTAGAATTATGGGTTAGGAAAACCAGAGAGAAACTTGGGAAGGGAAAGGGAAAGGGAAAGGAAGGTGAGGAGGGAGAGGCAAAGAGAAAGAGAAAATGAGAGAGGCGCTTCCCAGGCAAAATAGCAATGGCAGGAAGTCGAAGCCAGTCCCTGGTTGTCATGACCCCTACAAGAGCTTTTCTAAAATTCATCAAAAGGCTGGCATCGCCCTGGCAAGTGGTTGAGTCCTGCTCTGGCTGGCTTCAGACTCCCTTCCAGTGAGCTCCAGGAAAGGCAGCACTAGCGTCTGATGAGCCCAGCCCAACCTTAGACACAACACCACCCGGGCCAAGGCCTCCTTCAGGGAAGTCAGCAGACCCCAGTCCCAGCAAGACGGCCCAGTTGGCAGAGCAAGAGCTGTGATGACACTGTGTCTGATTCGGCTTCAAGGAAAAGGAAACACAAAACCTTCCTGAGGTGAAAGCAAATTGGCTTCAGGAGGGAGCCCAGAGGGACATTGAGTACTGGGCAAACTGGGATATACTGGGCTACTTGAGGGCTTTGGGAGTGTGGACACAGAAATAGGGCTCACTTTCCCTCTCCAGAAAAGAAGCCTCCTGTAAACTGGGGGGAAATGAGGCTACAAAGCTACTGTCTGGCCTTCCTTTTGCTACACGGAAGAAGCTATTGACATTGTGAGTGTAATGGTGCTGAAATGACTCCAGAGTAATTTCCAGCTACTTGATCTCCCCGATTACCTTTCCCTCTGAGCCTCTCCTCTGACTCCCCTGAAGAGACCAAGGGGAAGGAAAACTGATCAAAGACAGAGGTGCCCGAGCAAATATGTAGGACCTAAGTCTGTCAGTAAGGTCCAGGACAGTCTGGGGAGAATCGGCCTAGAGCATCAGCAAGGTCTCGGTCCTCTTCTTATGTGCAGACACTGGAGCTCAGCTAGCAGCAGCCCTTATCTTATTTCTGGCTCATCTCCAACTCGAGTTGTCGTTGCCATTGAAGAGCATCCTCTGTCATTATATGCATTGCTCTACAGTCTGTATGTCCTGTGGCATGCTGTGTTGCCATACTGTGTCCTCTTCCTGGCCCTATTGTCAGACCACTCTTTGGTGGAGGATCAAGACCCCTTGGGTCCCATGTTGGCTTCTCATCCTGGCATCTGCCACGGTGAGGGCACACTGTTCCTAGCCCCTTCCCATGTAAACACACGTGCTAGTGTCCAGGATGTGCAACAGAGGCGTGCCTCGCTCCTGAGATCTGGTTTAAGAAAACAGAGCCTGATTCTTGAGCCTTAAACTTTGTGACCTGAAATGCTTGGTGGGGAAAAGTATTGACTTGATTGAACCATTCCTAAAGTAAATGGTAGCATGTTATCCATTCCTGGGCATTTGATTCCAAAACAACTCCCCAGCTCCACAGTTTGTCTTGTTAGTATTTCGCAATTTTGAAACCAAAGATTAGCCGCAAGAACATGGTATTTATTTCATGATGTATTTCCATTCAGGAACCCAGTGGTAATCACACTCCTCCTCAGTTGTCTCCATCACTTAGTCAAAGCACTTACACCACTGGTGGCTCCCTAGACGTTCCTCACATTATCATGCAGGGCGATGCAAGGAGGAGAAGAAATGAAAACTACTTTGATGATATTCCCCGATCAAAACTGGAGAGGCAGATGGCCCAGGTAAGGTGTTCAAAGCCTCTGTGATATGTTTACCTTTCACCTTTATCAGGTCATGCATTTGTATACTAAAGGGTAGCTTACAGCCGATGCTTATTGTCCACACCTAACTTGAATTTTACCATTTTACTCTGAAGTGTCTTTCCTTGCCTGCTCTCTCATTGAACCAGCCTGGATGAGACCTTTTTTGGAGAGGAATGTATATACCTACCATTTTTATCCATCCTGACAGAGGAAGCCGTGTCCGATTCATTGCCCCTCAAAATCTTAGCACTAAAGGAGCTAATGCTGTGTCTGAATCAAGTCATAATGAACACGAAACCTAGTTTTTATAATGTAAATAGGTTGGATAACAGGGTAGAAGTTGGGGACAAAGGATAAACTCTATATAATGTTGTTAAATTCCTCCCAAGCTTACATATTTACCTGGAGTTCTACTCCTGGGATTCCCATGTTGTCACCTTGAATAGTCGAAAATGATCAGGTTGCCTGACACAGACTGAGAAAAGAGATCGCCAAGTGAGGCCCTTCCGACTTGGTGTTAATGTCCATTCTCGCCTGTCCTAAGGCTTGGAAAATTGGTCAACCATAGGCAGACAGAGGTCCTGTTCTTGCGGTACCTTCAAACGGGCATCTAGCTCTGCAGCTTGGTCCTGGGAGTCAGGGATGGATGCATTGACAACTCTCAGCAGAATCAACTCTTTCCATCCTCCCTCCAGGTTCAAATTGATCTCCTGAGTCATCCCTCTCCCTCCCACACCTAAAATGAGAATCTCGAGGTGAAAATTCGACTGTAATGGCTTAGCCTTCGTTGTTAAATATTTTTCTCAACTGTTTGGTGAGATTTTTTTTTTAAAACCCTTCAGTAAACATTCTGTGCTGCAGCTCACAAAAGAAAAATTGAAGCACATTCTGGAAAGTATGGCTCGTCTGCCTGCAGGTACCTTGGACAGAAAGGACCTGGGATATCACCCCTTCTTTGCACTTTCAGTACTGAATTGTTCTCAAGAAGTGGCGGTGTTGAGATTATGGATACTCTTTTATTGAAGGGAGACAGACAGTGTGGGAGAGACAAAAGAAGAGTAATTTCCCCCGTCTCTGTTGTTAGGTATTGTAATTTTATTTGTTTTCACTGAAGTTCGGTTAAACGAGGAGTATAAAAGCTTTCCCCCACCTGAGCTATTCCTTCATTTCCTTATATTTGTTAAAATTTGTGGATCGCGAATGTGGTTTGTTTCTCTAATGACAGCGTTTCAGAGACATGGTTTGTTTTAGCCTTCAACCGTTGGTCATTATGTATTCATTCAAACAGGGTCTTTTCTGAATCCTCTCTTCTCTGGGGAGGGCAAAATAGTTCTTTAATGAGCATTCACATTCATTGACTGTCAGCTCCAGGGATAGAATTATCTGTCTCAGTTGTTCCTATAATTTATGAAATTTTTCCACAAAGGGCAGATTTTCTTTTCCAAAATGGAATTAATTATTCTTCTGCCTGTGTTCGAACACTCAAAGTAATCTAACAAGATCCCTCCTGACCGTCCTCTGAGATTCCCAGGCAGGGACAGGAATACTTTTTGAATCCTTTTCCTGACACTCCAGTCAGAAGTGCATCCCTTTTATGAATTATCTTGCCTTGAGAAAATTAAATGAACTTTTATCTAGCCAGGTGAGAAAGCCCAAAAGCAGAGAGGAGAGAGATAAGCAGGTTGCTGGGCTGTGCTGAACTGCAGAACTGTTGTGTGAGTGTGCGTAGTTACCTTTTGATTCCACTAACAACGATGGAGTGACTGATAGAGACATAGTCTCCGTCTGCAAGCAGGAGCTTTTTAGCACCTTTCCAAAATGCTGCCGCTCAATACAACATTTTAGCTGCAGAGAAAATAGGAGGTGGAACGACAGGAATCTGATCAATAAGCAAAAGGGATTCTGGGATTGCAGCTCTTTCAGTTGTATTAATTGCAGCTTTAATTTGTTTTGAGAATGTTTCCTCACTTGGCAAGGCCAAAAATCTTGGAGAAATTAATGCCTACCTCTTTAAAACAGTGCCATTTCAAAGATTTAACCTGTCAAAATATGAAATACTGGGCCATTTTGTTGTTGAACAGTTCAATTATGTGACTTTTCCACTACTTAGCTTCCCAATTGATTTTTTTATTGTTCTTTTTCATTGTTTGTTATGATAATTTTTGAAATCCTTTTGCTTTTTTAACAATACAGACTACTTTATACCATATTCTTCCCTGAAGTTATGCATTAAGCTAATAAATTTGGGTCTTCCTAAAGACTTGAATTAGCAATTAAAATTCCTGTAAGGAGGCAGCTCATTATATACCTCCTTCCAACCAGGAGATCGATTCCTGTGGCTCTTTCCCAAGCGCTTCTCCCAGAGGTTTGCTCAACTTGGTTAACGCTTGCCTAAACGGGGCTGTTTCCACTAAAACACAGAAATAAATTCACCTTCAGGCTTTCTTTCTTACCTGGTGAAGGAAAGGAGAAAGCAGTTGAGAGAAAATCATCAGAACAGATTCATGTTCTTAGAACCCCTCCACTTCTTCCTGTTCGGCTGAGCTCCACTGGGGTAATTTGGAATTCTAGCCCTAGCCCACAGACCTCAAATTCTGGTGGCTGCAATAATCCATAGGAGTTTTGTCTTTCATAAGGTCTGCTCAACAGATAGATGTCTGTGAAGGTGTTTTGCTTACATGAAAAAGCCAGTGATTCAAGTTAAATTGAGATCAATTTAATGTCGGTTCCACCTACTAAATTTGCTTGTTATCAAATATTCAAAATGTAACACTGAAGTGGTGCTTAATTATTTGCTTTCAATTTGAACCACTATTAAAAACGGGGGGCCTTAGAATACAGGAGATTGCAAATATTGCAGCTATTGTTTGCTTTTATTCTGACATAAGCAATATTCTGGCATCTAATTGTCTCAAATGAATATGTGAGAAACAAAACTGAGTTCAGCACTAATAGCATTTTTAAACCACTGACTGTAATGATGTAAACACATCTAAACAATGAATTTCCTACCATGCTGAAAACATTGCTTCTCTGGCCTATAATTCTAAATTGGACTCATTAGTCCAAAAGTTCTGAAATGCTTCCCCATTTCCCTACCCTAATAAATAAATGTTGCATTTATATTTATATAATTATAGCTTAATATGCATAGTGCTTTTAAATTTCCAAAGTATCTCGACATCCATTTATCTCATTTCAGCACAAGGTGTCCTCACTGTTGATATGCAGATAGCACCTGGCAGGTCAGTGCTTAGTTCTGAGTTCTGTGAAAATGAGAGAGCAAATGTAAACATGCAAAATATACCAGAAGGTGGAAATATTTCCATGATTTGGAGCCTAATTGCAATCCTTAAAAGTTTTCTTACGTATTATTTAGGAGAAGTCAAAGTACTCTGAAAAGGAATAAAGGAGAGTAATGGAATTTAAAAGGTTCAAGGGCTACATTCTACAGATTTATGAAAAAAGGAAAAAGTATTCTCAAATGCTGAACTTATTACCATTTACAGGAAGCTTTTGTTTATAGAAATACATATGGAAAAATGAAATAGAATATATATTTTTGTGAAATAAAAGACTCCTCAACAGTTAGAGAAATATATATCCTTGCATTAACTACAGCTTGAAAATTCATGAGGAATATCCATAATGTAAATGTTCTCTCATTGAAATGAAAACAAGCAAACAAACAGAAAAGAAACACAATATTGCCTGGAGCAATAATATGTTAGGCACACTAGAAGCTTTTAAATTGCTTCTAAATCATTAGAAAGCTAATTCAGTTGAAAGTCTAATATTCCTTGACCTAACAGTATTACTTAGTAAGTATGACTAGATCAATTACTTCCTTATTTGAAAGCACTTTACATATATTATTTCTACAAATGCTTATTCTTTTGATATTATTCAAGAGAGGTAGAAACTGAGCCATAGGGGGGGAAGCCCTGGTGGCCTGGTCCCTGCCTGGGATTCCACATGTGGTATCTATCGTATTTAATCCTCAGTGTAACTGCTGCTGTCACATGAGGAAGCCAAGGGTGAGTGCTTTGCCTCATAGTTGCTAGAACTCAAGCCCCTAGTTTTTCTATATATCCTTGTTCTTCTGTAGCCCTGATGCCCCGAGGGCTGCCTCTGTATTCAAATGATATAAAATACAACAATTCAACAAAAACTCATTTCCTATGTGCTGTCGTAGGTTGTAACCATGAAACCCTTTGCATGTAAAACCACAGCGGCTATTTGTTAATACTTCTAGCAGAGACCCTGCCCATCTTGGCACTACTCTATCCTCCCGTTTGGTGAGAAGCTTTGTGTGTAGGTGTAGGCTTTGCTGTGTACACAGAGAAGTTCTTGCCTATGGTGTCTCTCCAGATAATGGAAGCTGTTTCTTTAATGGCTTCTGTGGGCGACTTCTGGGCTAGTTTCTTACTGATGATGTGGCCTAAGCCAAGTTCTATAATGCCTCTGAACGTTGGTTTCCTTAACTTTAAAATATAGACAGCACCTGCTTCACGAGTTTGTGTGTATCACATAATGTATGTGAAAGCACATTCTAAACTGTAAAACACAGGATCGATGGATGGATGGATGGATGGATGGATGGATGGATGGATGGATGGATGGAAAGATAACTATAAACTCAGATGCATCACCTGTCAGTCCCTAAATAAAATGTCCTTGATTCATTGTAAGGCAAGTTCATGTCAAAGGCAAGTGCTCAGGAGATGGTACCATTCTGTAAAGACCACCTTTATGTTCCAGCATTAGAATGTATAGTGAGAATGGAATTGGAATATTCCTCTTTATTATTTTAATTGCATAGACACAAAATCTGCAAAGGAGCATGTATCATGATGATGTAGAAGGATCTCCATAGAATGATCTAAAAGCCAGAATATCAGTTCCAGGAATAAAAGTATAAACAAGGGCTGGGGATTTAGTTCAGTGGTTCCACCGCCTGCCTCAAAAACACAGGGTCCTGAGTTCAATCCCCGGTACCAAAAAAAAAGTATAAACAAAGAATATCTTACAGTAACAACATGTTATTATTGTAATATGCTTATAAAACATTAAGTAACGAGAGCACTTTTTCCTTAAATGAAGTTTAGAAAATTTTTGAAATACATAGTACACAAAATTGTTAACTAGAGAAGTATGGGCATCCCACAAAATTATGAGGCCAACACTCAGCCCTCTCTGGGAAAGAACAAAGATCATTAAGTATTACTCTAAGTCTCCCAAGAGAGGCCTGTTTTTCCTAGAAACTCATCACTCTGGGATCATAGGAATTTATAGAATCAACCTTCAGAAAATAACACAACTATGTTGAAAGGAACAGCTTTCTACAAAGCCGTCTGTACCCCCCAAACTCAACAAGTTTTCTTCTATCAGATGTATCTTTTAATGTCCACGAGTTGATGGCAGGTTTTTCATTTAGATTTTCATCACATAGCCCCTATTTGGAAAGGCTCACTCTGTCCGTAATTTCAGATTTTTTTCCATGAAGGTCTAAAGAGCAATCCCTGTTGCTTAAGCACAGATAGATAATATATAACCAAAAAGGAAGGTTAAGTATAAACTCTGTAAGCTCTTCCATCAGGAGCTCCCGACTTGACAGCTTGTCAGCTCCACAAGCTGTCACCTCAGCTTCAGAGGTGCTTGAGATGCTCATGAAATCTGTACCCTGTTTCAAGCCGAGAACCCCAGCTCAACAGCCACCTACTACCAAAGGAATCACACCAAGCACAAGTGGAAACCAATGCTCTCCTACCTGGAATTAACGTCAGGCACCTCGTTGGTGATTGTGGCTGGTTAATTGCCTCTTCTCAAAATATATCCAGCTCTACCTCCGACAGCTTCAGGGTTAGAAGTCCAATATGAGTAGTGTCTTGTGTGACCTAGACATCAGTCCTAAGTAATCAGAAGAAATGGGAAAATCCCTCTGATTCTTTTTAGGTTTGGATACTCATCTTACAAGTCTGGATTCTTTCCTTTTCTGTCAAGCCCATCAAGGAGGCAAATGAGACAGCTGGCCTGTCCTGACAGACCCACGTCACACCCGAGCACTTCCAGTCACCTTGCCAGAGCAGCCCTGCTGTCCCACGCCCCTCCAGGTGCTGATGCTTAACCGAGGAGACTGTTGCCAATTAAAATCAGACCGCGGATTTTTTTTAAAAAATCAATAGAAAGATTCTATTTTCAACTGAACAAACGAGAAATATGACAATATATGAAAACTCTATTTTGGTGGAATTGACCTTGTGATTTTTAGTAGTGCCTTAGGCTTGCTGACATTGAGCGGCTTGTTCTCAAAGAAGGACATCAGGCTATTTTTCCACTCGTTAAATTTTTGGAATGTCCCTCATTATATTCAGTCCAGGTCTTGAGCCTATGGGTCAGAGCTCTGGCTGTTATAATCTGACCTTGCTGAATTCTAGAGGGTAGATGAACCCTCTTGTTCTCCCTCTTCCCTTTTTCCAGTGTTAAAAATTAAAAGGCAGATTTCTTTTTTTAATGTCTAGAGGAAACAGGACTGATTGTGCAGTCCTGTCTAGGTTCATTCTTTCAGTATGTGACAGAAGTAATGTATCAGTACAGACCCTTGAGGATGCCTGAGAGTAACAGGAAGCCACCCCAAGATGGCGTCAGCAGAAAGGGTCCGTACTTGAATCACTGCTACAAAACTCAGGTGGTCTTGCTTGGAGCCAGGTGCTCCCATGTTGCCTTGCTCTTGGCTTTCCATGTCTCAGCTTGGCATCCTTCTGCATTGGCTCTTTTCCCAAACAGGCTTTCTCTATATGTCAGGAGGTCCAGCCCAGTTCCTGTTAAGCTTGGACCTATAAGAAAAAAGAGCTTATCCTTCTAAGGGTCTCCCCAAAAAGCCCCGGTATTGAGTCCCATTGGTGCAGATCAGCCTGATTCACATACCTCATGCCCTGAAGTGTGTGTGTGTGTGTGTGTGTGTGTGATGTGGGGAGGGGCAGCCTCCCGTGGACTGGACAGTCAGGTTATTATTACCAGAAGAGAGACTACTTTGGGTTTTGGGGGGAGTTTTTTGGTACCAGGTATTGAACTCGGGTCCTTGAGCTTGCGCAGCAGGCGGCGAAACCACTGAGCTAAATCCCAGGCCCAAGAGAGACTGCTTTGTAAGCAGACAGAAATAGCAATAGTAGGCAGTTGAATAGACTCATGTCTTTCCAATTCTGACAATGTCTGGTCAAAAATTCCTATTTCACATGGGTATTGGTTTTATTTTTTATACTTAATTTGATGAGCTCTTTAGAATGCAGCTTTGAAGGAACGAGGTAGGGTTATACATCCACCTCACATTATTGTTGTGAGGCACAACTAAACAGTATTTGTCAAAGCATTTTAAAAATTCTAAAGCTGTATGTTTGGATCATTTTAGAAATTATTAATGTAATCTTGAGATAATTTCTAGTTTTCCTCTTTGTTTTGCTTTTTCAAATGCACCTGGAAAAGTACATTTTAAAGTAAAACTCATCGAATTCAGCTATGTTTTACAAAGCTATTTCTCTTTTCCAGCTTGTAGATCCATTGATGTGAGAATAATAGCTCTCGTGAACGCAAACACTGTCTAAGAAGTTCCATGTTATAAGCTAGTTAGCATTGGAGCTCTCTGGAAAAGGATTTATGATTGATAACCAAATTTAAATAATTCTATAATGTACCTATCTTTATGAGTTAGTACATTTTGTAGGGTATAATTATATTTCACTTAAAAATATTTGCATCTTCTTTTGGTAAAGCATATATTGTCTATGTAGCAGCAAGGCCTAACATTTCCTTAGTCACTTTTTTATTCACCTTAATAAGCACTCTGTAAATATTTCTTGACCAGATTATTTTTCATAAAGTTATGGGAACCGTAAAACCACAGGGCTCCAGGATCTATCAGACTGAACACAACCTAGGATGGACTCAAATCTTTTAGGGAAATAAACTGCTTGGAACAACAGCATATCACCTGCCTAGCTTACCTATGGTAGTTCATTGTCATCATCATCAGACCCAGCCCTGATTAATAGAACTTCATAACAAGGAAAGTGAGGCATGGAGAGTTTATGTTACTTGCTCAAGGCCAGATCATAGGAGCAGCATCAGGTTCGAACCCAAGCAACCTTGGCCACCATGTTAACAAATGTCTTCTTCTGTCTCCACAAACCAAGAACCAGAACACAACATATTCTAGAACATCCAAAAGCCGCAAAACGATAGTTTGAGCCTCTTGAAAAATTCTCCTAGTATTATTTCATACCTTCTGCAAATACAAGTTAACAGAGAATCGAACTTGTAAGGTAGCACAGGTAAACACTCTATTTGAAGAAAATCCTTTCCTCCTGATATCGAGCATTTCAATTTTTTTAAAGTCAGGGATAACAAACAATTGCCTCATGCAAACCACTGAGAAATGATGTGACCCCTTTCCATATGGGTCTCTATTTTAATAAAGTTGAGTACAGGCCACAAAGCTTTCATTAACTTGAATTTGTCTGTATGGATTAATGCCTACAAGATTCTTGTATGCTTCTCTTAAGGAAAAGCAGAAATTTTAGGGTAGGAGGGGGCTAGAAAATGTCTATGGTCCTGTCTCTTAGTCGACACAGCCATCTCTCTAATGCATTCTTAACAGACAGCCACACGCTTCCACTCCAGTTTGTCACTGGAAAGCTAGTCCCTTGCAGTAAGGCATTTCCATCATTGGAAAAGTCCTTAGTGATACAACTTATGGCTTGCATTGAATTGAAATAAGTCTTCCCAGAACTCTCCTATGTAGTTAATGCAAACTTCTTGAAAAACAAAGAAGAAATATGCTCCCTTCTGCTGATAGTTCCTTAAGACTGAAGATGTATCTTTGATTTGTTTCCCTCCCCATATTAAACATATCTACCTCCTTGCCAGTATCATTCTAAGTGGAAGTGAGCCGCGCAATATCCTTTCTTGGCAGCTCTGGGCATGTCTGCCGTGTTGATGTTCATGCTAAGCAACATTAGCATAGTACTAGTCCTCACTGAGCTTCTCTTCATGACAGTTTCTTAACCTTCATCAATGGCCATGAGCCACATCTCCCTTCTCAGCCCTCACCAGTGCTAGATTTGCATTTACATTGTGCCTTTTCTGATAAAATAGTTCTGCCAAGTTGTTTGTCCAGTAATCCTAAGCCATTAAGGCCATTTTAGAAGTTGGTTGTCACTCGGTGTATCAGTTATTCTTCCTAACTGTGTGATGTGCTGATTTAGAAAGCTTCCCTTAGAAAAGCACACCTCTCAAGAAGTCTTCTGAGGTGCAGAGAAAAACACTGAATAAGAAGGAATGAGGGCAAAACTGTGCAGTCTTCTACTGGAGACTTCTTTGGGTGGCATCGTTCAAGATGACCGTTCAGGGCTGGGGATGTAGCTCAGTGGTTCTGCCATGTGCCTTGCAAGCACACAAGGTCCTGAGTTCGATCACTGGTACCAAAAAAAAAAAAAAATATGACTGTTCAACTGAGACCTTGTTTTTCACAAAGGTAAAATGAGGAAACAGTGGGGTCTTAGTAAACATTGCTAAATGAACAGCTTTTTTTGAATACCTCTTTCTATCAGAAATAAGAAATAATAAATGGGTTTAAGTAAAGAAAATGACAGCCTCAGTTTGCAAGAAAGGATCATAATATACAGTGGACCCTCAAGTTACAACCAGCCTGACATACGAACAACTTCGGTTAATTGGGTTAATGGAAGATTCATCTGCCCCTTGTTATTTATAGTGGGTACCCAGGTAAACATCCAGATCTCAGCTATACTGACTTACAGCCAACTTGAATTCCAACCAACCCTTAGAACTGATCGAGTTCATAAGTCAAGGGTCCACTGTATATTTTATGTTACAGGAAAAAAAAAGTTACTTTGCAAAACCTAGTTTCTTTCCTGCAATTCATGTTACAGTAAAGAGCCAATCACTGCTTTTCAGAATAAGTTATTCATATTTCTGCTTTTACTGATCCTGAAGCATATTTGTAGCAATAGTACCCAAACTTTGAGGTACAATGAGTAAGTTCATCCACATTGCTATTAACAGCATGACCTCAATTTTCTTACACTCCCAGCAGCATGTAGAGCCCTGGGAGCTGCACCATGAGATCCAGAGTGTACATTCAGCCTCTTGTTTCCCTCCACTCTATTTTTTCCTGCAAAGAGATTTCATAAATAATTGTGTACTGTCATTTAGGGATACAACTGTTATATTAGGGAATGCAAGTTATAGATTATCTCTACAAATGAATAACACAAGCTTATAGTTCTCTCCTACTTTGGCAGCTGGGAGCTTATTTTATGCACTGTCAGAATCAGAATCAAAGTTAACAAAGATGGGGAGGAGAGAAGAGGGGAATGCAGGAGAGGGGACAGATAGAAAAACCGTAAACCTGATCAGACAGGGTTGGAATTTGCATCCCAGCAGTGAGCTTAGAATGGGACCAAATGTGTGTTTGCTTCCCCCTGCTTTTGGTTAGTTGATTGACTCTGACACCAGCAGTAGTGGGTTACATGTGCAGATGTTGCCAGTGGAACATCTGCTGGCCTGACTGCTCCCTTCTGGTCTGTCCAAGAGTCTTCCCCCTAGACACAAAAGAAAGGTCATGATCATGAAATTTTAGAAGGACTGCTCTTTGGAAAGGGAGGAAAGCATGGAAAGTAGCATTTTCTCAAGTCTAGCTTTCTCTGCAAATGAAACAGCACATCTGAAACCTTTCATCAAAAGGGTCAGCAGCATTTTATTTCATTCTTTCACTTGTTAGAACAAGAAATAAATACCCACAGACACTGAACCTGAGAAGTTGACAGCGTCCTTGAAGAGAAGAATCTAAATCATACACAGTTGTCAAAGAGGCAAGGGTGTATCCCAAAACTCACAGCAAAAAGAGAGAAGGAGGATCATTCTTGTATACGCGGTGACACAGAGGAAATGATCAGACGCTGGCCTGTGGCTTCCGGGTAATTCAGAAGAAACAAAAGGCTCGGGTTTTCTGATTTCCAGGCTGGGTTCAAACCCTGCCAGAGAAGCAGCAGCCACGGGCCAGGCGGCACCACTGGAATCTGCACAGGATGGGTGGGAGGCCCTTGCTTCACTCCATCCTCTGGCAGATCTCATCTAAGTCTCTGCTCAAGGAGCCGCCGAGTTCGCTGGCTACTGACCAAAGCTCCAATTGTTGGATAGCCCTTTCTCTTCCGCCTTTGAAGTGGTTTCATTTGCTCTTCGAGTTTGTTTCTGTTCCATTTTAGGAGTGCTGTCATCCAAGAGAAGAAATGGACTTCATGATTCCTTTGGCTTTCACTCTGAGCCTTTCATATTTCTTGTTGAACTGTTTCTAGTCAATTTCAGAACACCCCGAAGTGTGAAAGTATTATGACAAATGAGAGAAACAGAGGAAACGTCTTATTTTTTTTTTCAAGACTAGAACAAGGCAGAAAATTTCATCTCTGATAGAAACTGACTGGAGGGCTCTATTCGGATAAGTTTATTAAACTAGCCGCATAACATCCGCAGACTGCCAAAGGTTCCTGGAGCCTAATTGGTGTGGCTGGAGAGATGGAGCCGTCAACAGCCTGCTCTCTTTCCTAGACCCACCGTCAGACTCCCAATCCCAGGTTACTGCTGGCTCTGGCTAGGGAGAAAGTATCATTTCCATAGCAATTGCCAGTCTCCCAACATGGATTCCAAGCTGGGCTGAACCCTACTCACTTTGCAACCCTCACCTTATGTGCAGCAGATGACAGTGACTGTCTCTGGATGAAAGACAGAGGGCCAGGGAGACAGTCTTATGCTCTAAACTTTTTCAAACTTGAAATTCTGCTTGACAGAACCGTCCTCTGACAGTGTGGAAGCACAGCCTCGGTGTGGATTTAAGGTGCTGGGTTGCTCAGGGAGGGTTCTGAGAAGGTGACTTTGGCATAGAACATGCAGGACATGAAGGAGCCAGCCCTGCAGGAGGGAGGAACAAAAGCAGATGCTCTAAAGGGAGAGTGTGCATGGCCTGGCCATCAAGAACAGGAGAAATGAAAGAAGAGCTGGAGGAGAGGAGGGGAGAGGAGACGAGAGAAGGGGAAGGGGGACACGGAGGTGTGCAGCCAAAGGACAGGGAACCTTGCAGACCACTGTGAGGGTGCTGTGTTTGCTTCTCCATTAGATGGAGCTAAGTGGCATGATCTGCTTTTCATTTTAAATGGATCCTTTTGCTTCTTCTATTGTGAATAGACCCTAAGTGAGTAAGATGGAAGCAATGAGGCCACTTGGAAAGCAAATGGAGCCATCCAAGTAAGGAGAGCTGATGGTGTGGACCAGGTAGTGATTGGAGGGTGAATAGATTCAGCAGGATTTGCTGCTGGGGGGAATGTGAAGTGTGAGAGAAAGGACTGCTCCAACATTTCAAGACTGAGCTACTGGAAGGAGAGAGCTGCCGTTTGCTGAAATAAGAATGATGTTAGAGAAGGTACAGTAAACAGGAGCTTGGTTTGGGGAACTCAAGGCTGAGATCCCCATTAAATATCAAATCAGAGTTGACAGCTGGATGTCCACTTCGAGCCAAGGGGAGAGGTCTGGGCTGGAGATACAAACTTTGGCGTGAGGAGTAGGAAGGACCTGCCTGTACAGCCAAGGTTAGAGAAGGACCCGAGACTGGCATTGTAGGGATGATTGGAAACAGGAACCAGCAGAAGAGGCTAAGAAATGGAAGAGATGGGAAAATGTGCCAAGTAGAGGGAAATGAAAAATTACTTTAGTTTTAGTAGAGTGGCATTAGGTAAGGACAGGAAAAGAGGAAGCTCAGACCATAGAGGTACCTCCTAGGAAGTTTTGTTTAAAGTCAAACAGCAACTGAGCTAGAGACAGAAGGTGATACCGGGCCTAGGGAAGGGATTTGTTTGTTTTTTATTTGAAATCTTATAGCACTTTTTGAGAATGATCTAATGAAGAGAGCAAAACAGAAGATGAAAAAGGTCAGTTTATTGTAAATAAACTTCTATATTACTACCAAGTGAATAGAAAAGGAGAAAAGGAAAGTTTAGGAGGAAAAGTTGGGACATTGACAATATTCTTTTCATTTTGTGATTAGATTTGAATGCAATTGTGTTGTGTTTTCTGAACTGAAGTCGTGGTAATCTGAGGTACAAGATGATAACAAGAGTGAGATGTGTATTATACTTTAAGATTATGTGATACTTTAAAGTATGTGATGTAATCCTAAAATTCATATAGAAACACACACACACACACAAACAGAATAATCAAAGCAATCTTGAACAAAAGAGTAATACAGGAGATATCCCAACGCTGGGTTTCAAGTTATACAAAGCCATAATAACAAAAACAGCATGGTAGTGGAATAAAAATGGACATGTAGACCAATGGAACAGAAGAGTGGATGGGGCCGGGGATTTAGCTCAGTGGTTCCACCGCCTGCCTTGCAAGCAGAAGGATCCGAGTTCGATCCCCGGTACCAAAAAAAAAAAAAGAAAGAAAAGAGGACACAGAAACAAACCCATGCAATCACAGACATCTGATACTTGACAGAGGGGCCAAAAACATACATGCATTGTAGAAAGACAACCTCTTCAATAAATTATACTGGAAAAACTGAATATCCCTATGCAGAAGATGGAAACGAGATCCTCATTTCTCACCCTGTCCTAGAATCAATTCAGAAGGGATCAATGACCTAGATATAAGACAAGAAATATTGAAAGTGCTAGGAGAAAATGTAGGGGAAACACTTGACGCCATGGGCACGTTCCTGAGTAGAACTCCAAAAGCAAAGGAGATAATAGCAAGAATCAACAAATGGGACTGCATCAAATTAAAAAGCTACAGCAAAGGAAACAGTCAACTGAATGGAGACAGCCTGCAGAAAGGGAGAAAACCCTTGCCACCTATTCTTCTGACTGAGGATTCATATCTAAGCTATATACAGAACACAACAAATTTGACATTTAAAAAACCCAATCAGTCAACAAATGGGCAAATGAATACATTTCTCAAAAGAAGTAAAAATAGTCAATAAATGTATGAAAAACGTTCAACATCTTTGGCCATAGGGAAATGCAAATCAGACTACACTGAGATTCCACGTCATCCCTGTCAGAATGGCTATCATCAAGAATACAAAAAAAACAAGAAATGCTGGAAGTGATGGAGGGGAGAGGAACCCTTTTCTACCCTGTTAGTGAGAATATAAACTAGCACAACCACAAGGGAAATCTGTATGGAAGTTCCTCAAAAACTAAACAGTGATAAGATTTGATCCAGATATACTATTCCTTGATATATTCACTGCATAGCCATGTTTATTGTGGTACAGTTCACAATAGCTAGGCTGTGGAAATCTCTAGACACCTGTCAACAGATGACTGGATAAAGAAAAAGTGGTGTACCTATACACAGTGGAATATTGTTCAGCCATAAAAAATGAAGTCATTCCATTTACAGGAAAATGGATAGAACTGGAGATCATCATGTTGAGCAAAATAAGTCAGACTCAGAAAGTTAAACAATCACATAATTTTTTTTATGTGAGGAATCTTACAGAAAAAAAGAGATGACGGAAAAGTAGAGGTAGACTATTAGAGACGAGGAAGGGGACTCAGGGAAGAAGGGAGAGAAGGAGGAGAGGATGAAAATAAAGTATGTTCTGTGCATATACTGGTATACCAAAATGAAGCTCATTACTCTGTATTACTAGTATGCACCAAAAAAATGTACTTATTGATAAAATAGTAGTTATAAGACTACTGTATCTTTCTCAACCCCTATTTGTTTGGAATTCATAGTAATTCAGGTTCAGATAATGAAAGTAGCCTTTTCAGTATATATGGAAAGGGGATTGAGAGAATATTAATAAACAGATGAAATTGCACGTGGGGTGATTAACATTCTTTTAAAGAATTATTCCCAAGCCGTCTACAAGCAGCCTTGTGACATAGAGGCACGCTAATGACAAATGTTCCTTCTCTCTTCAGCAAGGTTGGAAGCCCTCTGCCAGCCTTGATCAGGAAAAATGAGGCTCTTCTAACAAGAAGTCTGCAAGGTTAAGTTCTGGTGCATGTACCAAAAGTGTGGGCAGCCACATAGTTTGCCAATGGCACAAGTGACAACAATAAAGTGGACCAGTTACAAATGATGGCAAATAACAAATGTTTATATGATGCTTTGCCATTCCCCAAAGGCATTTAGCAAGATTGTAGGATTCTGTACACTTGGTAAACATGTCTGAAGGCCTTCAGTGTTCTGGGCCCTGCAAGCTTAGCTGTGAAAGTTTGCTTTTTCACTAAGCTTTATCTGAGCTACAAAACAACCTGCTGAAATAAGTAGGTCAAGAACATTTCTTCTTTGCAGATGAAGACATTCTCAAGCTTAGTTAAAGCTTTGATTTAAATTATTGCTTTTCTAGGAACTTGGACCTCGAAATTTTATCACTGATTGTTCTATTTTCTTTCTCAAAACTTCAAAACTTAGTGCCTTAGTACATACTGTACCTTGAAATAGTGTCTTCATAAATATAATGAGTTTCCACAGTTGAAACTTTTGCATTTAAAAATTCTTCCCAGCGCTCGGACTAATAGCTATGCTCAAAAGGATTATTTTACCCGAGGAACACCCCGGTTTACAACTGGTTCCCCCAAACTTGCTGTTCTGTGAACCTGGTCAGTTATTTACTGCCCAAAAAATGACTGGGATATCAGACTGTATCCGCTTTAAAATTTTTCATAACCAAAAAACTAAATTAACTGCCTTTATTTTAAGCCCTGTTTTTAAAATCTAACTTTGTCATTTGCACTGACTCATACAACTATCAGAAATTACAGAGGTTTTATTTTTTTTCTGTGTTTAAGACATAGCTTATCAATGGAAAATAGTTCCTCTGACTTCTAAAAATGTATAGAAGCCGTGTATGAACTCTCTTTGGCATAAATGGTTCTAAGTGAGGTAATAGGTTTCTTCACTGAGGTAATGAATTTTGTAAAATAAAATAAGTATGGCGCCAGATCCTGTCTTTCCTCCCTAACTCTAATTATGATCTGTGACTGTGGGAAGATCCATTTGCATAACAGCATGCTGAGTGGGAATGGTCCTGGGGGCAGGAAGTACCACACGCTCTACAGAGAAAGCTACCAGCAGTAGAGCCAGACCCCTGTTCAGGGTTTGCCAAGAGGTAGTGAGTCCTGTCCTGCCGTGGTCAGCCACCTGTCCACCATGTGCAGAGGACCAGCTGGTGCTGGGGAAGGGTAGAGAGTTGTCTGGGTCCCCAAGGAAAGGACTGGATTTTGTCCCCACAGCAAGCCGTCCATATGACAGAGGGCTGGACAGCCAGGGGGCAGGTTTGGGTGGACACACTGTGGTAACTGGAGAGAGATGCTGAATTTCTGGCGAACGTCCCTGGGGGTATGGCAGTGGAGGAAACTTTTAATCAGGGATAGGCTTTCTTTTCCATAGTTCATTTGCTGATGGTACTAGTCCTTGCTGGGTTTCTCAACCTGGTGCCTGCCAGGAGGAGAAAGCAGCATCTCTCTCAGTGGCTGGACTTCTGGCAGATGAGTGGCCATAGCACCTACTCAGCCTACAAAGACTTGGAAAGAGAAGTCCTAGCAGATGGGGGGCTTGCTGGCAGAGCAGCCTGCCCTTCCACAGTCCTGCATGACTACGATGCACACAGGTCAGGTTGGGTTGCTTGGGCACACAGCAGGAGGCTGGAGTGGCTCTCCTTCCTCCCCTGCAGAGAGAATTCCACCACACCCGACAAGGCACCCCTCTCCTTCTCCCCTGCCCTCCTTCACCAGCTCTCCATGGGAAGGAGGAAGAGATGGGTGGGGGACATCCCGGAAGGGGCTGAGCCACCCCACCTTCATCCTCTTAGGCGAAGACAAAGTGCACCTCTGCCTCTCTCACCACCTTGGGTGTCTGAAGCCGCACAACTGGCCCAAGATGAGGAAGGAGAAAGTCAGAATCAGATCTGAGCTGGGTTTTATACAAATGGATTCTTTGTGACTCAGAGAAGCCAAAGTCAACCCAAAATGCTAGGTGGTCTGGGCCCATCAAGGTGAGAGACTGCATGGCCCATTTAAGAGGAATGCCTGGAAAACAGTAAAACATTTCGGTGTTTGGACCTGTGTGGAGTTGAAACTTCCATCCTGTAGCTCCACGTGGACAGACTTGTTTCAGGCCCAGTAAAACAAGCTCCCTATAACTAGAGCTTCCCTTTGCCTTTTGGTAAAGTTGGTGCCAACTTGTACTCCTCCCAGCCATCCCAGCCAGCTGAAACCTGTGCCTCTTCCCTCTGTGGCCTGAGCAAGCCGTGGAACCTCTCCAACCGTTGCTTTTCTCATCTGCCAGGTGGCAGGTGATCTGTGAGTTACTGTTTGCACTAGAAGGATGTGAAGGGCCTAGAAGCTGGGGTGCAGAGGAATTAGCTCAGGAATCTGGGTGACTGTGCTGAAAGGGTCCAGGGTACCCTAGCAATACAATTAGTGCCGCTTAAGTTGGCGATCCGACCAAGCATAGTTAGCACAGTCAGCCCTCTGGGTCTTGGGTTTTGCATCCGTGGATTCAACCCACTGCAAGTTAAAAACACTTGAAAAAATTCTCTTTGTACTGAACATGTGCACACTGTTTTTCCTTGTCATTGGTCCCTTTAAAAATACAGTCTTTATATAGTATTGATCTTAGAAGTAATCTAGAGATGACTTAAAATATACCTGACAGTGCACACAGGTTATATGCAAATACTGTCCCATTTTATAGAGGGGACTTGAGCATTCTTAGATTTTGGTGTCAGCAGAGGGTTCTTGACTTGCTACAGAATTAGTTTCTGAAAGGTAGGAAGATCAAGGTCCTCTTGTGGGGAAAATAGCATGAAGTTTAGAGAGGGGTTGGAAGGCAGCAGAGTGGGTTGAAGTGGGAGGTGGTTGGAGGTGCCCTTTGGTCAGACCCCAGGATCCAACTTCTTTATGAGGGGCAGTTACCAGGCAGTCTGTCCACAGCACAGCATCCAGACAGAGCACTGGGCAGCAAGGGGCAGGTTCGGGTGGACACGCTGTGCTAACTGGAGAGAGATGCTGAATTGGGGCAGAGGGGACCTTTAACCAGGGACAGGCTTGGTTTTCCATAGTGTGTTTGCTGGGTTTCTGAGCCGTATTGTGAGTATGTGCTTATGATCTTTGTCCATCCACTTGTGTATTCTGAGGATGGGTTGCTCACAGTGCTTGCTGAGTGAATTTCGCCGCTCTGCCATTTTCTGTGATTCAATTTCAAGGTGTCTTTAAGAATAACACCATTCAGGAAAAGAACTCGGGAAAGGTCAGACCAAAAGCCCATCGAGTTATTTGGTGGTTTCTGCTTATACTCCCAGGAAGGAACGTTGGTTAATTGGGCATTAACTGGAGCAAACATTACTGCCTTATCGCTCATGGTGGAGAGCGTGAACTATGGAGCTGACTCATTAAACCCCAGACGCTGTGGTCCCTCACCCCCAGCCCCGACCTCTGCCTGCCGCCACCTCCTTCCCCAGCTGATTAGCCACAGTTTGCCCTTGAGAACTCCAGAGGCATAAACATCTTTTAGGCTCACCAAGTGGAGCAATAACTAAATCAGGAAAGTTATTCATATTGTATTGATTGTTCTTGGTCATTGAAGATAAGAAAATTATAATGTGTGACCTGTTTTAAAGATTTTTTTCCCATCTTTCTTGAACCTAATGAAATATTTTACTAACTATTACTCTGAAAGTAACATGAAGAAGGAAAAAGCATTGCTCGTCTTTATGGCTAATGTAAAACATACAGTCGTTTGCTTTTCCTGAGATGTGAATTTATTGGTAACTTCCCTTGATGTAACACTAATGAATATATCCTCTTTTTTCCCTCAGCTGATCCAAAATATTTTTAAGCAAAAGAAATGATTTGGAAGGCAATTATTAAACCACTGAGCCCTAAAACATTCTTTAAGTTTTTTACCTAAGAAATGTGATTCTTGTATTTTGTTATTTTCTTCCTTCCCTTCCTGGATGCTACCTTGGTAGCCATCATGTTTTAAATATTGACAAGATGAGATAGTTTTCTGTTTATATCAGCAGTCGTCTGTCTGTGAGATATGGACGAATCAGAACGCTGGATTTCCTTTCTCAGCAATCCATCAGGTTCATAATGTAAGGTTACAAATGGTTATTTTCTCTTCCTGAACTTGCGCTGTGTGGTGTGTTGCAGAGTGTTGTCAACAGCTGGAGGTACTGTGTCCTGGCAATGCAGAAAATTTGTAATGTCTAGTGACTCTGAGATTATTTTTTTTTTTGTCTATTATACTTCATTTACTGTGCCTTGTGGCTAGCTGATGTGTAAACATTGTCCTAAAATGAGAAACATACTTGGTTCTATGATGAAAATCTGTCCCATGTGAGTTTTGGCTTTCATTCCAGGCATCTGTGTTAACTTGCTTTTGCAGGAAAGAGGAAAAGGGTAAATTGATATATATATATATGTACATGTATATATCAGTGTTGTTCTTGCCCATTTTGTATTTCCCCATGTCCATGGGCTAGTCAACCCTTTGTGTCCAATGGTTTTCCACAACTCATGTGCTTCACTTGTGAGAAATATTTGAGTATGGTTTGCATGATATTCCATGTACATTTTATGCAGATATGGGAGGAGGAGAACCTGGGAGAGGCACTATTACAGCTACAAGGTGGTTCTCAGCCTTTTTCCATTTGACAGTACTGAATTGATCTTCAGAATGTACATGAAATTGTGACCCATTTTACTCTGAGCTGCTTAATATTTAAATATTCATATTTCACCTTTGCATTCTTTAGAAAAATTTTCTGGGCACAGTGATGCACACACCTGTAATCCCAGCACTCGGGAGACTGAGGCAGGAGGGTTCCTGCAAGTTTGAGGCCAGCCTGGGCTACATCATGAGTTCAAAGCCAGCCTGAACTAATAGCAAGACTCTGTCTCAAAAGAAAAATCATTTCTGTTCAGAAAGTAAACATTTTAATATAGTTTAAAGTTTTATATTTTAAAATACAATCCTATTTTCACATCCTGTGAAATTTTTCCCATTGGCTATCCTGCTGACTGAGAGGCTGAGATATTTGGTTGAGAATCACCGAG
This sequence comes from Heterocephalus glaber, assembly GCF_053883595.1. Classification (NCBI taxonomy): domain Eukaryota; kingdom Metazoa; phylum Chordata; class Mammalia; order Rodentia; family Bathyergidae; genus Heterocephalus; species Heterocephalus glaber. Next base: position 16,751,302 of record NW_028258357.1, on the reverse strand, counting down.
CAGGTTCCTCGGGCGGCATGCGCAGGGCCTCTTTGGGGTGCCATGTGAGTGA